>NC_137443.1:34661551-34976551 GCF_964374335.1 Astatotilapia calliptera | reverse complement strand
TTGCAACATTGGAATTTCATAAATGCACGAATGGCTTGGCACGCAAAAGAATAACGTCACAACAATGTGATTGGTCACTTGCAATGTTGATCCTGGAACAACATTTTCATGATGGTCTGGGAACAACACCAACACGAGGATATCAGATCATCCCTGTTGTAGTGGTCCAGCTTCATCAGCAGGAAATGTGGATTTAAAGGCATATTTTAGTTATGACGGCAGAGTAAGGTAAACACACTTTCCGTCCCTGTCATATAAACACACATAGAAACTCAGTACCTGGCCACTTTATTAGGTAGTTTGCTGTTGCATGGTTAGACTCCCTGTTGCCATCAGCACTGGCTTGATTCTTTGTGGCACAGATTCAACAAGGAGCTGAAAACATTACTCTGTCAGCAGGTTGTTCATGATGTGACTCTCCCTTTCCACTACATCCCAAATATCCTCTACTGGACTGGGATCTGTTGACTGAGGAGGCCATGAAGTGGGGGAAAAAAATCCAAAGGACAAGTCGTGCAAGACAATAGAAAAAGTCACCACAAGATGGCAGCAAGCACAAAATGACATGTTCGGCTGTGTGTGTGTGTGTGTGTGTGTGTGTGTGGGGGGGGGGGGGGGGGGGGGGGATTTGGTGGCATTAAGTGTAATATTTAAAACATGAAGATGGTTTATTTGAATCCAGAAGTTAATCTAATCTGAAGAACTCCAAAAACGACGACAAACACCAGAGATGTGAAAGCTCGCTCTGTCATAGAAAACTTTATTCCATGTTTTATAAATTAACACTTGAAATCATCATGTTGTCACGATGCCAGACACAGACTTAACACATCCAGCATATAAATGAAAATCTCTGGCAAGAGCAGAAAAATGAGAGTGCACGTAGGGCTGATGTCCAAAGGTGTTGTTTTGGGAGTTTTTTTTAATGAAGAAAAAGTTGGTTGAAGAGTCAAAACTTCCTTTTTAATCGGTTTTTATATTTCCGCTCCGCCTTCTCCGTATGACAGATTATTTAGAACATGTGAAAGACTTCATTTTGTGCCACGCTTCCTAAAAGAGCAATACACCTGAAATTGCATTTCTTTCTACATGCAGATATATCCACTTAAAATGAATCTGAGTTCTATTTTCAATCAGTTTGGTGTGTAACAAGTATTAATGTCACACGATGCTTGGTTACATTTAAACTATGGCCTCTTACCTTACCCAATATAAGCTAGCTGTACCTTAGTTTAGTGTCAGGACTGTCACCTGACATGAAGTAAGCTTAAATAAATAATTTCTTATTTAGATTTATCCAGTTCCAGTTGGATAAACAGTAAAACAGTGAATGACAGTAAAATATTGTAATACAGCTTCTTAACTGAAATATTACTGCCTGTGTTGGTGTTTACTTCATCAGAGTGAGAGAGGAAAAAAAGCAGCAGAAACATCTGACATTTTACATCTGAATAAGTCAGAGGCCGTGGTGAGATTCCCCTGAGCGAGATGGCAGCAGCAGACGTGCATCTCGCTGGCCTGGATGCTGCATCTACGTGCATCGATCTGGAAAATGAGCAGTTAGCACCTCTAAGTTACGACAAGGCAGGCGGCTGATCCGTTTGAGAAAATGGCTTAATTCAAACATACGCACTCGTGTCAAATATTGTGAAAAATAGTGATTATGATGATATTCAGTGTTTAAATATTATAGTTTAATATTTTACTGTTGCAGTGTTTCTCTGTAAAGGAGAGGATTCAAAACATAGTGTCAACTCTGGGAAGGAGTTTTTCTTTGAGATATGCCTTTCCCAAAACAAATAGTTTTAACACAGTGCTGATCACTGTCAAGGGAAGAAAAGGAGAAATTAGAAAAGAAAACCTTCAAATGACTTCAAATAGAAACAGATCTGTACAGCACCAAATGCTCCTAGAGAGGAATGCAGACAGCGTGAGGAAAGCCAAGCGCACTTCTGATGCTCATAGTAAACCTCATTTAAGCTCGACTATCAGCTGTAAAGTTACAGAGGCTGTTTTGATTGCATGAATACTGCTCTTCAGTTTTGGATTAACAGAAAAGAGATCGATAAAACACTTTAAATGTTAACTAAGTAGTCTAACTACCAATGCATCGAGCAGTAAAGGTGGCACCACCGCTCTAAAAATCTCAAAGAGTCTTCCAGCTAATTGTTGAAGAGGATCCTCTCTGAACCCCCTCAAAAGGCCAGAGATGATCCTCCAAAGTGCTCAAAGAGTGTATAAATCTTTTATCCTCCATGTGCTTTATATTCATGAGTCTGGGTTTTCTATGCACGCTGCTGAAAACGGTGCTTCTCACACATTACTGACATTCTCCAGCCCGTTGCGGCAGTCGTCATCTGGCAGGATGAAGCGGATGTGCCGGCTCTTCTCCCAGCCGCGGCGGATCTGCCCGAGCCGGTGGCCCACGCAGGGCAGGAAGAGGGCCACGCGGCCCAGCAGCACCGCGAGGGGGAGAATGAGGACCAGGAGGAAGGTGGGAGGCATGTAGAAGTAGTACTGGGCCGAGAGGAAGGCGCGGTTCCAGCCGAAGATGAGGGTGTGGAGGGTAGCCATGGATAAGGCGCAGTAGCCGAGTGTGGACTGCAGGAGACAGAATAAAGGGGATAATACCTTTAATAAAATCTTACAACACTGATTGAATTTTTTTAGCTTCCTTGTGTTGACAATTAAAAAAATGCAATATTAAAATCGCTGTTTCCATCATAGATTTAAAAATGAGCTACATTTTAGTTAGCACACTTTCTAATCGAACTCTACTGGTTCTACTGGAAGTTTCTTCCTGTCAAAGGCGAATTTTTCCTCCCCAATGTTGCCAACTGCTTACTTATATGGTGGTCGTCTGACTGTTGGTGTTTTCTCTCTGTTATTGCAGGTCTTTACCTTACTTAATATAAAGCGCATTGAAGCAAATGTTGTGATTTGGTGCTATATAAATAAACTTGAATTGAACATTTGCGTATACCTTTTAAAGGTATATACTGTATATACCTTTTAAAGGTATATACAGTATATACCTTTCAGCATTCATGATGCCTTTACAGACATCCAAGCTGCCAATCAAATAGGCACTGAAACACTGCCGTACCATCAGTCATGCAGGCTTTTGAACAGAGTGCTGATAAAAAGCCGGGTAGTTCTGCTTTGTATAAAAGAGCTTAGGTCCTGAGACAGCAGCAGCATTTCTGAATCATGTAAACATACGAGTTCCTCCTTGTTTGACAGAGCTTTAAAGTGTTTCTGAGCTCATGCATTCATTTCAATGACAGACACGTGTCTGTTTTATTGCAGTGCCTCCCGAGGGCCAAAGGATCACAGGCATTAATAAATGATTTGTCCCTCACATACAGAGACTCTGTAGATGATGAGATATTCAAGGACTTCATAAATTTATGTTAAGGGATATTATTCTAAATTATTCTTGTTTCACAATTCGTAGATGCAGTTTCTTCGCAGAATAATGACACTCTGCCAACCTTTACTTCTAATAAGCTGTTTTTAGTCGCACTCATGTTGATGACCTGTTGCCAGTGAACCTAATTTGTTGCAAAAAACATAATAGATTTATTGAGGCTGAAACTTTTTACAAGGGATATCCCTGAAATTTAAATCTAATTCAATTCAAAAGCAAATACGTAAAAGAAAAAGAGTGGTGGGATGGTCGGCAACAAAGACTCATGTAGCAGTAAGGGTTAGGCTGACACTAGAGGCTGTTTTTGACCGTAAAACTCATCGTGCAAGGGCAGACGGGAGGGTGGGGGGTCGTCAGAGAGCCAAAGCCAACAGCCAAAGGCGGCTGCAGGTTTCTGCTATGAATCCTTCCACAGGTTCAGCAACAGAAACAGTGCTCTCCAAGTGCTCCTGTAGTCAGCTCAGCTCGAGGTGAATTAAACACCAAGTGAGTTGCAATGGCAAGAGATGAATAATTTTCTATTTATATCATGTGACGTCCTGCAAACTTCAAAGTTTGCTTGAGTTTATCCTCACTGCTGAAAGCAAAGACAAATTTATGGAAACATGCAGGTCAGGGTGGTCTTCATTCGGTGCTTAAACACACAAACACACATACTAAAAATTAAACCATAAAAAACACATTATTTTTAAACCCAGAACATTTTATTTGCATTTGTGTCACCTAAAACAGTGATTCCCAAAGTGTGGCCAGCCCTGGTGGACTGTAACGGTACTGCAGGCAAGCCACATTAATAACAAACAGTCCCGATCAAAAGATGTTTTCAATAAATTGCATGCTCAAAAATATGTTTTGTCTCACTCCCATTTCTTCTAGTTGCATGTGAAGCTCTACTTGGAACCTTGTTGAGATTCAACCATGCAAAATATAATTTTTTGCCATTTTTCAAGTGCTCTTAAACTTTTGATCGGGACTGAAAGTCAAAATTCCTTACGCATAGGTTTATTTGTTTGTTTTTTTGTGCAAAATTAACATAAAGGCTGCCATGATCCATTGTAACACTGTTATCTTACAGCTAATTTGCATCTGCAATCCCTTGGCAGGTTACATATTTACATACATTTATTTATTTAAAAAAAGGGAATTTAAACTGGTAATAGGAGGTGGTTAGCCTGACTCATTACTATGACCTAAATTTACTGCTCTTATATTGAAGTTAGTGTCCCAGTGGCAGGTGGGTCACACATTGGGCTTAACAATTTGCATATGCCTGGGTAACAGCAGCAACTTATAAATGGACTGGTTTACATATAGCATTTTTCTGCTCTACCCGAGAACTCAGTGTACTTTACATCTAAAGCACCTAAAATATTAGCCAGCTGAGAACTGATATAGCAACTCAATGCCACCACAATTGACTATATAATTTATATAAATTAAACACCTAGATCACTCAACGGTTCCTTAACTGTCCAAGAGCGCCCACACTGAAGCAGAAACTAAAAATAGACCCCAAAAACAGGGTTCTGGATACTTTGACAGTTGCTAGCTCTGACAGTGTTTATGCATTTATAAAAAAAAAAAAAAGGAGAGAGAGAAAAAAAACAAAAACAAACTAATTGTGCACCCATGCTGTTGACAACAAGTCTAGAAGTGCTTTAATCGCACAAACTGTTGACATGTGACTAATCTAAAGGCCACCGAATTAAAGGAAGATGAAATGGCAAAAGTGGCACAAACAGACTTCACGTCCTGGAAAACTGGAGGCCATTGGGGGGGGGGGGGGGGGGGTTAAGGAGAGGAGGAAGTGTGCGTACAAACTGAGTCACAACCCTCCTAACGGCTTTGTCACAGCACAAGTTTAACAGCAAATCTGGGGCAGCTGCGGGACTGCAAACACTAAGAGTCAGTGTTTGTATATGTGTCTTACTGCCACACATTCACTATGTGGTGTAAGAGACACAGCGTGCATCTGTCTGCACATCAGAGTGACGCCTGTCTGTTCGTATGCGTGCGACTCAAACGTCCTGCCTGTCTCCAACGTCTTTGACCATCATCCTACAAGCACGGAGAACAAAACCATTTGACAGCACATGCTAGCATGAAGTATCTGGCTGAAGTACAGTGGGGCAAAAAAGTATTTAGTCAGCCACCGATTGTGCAAGTTCCCCCGCCTAAAATGATGACAGAGGTCAGTAATTTGCACCAGAGGTACACTTCAACTGTGAGAGACAGAATGTGAAAAAAAAAAATCCATGAATCCACATGGTAGGATTTGTAAAGAATTTATTGGTAAATCAGGGTGGAAAATAAGTATTTGGTCAATAACAAAAATACAACTCAATACTTTGTAACATAACCTTTGTTGGCAATAACAGAGGTCAAACGTTTACTATAGGTCTTTACCAGGTTTGCACACACAGTAGCTGGTATTTTGGCCCATTCCTCCATGCAGATCTTCTCGAGAGCAGTGATGTTTTGGGGCTGTCGCCGAGCAACACAGACTTTCAACTCCGGCCACAGATTTTCTATGGGGTTGAGGTCTGGAGACTGGCTAGGCCACTCCAGGACTTTCAAATGCTTCTTACGGAGCCACTCCTTTGTTGCCCGGGCGGTGTGTTTTGGATCATTGTCATGTTGGAAGACCCAGCCTCGTTTCATCTTCAAAGTTCTCACTGATGGAAGGAGGTTTTGGCTCAAAATCTCACGATACATGGCCCCATTCATTCTGTCCTTAACACGGATCAGTCGTCCTGTCCCCTTGGCAGAAAAACAGCCCCATAGCATGATGTTTCCACCCCCATGCGTCACAGTAGGTATGGTGTTCTTGGGACGCAACTCAGTATTCTTCTTCCTCCAAACACGACGAGTTGAGTTTATACCAAAAAGTTCTACTTTGGTTTCATCTGACCACATGACATTCTCCCAATCCTCTGCTGTATCATCCATGTGCTCTCTGGCAAACTTCAGACGGGCCTGGACATGCACTGGCTTCAGCAGCGGAACACGTCTGGCACTGCGGGATTTGATTCCCTGCCGTTGTAGTGTGTTACTGATGGTGACCTTTGTTACTTTGGTCCCAGCTCTCTGCAGGTCATTCACCAGGTCCCCCCGTGTGGTTCTGGGATCTTTGCTCACCGTTCTCATGATCATTTTGACCCCACGGGATGAGATCTTGCGTGGAGCCCCAGATCGAGGGAGATTATCAGTGGTCTTGTATGTCTTCCATTTTCTGATGATTGCTCCCACAGTTGATTTTTTCACACCAAGCTGCTTGCCTATTGTAGATTCACTCTTCCCAGTCTGGTGCAGGTCTACAATACTTTTCCTGGTGTCCTTCGAAAGCTCTTTGGTCTTGGCCATGGCGGAGTTTGGAGTCTGACTGTTTGAGGCTGTGGACAGGTGTCTTTTATACAGATGATGAGTTCAAACAGGTGCCATTCATACAGGTAACGAGTGGGGGACAGAAAAGCTTCCTACAGAAGACGTTACAGGTCTGTGAGAGCCAGAGATTTTCCTTGTTTGAGGTGACCAAATACTTATTTTCCACCCTGATTTACGAATAAATTCTTTACAAATCCTACCATGTGAATTCATGGATTTTTTTTTCACATTCTGTCTCTCACAGTTGAAGTGTACCTCTGGTGCAAATTACTGACCTCTGTCATCATTTTAAGTGGGGGAACTTGCACAATCGGTGGCTGACTAAATACTTTTTTGCCCCACTGTATGTGTGGGTGCGTACCTGAACGAAGGTGAACTCCCTCCAGTTGACAGTGTTGGCCACTGAGGGCAGCGAGGTGACAGCCAGCAGAGAGAGCAGCCCGAGAGCCATGATGCCCACGGACAGGTACAGCTCCATCCTCCAAACTTCCTCCCCAACCCACGAATCTGGGTGGCCAGCATTCACCTGCGTAACAAGCAACATTGATAGACATGCAGTCAATGCAAGGGTAACAGCAACATATTCAAGAGCATGACAAAAATGTGAAACTGACAACTGCCTTTTCAGATCCTTTAACTCTCAAGTGCTAAAGAAGTGTTGAAGAAAAGCACTTAAAAAGACGGTACAAACACCCTTCAACCATGTTCTGATTGCTGATGTTGCATAGTTTGTCCATTAGGGGGCGCTTTGTAACTTGCCACAAACAGAGCAACCAGCCTACCTGGGCAGATAATAACCGAGTAATCAATGACTATCTGTTATTATAAATAAATAAGGAGGTTTATGAATGTTTCGTGTGTTAGAGCCCTGACTTTAGCTCAGGAGATGAAGCTTAAGGTTACGAGGAAGATTACATCTTATTAAGATGCAGATGGTGTCACTTCTTTTGCATTTTCATTTCTTTGGTGAAGAGGACTCCTCGTCCAACAATAAAGCGTAGGCCTGATGTAAGATGCAGACACAAATTTAAATGTCCCCTCTTCAGCACAAAATGCCTATGAGTTCCCTTCTCCTCTGCCTTGGGCATATTTGGCTAGAGACTAGCACAAAGGGAGACGTCTTTCCTGGTCATTGTATTCAAATGTGATGGGGGAACATTGTTGCTTCCACAAACCGCACACCCACTGCTATGTATTTTAACAGATTAAATATAAGTTTACCAGAATACATCCGTTTGTTGGAAAATTTAATTACAGACTATGTATATTTATTCTGTATATATATGTATATTATATTTATTCTGTCCTGTTTGTTAGACTCATGGAACGTCTGAACCGACACCTCTCTTCTTCTTCTTCATCCAACCTGTTCATAGGCCTTGTTGATCAGCTGGAAGCGGGCGGACTTCCTCATGGGAAGACACAGGCTATAAATCGCATGTAGAACTGCACACAGGAAGCTGCACAGTCCAAACTGCTTCCTCTGGATCAACCAATGGTCCAGCCAGTTAGGAAAGCGGTTGTACTTGGTGCCCCACCACAGCTGGAGGAAGGCGGCAATCAAACCGGGCAGGTAGACCAGTGATAACATCACCAAGGCGACACATGGGAAAGTGATATTCACAATCTCAATGGGCAACTTGTATAAATTGTTCTTCTTCGCAGTCACATAGGGATGCAAGACATCACGGACGGAGTTATACAGGTAGAAGAAGACAAAGAGGGCCAGAGCGCAGATGATGGGGGTGCGCCAAGATGGAAACAGATACAGCGGGAGGTTTTCGATCTCTAGTGAAGAGGAGAGGAGGCCCATGTCAACAGGGATGAAGCCCATCCTGCGGCAAAGCTGCATCACAGAGCTCTTGGCATTTTGATCGTCACTGCAGAGGAAAACCTGGAGAAAAAGACGACATAAAGACAAACATGTTTAGAGGCTAGAAACCGATTTCATTTGAAACCGCATATACCACCAGACCTCCATGAATGCGAATAGTCTTAGAGTGGTGATGACGTCCCCTACCTGTCGGCTCCCATCCCGTGGTCCTGCCTGTAGCGTCCAGGCTGATATGGTATTAAACCCCTTGACCACATAACTCTCAGGAAATAGATCAGCCAGCTGTTGGGCATTGGAAGGCCCTTCTTGCTTGATTTGCAAACCGTTGCTGACATCCACGAGAGTCTTTCCAGCTAGTGCTGGCTTCAGGTGGACCAATGTAGAGTGGTGCTCAGGGTACACGGCAACAAAGAGCAAGTCTGCTTGGTTTGCAGCCTCCATCTGCGAGGTCACCTGACGGACAAAGACAGAAACGTTCACGCTCGATATCAAAACTTTCCCTTATATTTAGCTTGTTTCATTAGTTGATTTCCTAGTATTGTTAAATACAGCCTGGTCAAATATTAGTAAAACGTAGCATAGCATAGACCTCTGCCTACAGTATTTACACTAAGCATCTCCTTGACCCTAATACATATTTGGCTCTAAAAACATACCTCTGAACACGACAGATAAATTGTATGTTTGAATTAAAACCCTGTAGCTCACCGCTGTCAGTCTCAGTCGAATGCTTTGCACAGTTCCCATTAACCACAAACTATGTTTACTGAAAACCGCCATGAAAGAAAACCAAAAAAAACCTCCAAAAAGCTTTATTGGGATTATTTGAATTTCAAACTCAAATAAGCCAGGAAGTCCTTTCTTGCAGCTTGCAAATGAATAAACAGGCAGTAATAATATATGCTATTACAGTTCTGTTTAAAACTCTTCACCAGACCTTCTTGTAGTTATTAAAAGCAGTCTTAAGCAAGAGTTCTCCAGATTTTCTGAATGTCTATCAAACCCTTTCTTTGGACACTGGTTTGACAAAATCGATGACATTATGAATTTAAAGAAGTTTAAAAAGCATCTGAATGGCAACAACTTCATTTGACAGCAATGATCCCAAACACAGTGCTAAACAATGCTTGAAAAGAGGAACATACAATTGAACACAACAGTCATGGTCTCGTGTCACGGTTTGGGTGAGACATGAGACCATGGCTAAATGGATCTACTAATTTTAGTCAGTGCTGTTTTTGGCAGTGCAACAATAACGTCTATGACAATCATGGAGTGTCTCCCCAGACCTCAACATCATTGAAGCAGTGTGGGATCACCTTGACAGTGAGCAGATGAAAAGGTAGCCAACATCCAAAGAAGAGCCTTGAAAGTCCTTAAAGAAGGGGGGGGGGGGGGTGTAGCATTACTAGGATGAATGTATGTGTGTGGTTTTTAAGTGTGCTTTGACCATGTATTAAACACTCCATGTGGCAAAGGAGTATATAATTACATACACGTCTTACTTAAATTCCCAAGTGCTATTTCTGACCCTATATTCATACATGAGCTTTTAAGGCAACGTTAAAGGTTATTCAGCTGTTACACATTTTCATCACATGGCTTGACTCCAAAGAAGAATTGACCCTTAGATTTTTTTTTTTTCCCCCCCTGTGGCTTCGAGGTGCCTATACTGAGCTGAAAACACACTAGTAAAAGGCTCCACACTGGTGACAGTAGTGGAAGTGGATCTAGTCAAATAGTGTGTGAGACCTAACATTGACATGAGACCATAACTCGAGCAATCTTATGGATTTTAGTCAGCAATTTTTTGGCAGAGCAACAATAAAGTTTACAACATAGCCCAACTCTAACTTCCAGATCCTATAAAAGACAGGTTGATTACTGAGCATGAATTCTAGGAGGCACTAACACTAAATTAGCGAAACAAATGATAAGGGGATATTGGACCTTGGTGCAGCCTTTCATCTCAATTTAAGCCAACCTTTTTCTGATTGGCTGCCCTTCACTAACAGAGGGGTTTTAACAGCAGCTGAGTGGGGCTTTCTGCTCACACCCCATAAGAGTAAAGACAACTGTGTTAAAATGAGCCTTGAGAGAAGACTTAAATTGAAGCTGTTGGCTGAGAGGGATTACTTGAACGCATTTGATAGAAGCCATTGTAAGCATGTGAAAAACATAACAATAGCACTCTCTGTTCCTCATCCATATTTGTATGCCTGTGGTGAAGACACCTTAAAAAATGATTCAAGCTGCAGATGGGAACTTAATCAGGGGCTGACAAGAAGTCATCTTGTGGTGCAAATGTATTGTGGCGCAGGCTGATGGATTGACTGCTGTATGCTCCTCCCATACTGCCTCTCATCTTCTTCTCTCAATCAACTGAGATTATCTAGCAGCTATGTTTATGAGGTAAAGCAACAACATCCATTATCACTGCTGGGGGAAAAGTCAAAGGAATGTATAATTACCACCAGAGGGACGGAAACAAAAACACCAATTACACTGTGAGTGTGAACGTGAGTGTCAGTGTCGCTGCATATGTCACCTCCGCCTCTTCGGGGAACAGAGCCGTGAAGCGCGCGGGGGTTCGGCTGCCCACCACAACCTGATAGCCGGAGGCCACCAGCCTTCTGGCCAGAGAGCGGGAGAAGTCGCCGGTGCCCAGGATGCCAATCAACAGGGTGCTGGGCGTCATCATGGAGGCTTCAAGGTGTCTGGAGCCCCCAGCTCTTTCTCGGATTAAAGGCCTCGCCATATCATCAGGCATAGTGCACTGACAAACCAGCAGAGAGAGCAGCAGATGAGACCTAAAACAAACACGAATCTTAATAACAGAGTTACAACAGGTTGAATTTAACGGTAGCTTTCTAGCTGCACCTTTGCAGAGCACAGATGTCTAATACCCATTATCTGTGAATCTCAGCTGGCATGTCCTAGATCCACAACTCTGCACTATCAAAGCAAAGTTACTGTCCAATAATAGCGTAAATGGATGTTATGGCAGCCCAAATATAGCAACTGCGAATTTTGCTGCTACTCCTGGACACGCTGACTAAAAAAAAATTAATTAAAAACAAAACAATCACAAACATTTAACCCAGGAAGCTTTCACTTTAATTATTTCAACTTTACTGAAACACGTTTGATGGGATTATCTCACGCGGAAGGATTCGAGAAAAATATGAAAACACACTTTGAAGCACTTTAATAATCACCTAATGATCACAGTGATACATGCCGAATTTATTTTAAAAAGCCAATACTTCAGAGGCTGTCTCGATTAATGGTGTATCTTTTGCTAAAAGTGGTTCGGAGAACGATAAGAACTTAAACAGACTGAAATCCGCACAGACTCTGGCATGAAAACGGAAAAGAGGATAGAAAGCTACTTTGCTTGATGCCCTTGAGTCAACTCGGGGAAACTTTGTCTCCGAAGAAAGTTACACAAGCCAACGCAGGCAAAACGAAGACGAGCATTTTGGTAAAATAACAGCTTGTCTGACATAATACATCGTCTGTGAATACTTACAGGCACACTGTTTACTCGCGTGTAGGTGTTCAGGCTCCACGCTTCCTCAGAGCTTTCTGTAAACTGGAGCCTTTCTTCCTGATAAGATGACGCGGGCGATAAAGCCACGCCCCCACGTGTGTAAGCGAGATAAAGCAGCGTAACGGGCTCCATGATATTTATTACACGTGTGATTTCTGCACTTAAAGGGGCGGGTTAACACCACAGTAAGCATGAGCACTGCACACAGTAAAGACAAAGTGGCTGTTACTCCATTTCCATAATTAATAGGAAAACTTACGCGTTTTTCTCTTAATTATGACGTTTGACAAGTGAAAAGTTTATCATCCTTAACAGGGGCGGGTCCAGAGGGGGTGTGTGCATGGGCTGGCACTACCCCCACTGGAATACAATATATTCTTCTGGTGCCCCCAGATTACTGCTATGGGGTCTTTAAGTGATGATGTGATGAATCCTGCTTCTGGGCACAAACTACTCTGCATTTAATAAGGCTGTTGTGTTTTTAACATGTTTTAGTGCTTGTATCTTGTTATACTTTGCACAGACCCGTTTGAAAACAAAGGGGGATCGCACTTTTCTCATATTGTGGATGCATTATCTCAGCTGTTCTCCCAACTGAAGTTTGGTCCGTTTATAGCATCCTGCCATACGATTGCATTTGCCCCTAACCTTCGGGAACCCTCAAATTAACTTTTATCAAGTGGAAGAAGGTTGGCGTTCATCCTCCAGCTTCAGTGTTTGTTATGCTAACATAGCTGTGTCACTGGCAATCACGTAGCACATTATTATAAACCAGCTAGCCAAACTTCAGTAACCTTACAAACGTCACTGCTGTTTACTTTCGTGTCTTCATTTATGTCAGAAGTGATAGCAGAGATGTACGTCTTAATTTGTTTTGGAAATTCCTCAGTCAGAATATGCTATATTATATTTAGATGGAAACTAGCAAGCTAACTTCCTGCTAACTTTTAACTCTGTTAAATTTCATAAATTTGGTTTTCATGGATGAATGGATGTTAAACTTAATTGTTACACCTGGTAGAGCAGCCACACTGATCATTTTATTACAGATGAAAGAATTTAGACAGTTTTAAACTCTCAGTAATGCCGCAGTGATCGTGTGATCTGCAGCGGAGTTTGGGCCCAGACTCCGCTGCAGTCTGGGCCCAAACTAATGACGTCAGACTTAAACACCAGATTAGGGGTGTCAAATGTAAAATCAGCCCAGCAAGGACGCCAAGCTGGCCCACTAAATGGCTTAGGAATATATGAAGGAGAGCATGGACTTTGGACTTTTGACTACATATAACTGTAATTTCATAAGTTTAAAATGTATTTTATTTACAGCGTTCTCCACTGATATAGACCTCTGTCATTGCCATTGCTATTCATACTACAACAACTAATCATGTAAGAGATAAACAACTAAATGACAGAAAACTTCCTGTTTTTTCACTATCAACTGTAAAACATTTATGTCACTCTGAAATTGCAGGTTTTTTCTTATTATTTTAATTTGGCTTTAAATGAGGATTTAAATAACTTTAGACTGACAGAAAGGGGACTTTCACTGGTTTGGCCCACTAAAGAACAAAATGTGACCCATGATGTAAAATCGTTTTGACATCCCTGCTTTAGATAGTTTAAGCATATTTTGGTGCTGAAGAAATGAGTATTGTTACGTTACTTAAGTTGGATAATGATTTTTATTTCACGAAAAGCTCTTAATACCTGGTTTGTTACATTGCAAAACTGGTAATTACTATAAACAGTGTTTAAACTCTTGTGCAGTACCAGTTTTCACATAATACATTTAGGGGCAGGGTTGCACATGAGCCAAGGAAATGGAGTGGCCAGCCAAAAATGCATTTCTTTTTGTGCCATATATGCAATTATGTTCATAGGTTTATTGACAATGACACATTTTTGTATTTTATTGTCTGCACACCACTTCAGTGGATTGTAAATCAAGCAATCATGATGTGATTTAAGTGCAGACTTATATTAAATTCAGGGATTTAGCAAGAGTATTACTTTACCTCCTTGTGAATTACATTAATTTTTACTTACAGTGCCCAATTAGCTGAACTTGCATTTGGTAGCTGTTCACTGTAACTCTCAACTTGAGTTCCAAATAAATATCAACGCCACACATACATACACATCCTCCTATCAGAAATGGCAAAATTCAAAGAGTGGCCAAATCATCAGTCTGTTCAATTTAATTGAATTTTATTTATATAGCACCAACTCACAGCATCAGTCACTTTTGTATTGTAAAAAGAAACTCCCATTTAACAGGAAGAAACCTAAATCAATAGGCCTAGAAGATCAAAGCAGAGATTTGCTTACATGGTTAAGAAAAACGTCTTCGCATCGTTGAAACAAGTTGATAACAAACTTGTGGAGGTAATTTTGTCACTGTCAAAATCTACACTCAATCAATGCTTCAAGAATGGAACTATAGAGAGTTCATAGCACGGTGCAAATCACTGGTACACTCAGAAACAGGAAGGCCAGATAAGATTTTAAAAACATCTAAAAGAGCCAGCCAGGTTCTGGAAAAATGATGGAATGATGGGATGAGAAAACAGTATTTCACAGTAAAAATGCATGATGAAAACATGCTGCCAAAGCAACCCAACATTGTTAAGGGCAAAGAAATTGGATATTCCTCAGTGTCCAAATCAGACACCTGATCTCAATCCAATAGAACATGCTGTTCAATTATTAAAAACAAAACTGAATTTGATATACCTTTACTAGTCCCACTAGGGGAAATTTCATAAGGCTAAATTCAGACCAACAAACAAGCAGCAGCTGAAGGAGGCTGAAGTGAAGGCCCAGCAGAGCATCTCAAGGGGGGAAACACAGCATTTGGTCTTGTTCATGACTTCTGCATGTCAGGCATTCAATTGACTGCAAAGGGTTTTCATCCAAGCATTAAAACAGTGCTCATATTAGTTTGTTCAATTCATTTGGAGCCTTTGGAAATGGGGGATGATTATGTAACCGCAGTAAGGTTGTACTGGATTATGTGGAGCTTCAGGGAAAGAAACAAAGAAAGATATGACAGTGAATCATCAGGATAAATAACAGTAGGAGACATGCTGGGGGCAGAATATAACTAAAGAGCTGCTCTGGATAAAGAATTGACCACTTTGACATGTTACATGGTTTGCTGAAGCAGATAAGATTTAAACAACTCCCAGTTCAACAGTTCCTGGGCCCCACTTCCTGAGCCAGTTATGGCAAATGAGCAGGCGCAGTATAATACAGTGATTATACTTCAGTGATTTCTCAGCGTTTCATTTTGTGCCACTGTTAGCTCAAAATTCGACTCTGTACAGTTTAGTGTTAATCAGTTAATACCCCGACAAGTTCTCCAACTTAACAATCATATTGGTTGACTAATGCCCAGATTTCCACTCTGTTTTATTAGGTCGGCCGTGTGACAGACTGGAAACCAGTCCAGGATCTACCTCGCCCTTCATTCTATGACAGGTGGGAACCTAAACTAAAGGTTAGAAACAGATCATAGTTTGGGTTAAAATAGCTTTTTTCAACATTAAAGCATTAGAAATGTCATTTTTCTAGGATACCAGGGTGTAAAGTCCTCTCCCAACTCAAGGTGAAGACAACAGCACACATTATGAGGGGTTGTTTCCTGGGTGAGGACAGTTTATAATGTCTGACATTTAAGATGTAGATTGTAGATCGTTGTAAACAACTAAACATTAACAGCACACAGCTGAACAGCACCCCGGAAAACACAATAAACACTGCCCTGGTGACTACATGCTAGTCTTGTTGAACGCTATGTTAGGAATACAATGCAGGGGTACGTTTTGAGCACATAGTATGCTCAGTTTCAAGTCTGCTAACTGCTCTTCGTGTTCATTTACAAAACACAGAGAAGCCAACGGCGACAACGCTCAGCTTGAATCTTCGCAGCTAATGTGTGGCGACACAACAGCCTCGGCTATCCTTTATATACAGTCTATGTTCCAGCCTTACAGAAATGCTACTGTAGCTGCGGACTCAATTATAAAAATAATTTTAGGGGCTCATCCCAAACTGCCAGGTCTGCCTGATGAAGGAGTAGTAACAGTATATTAGATAGTGGCGCCTCACATTTTCCCTATTGCTATAAAATCGGAGTATTTGATACACTGGCCTTGGGATTAGAAGAGAAAAGCAAAAGCAAATCTGTGTTTAAAAGCTGCCTGACCGCAGGACACGCACTGTCAACATGACTTCATCATGTCTGCCTTTGCCACTTGCAAAAGGTTGAATCCCCGCGGCTCGCTGTGCTGCATCAGTGCCACCACACACAAACACAGTCTTTCTCCCTCACCCTCACTCAGCTATGGCCTCTAGTTTGTTTATATCTTTAATATACAAGTATATGATGTTGAGATTTCGTGAATATGTATCGATTACTGGTGAATGCAGGGTATTCTGATCCAGTAGACTGTTTACACATTTGTTAAAGGAAAAAATAGTACTCTTTTTATGGATTCTAATATTAAAAATTATAGCAAGTGCTACGAATTGCCTTGTCTATGTGGCTAAGTGAATGAAAGCAAAGCAAAATTCATCACGAATCAAAAGGGCTTGGATGGGAGATATTGTGGCAGGCGACAAAAGGCAAGGTCACAAAAAGTTTGCCTGCAGGTGGACAGGTACAGCGATGCAATGTTAACATCTGACAAGACCTCAGTGTCAAAGTGCTGCAGGCAGGAAGGTGCTTCTATCAGAGCCATCAGGGGCAGAGGTGTCTCTAGTGCCCTTCACCGGGGATTGGGGTCACACGTTGAGACAGGAGCTGATGTTGCAGTTCTCCTCGCTGTCCTGTTGTGGTTCAGTTACAGGTTTCTCATGCACATTTGCAGTAACACGCTGCAACATTTTACTCTCAGTAAATACACCTTTTGGCTAATTAAAGCTTCGGACACGGCGTTAGCAGTTTTCTGAATTCCTTTTTTAATGCTGTAATAAAAACACAATATCTAATAGAGCTTTAAAAGTAATGCTTTACTGTAATCTGATTATTTTTTTCAAGTCCCCCGTAAGGGATTACTATTGCAAAATATGTAATTAGATTACTGTGACTTTCCCGTAACCACACTGCGTTACTGCGTTACTAAACCGTGATTTTGTTTGTGAGAGTGTCTCATGACAATGACATATGAGCGTGCAACGTCCATGGTAACAGATGTGTGCAGATCAACAATGGATAATATGAAGTGCGGGAGAGAGTACGACCATGCAGCATTTAAAACGTGGACGTACTGACATTACTTTGAGTTTGATTACGTAAAAATTGCTAAAAACATTAGTGTTCGCTGTACACTCGGGCGACCGTGGCTCAGGGGGTTGGGAATCGCATCTGTAACCGGAAGGTTGCCAGTTCGATCCTTGGGCTCTCTGTCCTGGTCGTTGTGTCCTTGGGCAAGACACTTTACCCTACCGCCTACTGGTGTTGGCCAGAGGGGCCGATGGCGCGATATGGCAGCCTTGCTTCTGTCAGTCTGCCCCAGGGCAGCTGTGGCTACAACCGTAGCTGCCTCCACCAGTGTATGAATGTGAGAGTGAATGAATAGTGGTATTGTAAAGCGCTTTGGATGCCTTGAAAAGCGCAATATAAATCCAATCCAATCCATTATTATTATTATTATTATTATTATTATTATTATTATTATTATTACACTCGACGTGAGAAGAAAACTTCTTTCTACAGCGAAAAATGTAACTTCAAATCTGAGCAAGCATCGCGCTCGCTGCCACGGGAATGTGAAATTCACAGAGAAACCCCCGGATCCTCCCACTGACATAACCGCTGTGGCACCGGGCAAACCTCCACCTGCCCCACTCCTGCTAAACAGGTGGCAATAGATTTAAGAGCGACAGGACTCAGTGATGCTGAATCTTTGATTTTATTTATTTTTTGGTGTTTTACTTGTAAACACAAAAACGTATTTTATTTTATATGCTGCAATATGCAGAAAATAGGTTTAGTATAAGTAAGTGAGTAAAATGTATTTATAGACAAGATAGACAATATAAACATATTTAAAATAAAAGGAATTGAAATGTACATTATATTGTATGTATTGTACATTTATATAGCACTTTTTAAGACAGGAAGCTATTACAAAGCACTTCACATGGGAATATAAAAGCATATCAAACAAAACAATAAAACTATACAAAGGAAGTATAAAAACATATCAAATAAAACAACATATTACACGTGATCATTACTCAAATGCCTGTCCAAACAGATGTGCTTTAAGCTGTTTTTTTAAAAGAAGCCACAGAGTCGATGGTGCATAGTGGGGAAGTAAACTCCCCCACTACGCAAAGTACTGGAGCTAGGGTTTGAAAAGTGCGATCCCCCTTTGTTTTCAAACGGGTCTGTGCAAATAGTCAGAAGACCACTATCAGTGGATCTAAGGATCCACTTTGGAGAGTAGGTTTGAAGAAGCTCAGTGACATAGGTGCGGCTCCACCTCGTAAAGACATAAATGTAAAAGTGAGTATTTTAAACTGATATCTGTACCAAACCGGAAGCCAGTGCAAGGATTTGAAGATGGGAGTGATATGAGAGAATTTATTACTGTGGGTTAAAAGCCTTGCTGCTGCATTTTGGACCACTTGAAGACAATTTAAGGAAGCAATAGACAGACAGGAAAAGATTGCGTTACAATAGTCTAACAGGGAGGAGATGAAGGCATGGACAAGCATCTCCATTTCACCTTTGGAGACAATAGTCCTAAGTTTACCAATATTTCTCAAATGAAAAAAAGCAGCAGGGATCACAGACCTGATTTGAGCATCAAAAGACAGAGAGAGGAAATAATTTTGAAACTGCTAATGATACGGCCTAAAGGAAGAATATATAGTGAAAATAACAAGAGGCTTGTTATTTGTCATGTGGAGTCCCACATCTGACCAGAAGTTTCCAGCTGAAGCTAAAAGTGTTCTATCCGCCAGAAATGAGGTGAACCACGTTTAAATGTTAAGTCAAAGACTGTTGAATATAATTAAATTTTTGCTTTGTGCAATGTGCATGAAGTTAAAAGATTAAAATTAATAAAACAAGTTTTAAAAAGACAATTTTTCATTTGATTCAATTTTATATGATGGATTATGGAAGAAAAACGGAATTTGGTTGGTCTATTGCTTTATTACGTATTCAGGTTGTGTATCATGTTTTTAAAAAGTAACTAACTAATAATGTAACGAGTTACTTTTGAAAATAAGTAGTCAGTAAAGCAATGGGATTACTTTCTTGGAGAAGTAATCTGTAATTAGTAACTAAACACTATTTTCATGTGACTTAACCAACACTGTTCAGTACATAACAATGTCATTATAATTCAAGGGAGTTAGTTTATGTGAATCACTAATAAGACCAAGCTGGAAAATAAAATGCCAAACACTGTAGTTCCTCTGATGGCCACTGGAGGCAGGCTACAAAGGTGAGTCAAACAGACCCCCATGTTAAAATGCCCAACTTACCCAGCGACAGACTTAGGAAGCTTGTGTGAGATGTGTTTAGAAGCCCAGTTGATTCAGATTTTTAAAAAATATATTTTTAGTAACAAAGCCATTAACTTATGATGAGACTTTAAGATAGCGGCAGGAGTGACAGGTGGAATGGCTGTTAGCTCGCTGGACGTCTATTAATTAGGCTCTGAAATGAATCTTTAGACATTGTTTGTGCTGCTGGTTCCTTCTGTATTTTTAATGGAATCATCTGACACATATGTTGCTTTGTGGTACAACCACCGCCACCCCAACCCCCCAAAACAAACAAGCAAACAAGTAAAAAAAAAAACAAAACAATAAAGAGCAATAAAGTTTGCGCTTCTTCAAAAAAAAACTCCTTTCCAGGTTTTCGGACTTATTCCTACAGCACTCTGTACGCAGATTTCCCTTTGAAACCACGGGAGTCATCACCTGCTGGCCCTTAGAAAGAAGTCAGGACTTTATTTAGTTGTTTCCATCTTTTATATACAGTCTATGATCAAAAATAAAACAGATTTTAAACACCGTGTTCTACAGTTTTGTAGAGGTTTAGCAATTCAACAAAATTATTAAGTATAGAATTTCCTTTGTAGGAAAATAGAGACCAAATTAAAAGTATTAAAACCTGTGCTGAACTGATTTAAAAATAAGATATAAAATTATGTTGTTAATACTTGTGTATTTACATGTGGTTTTTTTTTTTAACTTATGGTAAATTGTATACACGGTAAACAAAGATGTCAGAACCTACAAGTCAGCTCTTTCTATCTTACACATATTTTGTCATTCATATTCCTCATTTATAAGATTTCCATTTGAGTATGACAACTAGGTGAATATTCCATGTAGAGACGTAGATGTCAGTCTAACCCTGAACAGATCTCTGGAGATGTCATAGATGCATTTCCAGTTATGAGAAGATTACTTCTTTATTTGCGTGTGTTTCATTATCTAAGCTGATCTCTCAGAGTTACCACACGTTTTGCTTTGTTGAAATTTCTGTACGATATTATATTGGTTTACTGTCTTCCCTGATTACACCCAATTTAGACAGGAACCTAATAATGCGTCCCCTCCTTTGTCTCAATGTATGGCTCATGTGCGCGACACAGCTGTGCTCTAACATGATTAGAAGCATGGCAGCGCTTCAGGGCAGTATATTCTCAGAAGCCGCAGTGCCTAATGTGGACAGTGTGTCCTGCATGGCTCACCATGGCCTGAGGATACAGTTCACTGTACTAATCCTGGGTAAAGGTCATTTCTGCAGTCGGGGATCACATTGTGCTCTGTGCCCCTTCATGCATACTTAATATAAGAGTTTTCTTTTGTTATTAATTACTTCCTGTTTCCTTTCAGTTAGAGGAAAACACAAATTTGTCAGCTTTGCCAGGACAGTCACGTCCACAAATTTTAACCCCAATTTCATTTATGATTTCACCTTCAGATAAGAAAAACCCAGCCGGACCAATGTTCGGGGTAGTCGGAGCTGAGCTGAGCACAAGCTGGAATTGCTTGGAGGGGGAGGCAGCACAAGGGCTTCGGCTAAGCCTCGTCTTCAGCCTCTGAAGATTTCTCCACATTGCCTTGAGCTTTAAAGCCTCTGTCGTGGATGAGAGGCCCGTGCTCCAATTCCAGGTGCTTAGCTCCACTGACCTGCTGTTTTGAAGTGTTCCAGGGCCTGAGCTTGAAAAGGAAATCAATAGATGCTTTTTATTTTCAGTGAGCATGGGTCCTCTTTATTGAGTCTCTCAAAAGCTTGCAAGTCTTAACAAACAACCAGTTTGTCTTATTAGTCTTATTTCCACTGACGAGCTCATAAAGCACATAGTAAGCGGAGGCCAGCAGCCTCAGCGGGGAGATATTAAGAGAGGCTGTTGAGGCATTTAGGACAAATCTGTATGCAATAGAGTAATGATTGCCCATGCACGTCAAGAATTTTAATTTGCCAGACAATCTAAATCTAAATTCAAGGCCCGTGGTGCTCGATGTGAAGCAAGACATCAAATGTGTCCCTGCAGCCACGGGGAGCTTATTGCTGAAGGTGTCGACAGCAGTTAGACATCTCTGGTCCACACCCTGCATATATTAGCTGACCCCCCTACCACCACCCCGCACCACTCTGCTTTCTGTGCTCCACTTCCCGTGTGTGTGTGTGTGTGTGTGTGTGTGTGTGTGTGTGTGTGTGTGTGTGTGTGTGTGTGTGTGTGTGTGTGTGTGTGTGTGTGTGTAAAGTGACCGATGCAACCATGATGTCAGTCACATGACGTCACCATTGCAAACCTGCCCTCAGCCATCTGATGTGACTTTGAAAGATCTCCTCGTGGTCTGAGTCAAATATTTGGTCATGAGTTTAGCTGCTCTTCATTAAATTTGACTTTAGTCTAAAAAAAACAAAACAACAACAACAAATATATAAATAAATAAGAAGTAACCTGCGTCTTTAATGCATTTAACTACAGAGTAATTAACTACTTCATGTATTTATGATGATTAGTGCAAAATCCAGCATCTGTGCAGACAGACTGCATGAAGCCAAAGCGAGTAAAAAAACAAAACATTTTTAAAAGCTCATAGAAGACAATTCAAGCCCCCAAACTTTCCACTAATTTGTCTCAACAGAAGAATAAATCTATTTTAGAAATCCTCATTTCCATCAAGGGAATGAATGAATACATTTTCCCCTGTAATTTATTCCACCTACATAAAGAAAATTTGTAAACAAATATGCAGTCATGTGGCTTTTTAAGGCGGTGTATGTACGCATGGATTGAAGCAGTCCGCTACAAGACTGCGAGATGCAAACACTGCCAGTCGTTGACATTTTGAATAACATCTGTGCAACTTTATATGGCTGGTCCTTTTTGTCAGGTCACTGAAAACTAAATAGAGCATTTCCTGTTACACCTGCAGAAATGAAAGCTCTTTTAAACTGTATCCGATGTTGGTGATATTATTATTTGAAAGTTAAAAAAAATGAAGAGAATCAAAACTGACTATTAAGACCTCCTTCTGCTGTAAACATGACTATCACTAGACATGAAGTTTTCATTTCTTTGCTGATAGAAGGGGTTCAAAAAGTCTAAAAGAAGCATTTTAGATCTAAGTTCTAAGGGATTTGATTTCAGTAAAATGCCTTAAAATAATGAATTAAATGAAATTTCCCCGTCTTACATGGTAAGTATGCTGTACTTTTTGGGGCTCAGGCTATATTATGTTGTGGATTGATCTTTCTTCTTTACATCTTTCTTTAATATTTATTATGTTGAAGTGTATGACAGATGTTCTCATATTCAACTTTTATTTGATCATATTTTATTTGTGATCACGACTGTTATTATTTACTTACACAATCATTTTATCTCCTTTCCTTTAAAATAACTGATGTTATGCAATACTTAAAATGACTCATTGATTACCTAAAATTACTGACGCGTTACTTAAAAATGCTTTTAAACTGCTTGAATTGACTTACATTGTAATTATTTCTTTGTTTCCTGTATAGACCTGACTTGTTACCCTACGTTTAAGTATTTGTAGGTTAATATAATTATACTGTAAATTCATATAAATACTAAAACTGAGAGAAATTACACCCTCAGTCAAGAGGCCATATTATAAAGTGTTATAATACATAACTCTGGGAATAGGCAAAAAAGTGGACCAAATCACTTTGAGCTTTAGTGCTTTAGATCAATAATTGGCAAAAGAGCTTCTAGTGCATATTATTTAACACATTTTATAGTCATATTTCCAATGATGCAATGACTCAGGTCCTTTCTTATGTTTGCCACAACCTTTTTTAAAAAAAAAACATTGACAGACAGATGTTTTCATTGTGTCGTTGGGATCATGTCATATGTAAAACTTCTTAGCCTTTGAAGAAAGCAAGTAGTGAAGTGAAGTAACAATTACAGCACACCCCTCTGTACTGTAGCTGAGGTAGCAGTGTAATATAAAGATAAAGTAATGGAGATAACACGATGTTACTTTTGTTAAAAAAAACAAAAAACAAAACAAAACAGGAGAGTACTGTACGGAAACACTCTGTTAAAAGTCCAAGTAATGCATTTCATTTTCCCAGGGTAATATTCAGTGTGTAAGGACCTCATTCTGGTAGAGCTGACACTAATTTAACTAAGTGAATTACTGCTCGGTGGCTTATTAACATGGATTATTTACCGATTAGATTCAGTTCAGATTTATCTATCATATACGTGGCGTCAAATCAGTACAACAGTGGCCTCGTGGTGCTTTGACCCTACTGTACCTGCTGTATTCGACATTTAGTGTAATACATCTGCAAAGTTAAAAGTAACGCTCCAGCAAATATTTATTTCGACCACTGAAAGTAATCACCTCTGAACTTTATTTAAGTACAATTACACACCACGTGACCTTCAGTGAGTTGCGCGCCTTAACTTCTTGATGCGTCTTAACGGCGCAGTGCAGCCTCGTGGTTCTCACTCGCATCACTAAGCGCTGTAAACATCGTTTGCATCGCTCAGTTTTCTTCTCTAATCTCGATATTACTCGTTCATCGGTCAGTAGAAAAGAGTTTTAATTTGAAGGCCACATCCTCTGTCTTCCGGTCTCATCCTTTCTAACTCTGACAGCTGGAGGCATCTGTCCGCGCGCACCCAGCCAGCCAGACAAGACGCGCACCCTCTCTCCGGTCATATCCGCTGCCCACGGGCTAGAAGACTCCAATTAGAAAAGCAGGAGCGAGTTACGCGCACTTACTGAACTTCACCTGTTTTGGTTTTTCTCTTCTTGGACCCCCACTCTGTCCTCTGTCACGATTCCTCCCCAGAGCCGCTCCTCGGGTTTTTTATCTTCCATTGGTCCCCGAACGGCGCGGAGGAAGTGGTCCGTGGTGTTTCTGGTGACCGCCGTCGCGATGGTTTTGTTAGTTCTCGCCATCGCTGTCCCATTACTGCTGATCCGCACCTCTAAAACCACCGCTCATTACTATGAGATGATGGGCACTTGTCGGATGGTTTGCGACCCGTACAGTCCCAAACCGGGAGGCGCCACGGCCATGGAGGTGATCCAGAACCTGAACGGGGCGGCTCCGCTGCCGCCGATGGCGCAAGGGAGCCGCGGGGAGCCAGGGCGACCGGGTAAACCTGGACCCAGGGGCCCACCGGGCGAACCGGGACCCCCTGGCCCCAGGGGCCCACCGGGAGAGCGCGGCGACGTAAAACTATCCTTCCCTGCGCTGACCGGAGGTGCGGGGGGTGACAACGGCGAGACAGAGGTAGCCAACGCCACTGCGAGCGGTTTCAGGATCGCTTTCTACGTCGGTCTGAAAAATCCGCACGAAGGATATGAGGTGTTAAAGTTTGACGACGTGATTACAAACTTGGGGAACCATTACGATCCGAGCACCGGGAAGTTCACCTGCCATGTGTCCGGGATCTATTTCTTCACTTATCATGTGCTGATGCGAGGAGGAGACGGGACGAGCATGTGGGCCGACCTGTGCAAGAACGGGCAGGTAGGAGGGTAGCTTCAGACGGGAAAAGCGGGAGCACTAACAGTTAATAAAGTAAATTCATAACTATTCAAGTTTATGTAGATATACATAAAATGGCTTTTTTCCTCGTGCCGAAATACATATTTTACGCACCAAAAGCGCACACGGAGGTAGAGGACTCCAAACGAATTGTGGAAGCAGATATATCTTTATTGTTTTTAGCATAACACCAGCGGTATTTCTAGTTCTCTATAAGCCTGTCTGTGCGCTCTGTTTGACGGTAGCGCTCATGCGTAAATCCAATTTAGATGAGACAGCTTCAGTTGGATGTGGGGTCAGACAGGAGGGTTGACATCATTAGTTCAGGGTTCAGTTCAGACTTAGGGCCAAATTTTGCTCTATTCTATTTTCCTCCACGTTTTTTTTAACCTGACGTCCCCTTAACCTCACACTTGGTAGCTAAAAGTTGGAATCTATCCATTTTACGCACCACTGCTGCTTCCCTTTGCCTCTCAGGTATATGTGAACTTTTCTGCTTAGTCCTATTTCAGTGTTCGTTACAGGAACTCTTTCTCTCTCTTTCTCTTTAACCAGGTTCGAGCCAGTGCCATAGCTCAGGATGCAGACCAGAACTATGACTACGCCAGCAACAGTGCTGTACTGCATTTGGACTCTGGAGATGAGATCTACGTCAAGCTCGACGGCGGCAAAGCTCATGGAGGAAATAATAACAAATACAGCACCTTCTCTGGCTTTATCTTATACCCAGACTAATCACGCTGCAGCACATCCTTGGACAGTCACTGAATATAGTTTACAGTAAAGAATATGATCAACTTGGTTTCTGTTCTTTTGAATAGGTGCAACATTAGTGGCTTTATCTGCAACTTGTTGTTCTGTTACTTCAGTCAAAGATCCTTTTTGTATATTTATTTGAACTTAAGTTCACCTGGAGGTTGCTGTCATTAGTGCGTGTGTGATACCTTAGTGTAAAGAAACAAATGCTCCAGATAATTTAGAGCATCCCTGGGAGAAAATATTACCTGAGCTCCTTTCTGAAATGCTATGGAGGCAACAGGTCTGAAGACGTAAAGCTAACAACTGGATGCTTACAGGCTGAGAGGGTCTTCTGAAGCCACATGTGTGTTAAAAGTATGCAGTATTTCGAAGACAATATGAAGAAATCAAGATGTAAACTAAAGGTCGGATAAGCAGCTTTCAGAGTATAAATTAGCCAGTAATGTTTGCCCTTGTGGCCTGTCAATAGCAGCAGTGAAAACATTCATGGCAAAATCAATCCATTCAGTGAGTTCTGACCTTTCAGGGAGCTGGAGGGGGAAAAGAAGGAAGCTGTTGTCGTTTTATTGTACTGTCCAGCTATATTTAACTTCCTCTAATAGATTATGAGCAAAACTCAAAAATCATAGTTTGTGGAAAGTTAAAGGGGATATCTCATGTTAATTTCCAGTTCCATATTTTAGTCTTGCATTCAAGTAGAGTAGATTTGCATGAGTCACAGTTAAAACCAATTCTTATTTATCAAATATTGGGCCTTAATGCAGCCTCTCAGTTTATCCTCTGTTTGAAAAAAAATCACTTTACCTACTTTCCAACTCCCCTTAAGACACCTTTCTTCTGGTTTGTGTGCCTGTGATGGTCATATTAGGAACATCCTTTCTGTAGGATATCATACCAATCCAAGAATAGAGCAAACTGGCAGAAATAAAGCATTTAGAGTAATCTGAAGTCCAAAGTGTAAATTTTGGCTCACTTGAACAAGTTTAGCACACTTACAACAAAAAAGTTATTTTATTGACTGAGCTTTCCCGCTAGCTAGCTATAGCTATCAGTTAGCACGCTCAGAAGTTTATAAATATACTTTCCCCAAATTCATTAAAATTCTTTGTTGAATAAAATTATGCATAACCACAAAAGAATATTACGTCCATAAAAGGCAAAGGGCCCAGATGAAATATAAAGATTTTTTGACTGAGTTATGCTAACACATCCCTGGCTAGCTAGCATAACTGTAGCTAGCCCACCAGATAAAACAGTTTACCCATACTTGTGTCTGTGAAGGTTCTCAGTCATCCAGGTCATCGTAGTCAAAGGAGCTTGCAAAGAAAAGCGTCTGGACTTCTTTAAGTTGCTTGAAGACGTTTCACCTCTCATCCGAGAAGCTTCTTCAGTTCTAAGGTCAAATATCTGGGACTCTCCACCATTTGACCTTAGAACTGAAGAAGCTTCTCGGATGAGAGGTGAAACGTCTTCAAGCAACTTAAAGAAGTCCAGACGCTTTTCTTTGCAAGCTCCTTTGACTTTACCCATACTTCTGTTCATGTAGGTCTAAGGGCTTGTGAGTAGTTTCTACAAGTTTCTAAAGTGACAAAAACGGTTCCACCAAACCAGGTGCTTGGGATCATACTGACACACTGTTATTTACTTCTGTCCTTATTTCTTTTCCCCCATTGCTAACAATCAAGCACATCACCACCAGTATGCATGGGTAATTGGAGCAGCAACTTAAAAGTAAGGTGTATATTTTTTTCATATCCATCTTTAAACAATAATAAGGCATCAATATCCATGACAAAACTTTTTTTTCTTGGTGTATTAAACCATCGCGTTAACATTGGCTTTCAAATGTGGTTTCAGTGTAAATGATGGAGGAACTAAATACAAAGTGTAAAGCAAAATGTCATGTTCAGGAGTCGTATACCTGTTTGTGCTTTAATTTTCCATTCAAGAGTAGCACAGAAAGATGTTAAAGAGACAGACGAATGAAGTGTGGTACTAAAAGAGTGCAAATTTTGGAGGAGATGTTGCGATTGTGTGGCTATGGAATGCTGCCACGGATGTATCCAATAATGTTTAGCTGGGACAGGAGGAAATATTAAAGTAATTTCTTTATTCATATGAGCATTGTTTTAAGATAGTCTTGAAAAAAAATATTAATCCTTAAAATGGGACTGCAGTACATTTAACTCTTCAGTCAGTGGAAACTGCCAGAGCTTAAAGACATGGAAGACATTCACTGTGACAAGGAAATCTGTGGTGCTTTGAATAGTGTCCAGCGTCTTACAAAGTAACTAATCACCACACGTGAAAGATACACATGGATGTCTCACGTCATTACTGAATCTGTTCTGTTCTCCTCTCACTGACATCAATAAATACTGTTTGACAAAAAGTTTGGTTTGTCTGAGTATCTGTGACCGAGCGAATCCTGGTGAGGACAAGCACATTTCAAAATGCAGATGCAGAAGGGTGAGAGGAGAATGTAAATCTAAGGAAGAAGCAGATGGAATTTGTGTTGAGTTGTTTCACGGCAAACGTAGGTGGAACTGTCATCTGTCTCCTTTTGGCGTTTCCGGTTCAATTTTTCACCACAGCTCTGAAATATTTCTGCATATGTTTTGTTTCACACTGGTCTCAAAAACCGTCGCCTGCCTGAATGCATTGCATTGCACTGTAGCCTATAAAGCAGCCTCTCTACAATGTGTCCCTCGGGTTCCAGGTGCCTCTCTAAATGTCCTTTGCTCTGCTGTGGCTTGGAGACATTTTTAGTCAGTGAGCTTGGACACAGGAAGTCTGCTCTCTGGCGTTTTCTACTGCAAACCACTGAAGCTGTAATTATCCAGAAAGGTTACAGTGAGTTCTTTGCATTTTACCACATTAGTCATATTTTGTTTTCTATTTTGGTGTGCTGAATTGATCAATAATTCTTATTTTCATATTCAGAATATATTTGAATAAATAATATCAGTCATGAACTTGGACACAGATATTGGTACTGGCATTTTTAAATTTGTTTTTGAGATTTTCTTAACCATATATCGAAATTAGGATCATGGGTGTCTTTGACATTCACAGACTATATAATGACCAGATGACACGTACCCATGACATGTACCCTCGCTACATTTGAAAATATCTTTTTGCAGAAGAGATTTTCTCTGTATAATACTGAGCAAAAAACTATCACTTCTGTAGCTTACATGCTTTTATTTTGAAGGGCACAAAGCTGGTATTGTGGTAATAAAATACTACAGGAATGAGTCTTAAATCCCAGAAATTAGTTAGTATTTTGCATTTCTTGTTTCCTCTTCTCAATCTACTTTTAATATGTCAGTAAACTATGATGTATTTCAGACTACAAACATTGTTGGTGACATCATCGTGTCAAACCAGCTCAGCTTTAAGCTTTGAAAAAGTGGCAACCTTAGGGGCTGAAAAATGATGCCATGATGGAAGTGGCAATGTCTACAGCCTGGTACAAAGAAAAAAAGCAAATAAAATAAACGACAGTGGGGTTCCATCTAGGGCAACATGCTGAGCAGTCCTATGAAAATAGTGAAAACACACCAAACAGAAAGTGATCTTTTCACTTGCAAGTGAAAAGATCACTTTCTGTTTGGTGTGATAGGAGACATTTGATGGGATACAAAAGCGTCACTTTTGTATCCCATCAAATGTCTCCTATCGCCTGTTTGCATCCAGCTTTTAAATTACTACCTTTTGGAATCACAAATGGCTGTTGTCTGGGGAAGAAGCTGGCTTTACTACAAGCCATTGAAATCTTTAGTTTTTGCCATTTTATTTGCAAATTCACATCACGGATAAACCTGATGGAAGACTGACAGGGGACAGGACAAGACAAGGTTCTATTTTCACACTTCATTGTTTTTCTATTTGATACTATATTTTTTTTCTCAGCTCATTAATAAGCACTTTTGTGTTTGGTGTTTTGGTCAACATGTGGTTGTCACAGGTAACAATGCAGGAACTCCAGCAACACTTAAGGGAAGAGGAACAACTTTATTGACTGACCAACGGCTTCGGCTTGTGACCTTAATCAGGGTCATCGATGAAGGCCACAGGTTGTCACAGGTAAGTCACTACAAAAATATAATTTTACAGAATATGTTACATTACTGATTTAGCAGAATGTAAAATATTTGAAAGCTCAGTCTTAAATACCTGCAGTAGCCATTTTAATCCATATAACATTGACTGAGAACATTTTTCACGGAGTTATCTTTTTAGTAGCGTTTTTGTGCGTGCGTGCAAACACGATCATTGGAAAAGTTTTGAATGGAACTAAAGTTTCTGATAAAACTTTGTCGGGGTGCAGAGGAAGGTCATGTTAAAAATACATTAAAATTTGGTTTATATCCACCAAGATCTTTAAGGTCAACTTAATGATTTATTGGCTGAAAATCGACAAAACGCTTATAAATTAGAAATTATGACTCTTACAAGTGTGCTATGTGTTGGCAGCATATAGAAAGTACCATATAAAGATTTAAAATGTCAAACCACATTTGACCTCTGACCTCGCTTTCAAGGTCAATAGAGTGATCTGAAGTTCAAAATTATATAGCTCTATGTAATGATATATAGAGCTCTTTATTAAAGTTATGTTTGTTACTGCCATTGTTTGGATTTTCAGCATATATACATATAGCAAATTATATATGAGGATTCTAAATATCATTTTACTTTCTACCTCTGACCTCTTTAAGTTTAAATAAAATTTCTTTTTTCTTTAAAAGTATGCTTAAAATTCTACTGCCTTTGTTTGTATTTAGAAAGGACATATAGGAAATGATGCTGATATATGAGGACTGTAAATAACATGATACTTAAACTATGAGTTCACTTTTACATTTCACATCTGCCTTTCTTCCAACCCAAAATGTGTTATTTCTTTAAAGGAAGTATTATCAGAAGAAAGAGCTGCCAACATAATTTGAAAAATACTTAGTATAATATTATATAAGGTCAAGTTATTCATGGTCAGTTTACAAAAAACAGTTTTTTTTATGTACATATAGTACACATGTAACATTCATTGAATTTTTTGGAATATTTGTTTACATTTTTCGTAACAAAGTTAGTTTGTAACATTTTTCGTAACAAACTAACAAACTAACAAAAATTGTTACAATGTAAATGTAACAAAAAAATGTTACATTTTTTGTTATAATCTAACTTTGTACCAAAAATGTAAACAAATGTTACAAAAAATTAAATGAATGTTACATGTGTACTATATATACATAAAATAATAATAATAATAATAATAATAATAATAATAATAATAATAATAATAATAAAGATTAATACAAAATTTATTGAATTTAAAATGATGTAAAGTGTATTAAAATCAGAAATGAACAAAATCACTAAATATGGATTCTGCTGAGTCCATCTTTTATATACAGTCTATGTTTAAAACTCAACCATAAGCTTCATAATCTTAACCCAAACTATTCAATTCATTTCAATTCAATTTTATTTATATAGCGCCAAATCACAACAAAAGTCGCCTCAAGGCGCTTCATAGATACAGAGACAAACCCAACAATCATATGACCCCCTATGAGCAAGCATTTTGGCGACAGTGGGAAGGAAAAACTCCCTTTTAACAGGAAGAAACCTCCGGCAGAACCAGGCTCAGGGAGGGGCGGGGCCATCTGCTGCGACCGGTTGGGGTGAGAGAAGGAAGACAGGATAAAAGACATGCTGTGGAAGAGAGACAGAGGTTAATAACAGATATGATTCAATGCAGAGAGGTCTATTAATACATAGTGAGTGAGAAAGGTGACTGGAAAGGAAAAACTCAATGCATCATGGGAATCCCCCGGCAGCCTACGTCTATTGCAGCATAACTAAGGGAGGATTCAGGGTCACCTGGTCCAGCCCTAACTATATGCTTTAGCAAAAAGGAAAGTTTTAAGCCTAATCTTAAAAGTAGAGATAGTGTCTGTCTCCCGAATCCAAACTGGAAGCTGGTTCCACAGAAGAGGGGCCTGAAAACTGAAGGCTCTCCCTCCCATTCTATGTGTTTTAACTGTGAGTGGCAAAAATCACTGGACACTTCTCCTTTATTCAAATGCACACTGTTTCTCACTCAGAAGTGGAAAATGTTCACATAAAATAAATGTGGTTATTTTATGTACTGCCATAACACTCTGTTGGCTAAACATTTGAGATTAGTTGTGGCTTGGAACCACCGCTGATTCATAACCTAACATTAGTGTTTATTTCTTAAGCTTCAGATCTATATCTACATCTACACTGCTTTAATTTGTAGACATGATCTTTCTGAACAGAACATTTAAGCATCAGAAATTGTATTTTCTAATTTTATTTTCTGCAATAATCCACAAACATTATGGAAAAACCCAACTGATGTTCAGCCAAGGGAACTGGGGCAATGCTAATTTCCAAGTTAACCTCCAAAGAAACACCCCTGCAGAAGCCTGTTGAGAGATGGGCAAATCTCCATATTGGTTACTTGTATAAACTATGGTAAGCATGAATAACGTCTTGAAGACTTCATGAAGCCGTCAGTTACATTCTCAGTTCTAAATCTTGGTGGAAGCTGGTGGTTTCATTTTTGATCAGTTTGTCCTGAGATGTGCAAATACTTAGCCAGATCCAAACATTGCTGTAAACATTTATTAAGATGATGGCTGTTTTGTGTGTATTTTACACCCCCCCCCCCCATCCCCCTTCGACTTCATCCCCTTCAGGGACACCAGCTGTTTACACACCACTCCTGTCGCTTTAAATGGAAATCATGGGAAACAAATATTAGCATGTCTGGTTAGATAAACCTCTATTAAGGTGTTGGCTTATTTTCCTGCACTCTAAAAAAAACAGCTCTATCCTCCTCGGAGGTGATGTTTTAGAAACTGCTCAAAGAAAAGAGCATGTGAAAGCAGACACCACAGTATGGTTTGGGCTTATTAATAAAATCTCTTAGATTTGATCAAAATGCGTGACGTTAGTGTATTTGTTTGAGATGATCGCTGCTCAGAGAGGTTTAGAGACATTAACTGGAGCGATGATGTCACCACTAGGGCTCTTTTAAACTGCTTAAAGATCAAAGCGTGATGGCCTTGGAAAGGCTTGCAGCCCCCACTGCAGACACATTTAGGATGAAAAGTGGAGCTGCTGACACCAACTGAGACATCAACAGTGTCACTAACTGCCTGACGGATGCCCCCCACACACACACACACGTGCGCGCACACACACACACACACACGTGCGCACACACACACACACACACACACACACACACACACACACACACACACACACACACACACAAATAAATTATATATATATATATATATATATATATATAAAACAACACGATAGATGATCAGGCTGTTGCTTCCCCCTACTCTGCCTGACAGTGAGGGATTGCTGACTGACAGGTGGAGTAGTGAAATTCTCTGATGGATGAGATAAGTGGGGCAAGGCCTCACACACACTGTGTTTGGGGGAATTCAGCCTGACAGGCAGCTGAGCAACAGGCATCACTGAAGTAATGATAGCGTGTGTCACCAGGCGGCTGAGCTGTGTGTTTTTAGTGTTGCCACCTTTATTAACTAAGATCAGTTTAATTGATTTTTGAATCTGACAATAGAGCCTGCAGTGCAAAACACATAGCAGCCTGCTACCCGAACGCGTGTCGCCGGGAACAAAAAGCAGTCTCCTTTCAGCTGATTTCGTCTGATTGCCGAACCCGGCGTGAAATATTGCGGCAGACAAGGCAGCCAATCACTGGGACATTTTTAAAACCTTTCCTCATTCGTTCGCTCCACTGCTTCTCTCCCTACAATGATTGATCCATGTTCATGCCTGAGATGCAAATGGCAGTGTGGCATGAGTGAAATATAAAGACGGGGACATCTAAAGAGACCCCCCAGAGAGGGATGACGCTGAGAGTTTTCACTCTGATTGACACTTTAAAACCTTCTGCTTATCTTCCTCTTTTGTTTATCGCATAAGTCTTACTCAAGATGGTGTTCTTGCAATCTGCACAGCTGGGAGAGATGACGAGGCTCACTGGAAAAGCAAACAAAGGAGGTTAAAGTGAAGAGTTGTCACATTAAAGATGGAACTGTGGAGTCAGTGCAGAGCACATGGGAAAAAAATGAAAGAAGATTGCGCCTTGTGGATTAAATATTACTTCATCATTTGTTCAAACAATGCTCTGAACCTGGATGAAGAGTTCTGGAGAGAAAAAAAAACCAAGGATTGTAATCTTTAAACTTTTTAAACTAAATGTGGTTTCTATAGAATTAGCAAGTTTAAAACCCGCTAAAATGAACTTAAACTATCAACAAAAAGTGAAGGAAAAAAATCAGTGGCATTATCTGTAAAATATCTATTTATTGTGTTGGAGAGACAATGACTGCATTTGATTCAGGTTTAATTATGTAGCACCAAATTACAACAAGCACCACCTCAGAATGTAAGTTAAAGACCCTACCAGGAAGCACGGGGGGAAACACTCCCTTTTAACAGGAAGAAAGCTGAAGGATCTGTCTCCCATTCTACTTTTATAAACTCTAGAAACCAAAAGTATGCCTGCCTGATCATTCTAAGCTTTTTGTGGAAATAGACGGAGCCTGTGGTTGTTCCTGTCTTTCCTTGATCAGTGCTGAATAGTAAGATGTCCTAGCTTTAAAGATAAAATATATTTTCCTGGCTAAAATGAAGATCTTCCACATTAGTGCAATGTGGTTTGCTCTCCAGCTCGCTAGTTATCTGCTTTACAAGTGCACATTTGGAAGTTATACCAGGAAGTCAGGTGTTATCGATTTGTTGCTTTCTTTTACAGAGGAGACACAGTAACCAGAAAGAAATCTACTGTAAAGAAATTTTTCATCCAGCGCTGTGTAATTCATTATCGTAAATTTTAGTGTTATGAAAAATGGTCAGACAAAAGAGGATCCAAACTGTGATAAAACTATTTTGAGTTCAATTTTGTTAAATTTAATATTTGGGTCTACTAAAAACATTAAATAAAACATTAAATGCAATGTTGATGTTGTCATTTCCAACGTCTACATAAATGTTAAAATCACACTTTAATAATTGTTATCAGAACTGAGCTCTAAGTCAGATCAAAAGTCTCAGCTATTCAGTAGAAACTCTAAATAAGTGCCAGCTTCTTGTGTTTTCCCGTTAAGGTGTACGAGGCTCAGAGTCAGAGTTTCAAATGAATTCAAACTCTGTCTGGGTCTTTGGTTGATTGATAATCCAGAGTGAAACATTGCTGCCACTCCTCCTGAGCCTGTGCTTCGGGGATTCTGACAAGTAATATGACTCAGGGGTGTGATTCATTTAAACTAAAGTATTCATCCTGCTGCAGCCAGGTTTCTGTGAGGCAATATAAATCAATATTTTGATCAATTATTAAATCATATACTGACAGGGACTTAGAGGTGAGCGAGCTAAAGGTTAATAGTCCACATTTAATTGTTGTTCTGCTGTGCAGTTGAAACAGTTACGTTTGTCTTTCTTTGTGATTTTTTTCTGGTTATTTTTAGTTGGTTTGGGCGCAGACACGATTACTGGAAGGTTGGGGTTCCAAGACCTTCAACACATGGAGAACTTGTTTAAGAAGTTCAGACTGTTGATGTTGGAAATCATGACCTCTGGCATTTTGCTGGCTAATTGCAAAAGTTGAGCAGCAGGAAAGCAAAAGCTTTTTTCCATCTTTGTCCTGCTATTCCAAAAGCTGGAGTCTGGCGGGATCCACTGTGACTCCAAGTGAAAACAACGAACCATAATGGCAAGCTAGGCATAATCGAAATGAACTTAGATAACCTAAAGAACTTAAACATAAACCATAAACATCAAATTATATTAAAACTCAAAACGCTGGGTCAAATGACCCAGGATCATGACAATAAATTTGTTATCCCAAAAAGTTAAGTCCTCAATTCTAGAGACTGGTTGGTGAGTAAAACCTGTATATCTAGTAAAAACTGTTTATTCCCTGACTGCTTGGTGAGTGGTCCCTGGGTAAAATTGGTCACAAAGAGGTGCTGCACCTCTTATTGCTTTGTACACAGATTGTCACGGTCACCTGTAGTTTGCATGGAGGATGCCAACTATTCTGCAACCACTTGTTGTACTGAGCTGTAGTGAAACTTGAGAGAGAGGAACATAAAACTGGAAAGCGAGACTGTTCACCTTCAAAGTAAAAGTTGTGCCTTACTGCTGAAACCAATATGTTTCAAAAGGAGTAACTTTTACTGTGAAAACAAATATTTTCTGTTTTGAGTTTGCATCACACTCAGTTTCACAAGCACTTCACGAGTAGTTGTTGACTGTTTGCTGACAAGATGCAAGCTACTTCCTGCAACCGCTTGTTGCAACCAGGAGAGTCTAGGCTTGGGCAAGTGGGACTTTAGGCAAGGCAAGGCAAGTTTATTTGTATAGCACAATTCAACAACAAGGTGATTCAAAGTGCTTTACAGAGACATTAGAAACAAGAACAAATAAAAAGCATGATAAACTAGCAAATAAACTAACTAACTAATTAACAAACAAACAAACAAACAAACAACAGTATATAAAATCAAAACAGATAAAATCAGAACAGTAGATAAAATCAGTAGTTAAATGTAAGTTTTGAAATTTAAGCTTAAAAGTGTGGATTTGGTGCTTTATTCAAATGCAGCTGAGAACAGGTGAGTCTTCAACCTGGATTTAAATAAACTGAGTGTTTCAGCTGATCTGAGGCTTTCTGGGAGTTTGTTCCAGATATAAGGAGCATAAAAGCTGAATGCAGCTTCTCCGTGTCTGGTTCTGACTCTGGGAACTGATAAAAGACCGGATCCAGATGACCTGAGGGATCTGGAAGGTTCATACTGGGTCAGGAGGTCATTGATGTATTTTGGTCCTAAACCATTCAGAGCTTTATAGACCAGCATCAGAACTTTAAAGTCTATCCTCTGACGGACAGGCAGCCAGTGTAAGGACCTCAGAGCTGGACTGATGTGGTCCACTTTTTTGGTCTTAGTGAGGACTCGAGCAGCAGAGTTCTGAATGAGCTGTAGTTGTCTGACTGATTTTTTAGGTAGACCTGTAAAGATGCTGTTACAGTAATCAAGCCTACTAAAGATGAATGCATGGACTAGTTTTTCCAGGTCCTGTTGAGACATCAGATCTTTTATCCTTGATATATTCTTGAGGTGATAGTAAGCTCAGTTGATTACACGGCAGCTTCTAACCACTCAGGAAATATTCATTTTTCTCTGACTACATGTGGTTGCCAACCAGTTTCTAGGCCAGTGTGACAGGGGCCAAACATCTAGTCCATTCGTATTTATATCATCCTAGTTCTTTGCTTGTACTGAACACTCAAGATACTTTTTACACATGTATGCAGCGGTTTATTTGTCATTTGAAGTACACAAAGACAAACTTTGATGATCATGTCATCAGGGGAAATTTGGGGTTCAATTTCTTGTCCAAAGACACTTTGACAAGCAGAGCAGAAGAGCCAAGTATCAAACTCCCAACCTGTATGGCCTCATAGGTTCTGCATAGGCAGTCAGGCAGCGAATAGTGCCAGGAGTGCCCGCAGATGTGGCTGAACAGCACTACTGTACCTTGTTATATTCAATGTCGAAGAAACCTATAAGTGAATCCAGGCTTCTATGGGAGACTTCTGCACGGTCAAACATGTATGACATGAGACAGTTAATGGGCTTTATCATGAGAGTTCTGTTCTATCTGCTACTTTAAATTGATTACATTAAAAATTTCAGATTATATTAGAGCTAAATTTTATCTGCATCACCATCACATATCAGGTACGACTATACATTTAACAATCCAACAATGTATAAATGAGATGGAGTGAGTCCAAACTAACACCCACCACAACATAGAGATACAGATTTAGCTCCAGTGGAATTTATGCTCAGGATTACAGCTCATATGCTGGATAATGATTCGGCCAAATGGTGACTCACTTCATCTGTCAGCGTGCACTCCGAAAATCTACTCTACAGTTTAATCGGCCAAATGAGGGGAAGCAGAAGGAAAAAGAAAGCAAGGGAAAGACAAAGCCATGAGCGGGTAAAAAATAAGAGTGAGGATTTTTCTGTCATGGAACTTCATTTTTTTTTATAGAGCATAAAGGCAAATAAAGAAAACATCTGCAGCCCTCCAGGGGGTGTAAACTCAGGGTTAAGCTTATTTGGCGAATGGACGCATTGCATCATGAATACGTCCACGTGTGTTAATCCGTTGCTGTAACTGCCTCGCTCTAAAATATGTCGGTGACCTGATGCATTCTGTTTATTCTGTTTTTGCTCCTTTTCATCGGGCAGTTGTTTACCTCTGGGACTTTCACGGATCATATCTGTGTCCTCTAAGCCAGTCAAATAAATTCCATTTTTATACTTCCTATAGCCTTGTTGTTGCTGCAGAAACACTTGTAAGGGCAAGAAACAGATTTTCATGTGCTTTTAATCTGAAATTCTTAGTTACTTAAAAGGTCTATCTATCTATCTATCTGATCAGCTAAATTTTATCAACACTGAATATTTAGTGATATTTGTGCTCTGCGGCAATAAACTAAAGATGGTCTCAAAGAAGCGCAACATTTTTAAGATCCTCTATAAACCTGATTCTAGTTCTAGACTTAAAATCACTCATAAATTTTCATTTCTATCCAGATCTCCAGATGCTGATTTGTTTTCTATTTCTGTGAAGGCGTTCGATTCTTGTACAATGAAATGAAACAGCTCACACGCAGAGGAAACAGCATAACTGTCAGAAAAACACGTCCCTGTCTTGTTCGGCCATAATGAGAGCTAAAGGAGAGTACACAGAAATCAATGCCTCTCTCCAGCACACATCCCTCTCTTTCTCCCATCCTGTCAGCCATCATCCACCTCTGCCCTCCCAACACCTCCTCCCTGCTTTCTCTCTCACTGATACTGTCATTATTAATGTCCAGCCTCCTCCCTCAGCCCATCGTGACTGACAGTTTTAGAGCCTTCAACCATTCACCTCCTGCCGCTCTAAAGCTCTTAACATGAAGCCAACAGCCTAAATTTCTTGGGCGGGAAAAGCAGCTATTTTTAGCTTCATTAGGATTGGAAATCTTTGGGTTCACCTTAGCTTCTTTGGTGCAAAAGATGATGCAAAATCTGTTAAACTATAAGTCTTAATTCATATTTCTGCGCTGAGTCTATGTAGTGCCTATGCAACTTGCTGACACACTTGCTAGCATTTTAACTTGTGCTTGGTGTTGGTTTCCCTCTTCGAGTTGATCCATTCTCTTCCAGTTAATTTGACAAATGGTGTCAGAAGAAGAATTAGCTAAAAAATTAATTGATGAAAGAGACGGTGCTGAATGAGTGAATCAAGTCTTTGGAGTATATCCAGGCTTTGTCAGCGTGATGTGTAGTTACACTTGAAGGGAGGTTCATTAAGATTTGGCTTACATCCACCACAGTCTTGAAGGTGAACTTGAAAAACTGACAAAAAGGCTAATAACTCAGAAACTATGCCAGAAGGTTGAATCTGGTCATCTGGATGTAGTGTTTTCAGTGGGAGAAACATTTCACTCATCCAAGTCGCGACTTTCAGTCAACCGGTGGCAGCAGATGGCCCCGCCCCTCCCTGAGCCTGGTTCTGCTGGAGGTTTCGTCCTGTTAAAAGGGAGTTTTTCCTTCCCACTGTCGCCAAAGTGCTTGCTCATAGGGGGTCATATAATTGTTGGGTTTTTCTCTGTATGTATTATCGTACACTCTACCTTACAATATAAAGCGCTTTGAGGTGGCTGTTGCTGTGATTTGGCTGACTGCAGGTTTCCTCAAACTTATAAATAGTGAATTTGCATGATGACTAAATTAAAATTAAAATATGTCACATTTGACCTTAGACTTCTCCTCCGAGGTCAATAGATTGATCTGAAGGTCAACGTGATAATAATGCCATATATAGTTGTTTTCAGAATGAAGGGAATATGTTGGCATGTGATCCCTTTTGAGTACAGTTTAATTATTTTGTATTATTTTGTTAGGTACATTACAGTAACAGGTTACAATTTGAATACATGTTCCAGAGTAAGTATTATTTTGTAATCAAAAACGTTTTGCACTTCATATTTATAACTAAACATTTAAACCAATTTTACTACACAATGGAATGAATGCTACACATGTACTGTATCCACATAAATAACAAATAACAATAACTGTACTCAAAATTATGTCAAGTGTATTGAAATGGTAACAAAGAAAACAAAAACTTTCTTTAAAAGTTAATACAGAGATTGAGCTGCCTCGGCAGAGGTTTGCACTCGCTGAGTGCTTCTTGTTGAGTAACGACCAAAGACGTGTTTTCTTGTGAGGTCACAGGCACCTTGACCTTTAAACACTGAATTCTGGTCATAAAAAAGCAGTCTAGTTTAAATTCACCACAGTGAACTGCATCATATTTTCTTTTTTATTAGTCAAGCTATGCAAAATGGTCGTCATCTGTCAGCTTTCACATCTGATCAGGACTTATCTGAGATATTGTTAATTTATCACAGTGTCTCTGCGGAAGATTTTGGAATCCTGTGTCACGCGGGCTGTCATTCCTGAATATATGGGAGAAAAGGTTACAATGAAATAAGTCACTGAAGCAGGCGCCTCTTTTTGTAACAAAGCCAATAAGGACTATAGGTTTTATCTTTCTGCTGGCTGATGACAATGACAGGCCGAAAGATGCCAGATGAGAGGGATGATCCTCTGAGAGTTGACTGAAAGGTTAGATTGGCTCCAGGCAGCATGGCTGATGAGGACACACACATATACATGCATACACCAAAACCCCATTCAATCATGTGTAAAAAGCTGCCTGAGCTGCTTGATGTGGTGGCTGTATGTCATTCCACGAGTTGATTATATTTTTTTCTCTGTAACTTTACAAAAAATGGAATAAAAAAAGCATAAAAAGGAAAATCACATCATAAAGTGGAGAGCAACCCAAGTAGACAAGTTGTGATGACATCTGTAGAAGTTTCTCATTTGGTTCACAGTTACAAACGTGTTCATTTTTAGAATACGCAGCCCATTATAGCTGAATGTTACTGTATTCCTGGCACATTTGCTTCAACTCATTGGCACACACCCACCGACCAGTGGAATGTATTCAATCCTGCCGCTGTGTCAGTCATGTCAGCTAGCACGATGGCATAGAGGATGGCCTTTACACTGTGAGTTATCTTGTCCTGGGGTGACAGTAAGTGCCTGTCTGCTTCCACAAAGCTCTATGTCACTTTTTAAGAACCACTTGCGAGCTAAGGACAGCTTCACAAAGCTAGTAGTGAGATCTGCAAAGGAGGAGACCGCTGCCAGTGCCAAGGCTCTAAAATTGCTAGCTTGTTTTTAGCTTTGTTAAAGTCTTTGGTTTATGAAATTTAAAAGGCAACTTGACATGAATATTGATAGCTATATGGCGTACAGAAAGCTCATTATACAATGAAGTACATGCTGAGAGTTAAACGTGAAGTTTCACAGCCTCTGGTCTTCTAACCAACATTTGCAAGCTAAATGTAGCAGCTAAGTATAACATGTTTGGTAATGCAAATCTAGTCTACCAACTTCTTTTTTTAAGTAGGTAAAATTATTATTATTAATAATATTAAAATTATAATATTATTTAAATTATTTAATTTGGAAAATATATAAAACTTTTCTGTATTCATTCTACGTGAGCAAAATTTGCAACAGAAATTTTCATGTAAATCATGAAAGGCTGAGCAGAAGGCCTGTGTTGAACCTTCATCTGGGACTCCCTTACCTATTTATGTTTATAGCACCACATCGTTGTCTTTTATAGCAACTTCTACTTTTAAAGCAGTTAAAATTATTGTGTATGAATAGAAACTCATTACAGAGGCTACGTGGGTACCTACAGCCTGATTATTTGGCTCTATGGGCTGAACTGAGGTAATCAGGAGTCATCATCAGGGGACCACAAACGTTTAAACTAAATTTCTTATCTAAATATATGTTGAAGTATTCCATAAATAACTATTAATTTAAGCCTCCTAGAGGTCACCAAACAACCAACATGCCCAAAAAAGAGGTCAAATTCAGCACACAGACGTAAAAGAAGACATTTCTTCTTCCAGAAAGAGAATGCATGGAGCTCCACGGAGTGCCTGCATTGATTTAATTTGCCAATTACTAAATGGCCCCCATTTATCATCACCTTAAGCTTTCACAAACTTCTCCGTAAGATGTAATAAGACTGAGGAGCAATCTGTCGCCCACCTCTCATTAGAACTCTGCAGAGATCCCCCAAAGCTTAATTATTTATCTGCATTAATATCCCTTCAATTATTAATGGCGGGTGAAGTGTGTGTGTGTGCGTGTGTGTGCGAAGGCCAAAGATCAGCCCTGCGTTACCTCAGCCTCCCTCCTGATTAATGGATGAGGGAGAGGAACCCTTCATGTATTATTAGTGGAGAAAGTCCGGACCTCGTGGAGACACAGAGAGAGACGGACACTCACTCGGTGAATGATAATCACCGTTTAGTATGCAAACATGTCCCCTGTACATTGGTGGCATTTCAATATTTGAAGGGAGTTGTGTGTGTGGCAGAAAGTAGACGGGACTGAGTGCCGCAAAGTTGAAAACTTGTCCTTGTTTGCGATGTCTCGTTAAGGTTTGTGTCTCCTCAGCACAAATGCGTGGCGCTTTGACACTCGTGGCACGATGTTAGGAGATGTCAAACAGCCAAAAAAGCAGGAAACAGGTGGGATACTCATTTTGGGTCCACTGTTCATTAGACATTTGCATTTAAAGACTCCTTGTTGTGAACAACATTATTTTAATTATGAGTTTTTTGCAGTGGTGGTGGGTTTTGCTGTGTGGTTTTACAGCCTCAGTGCTTCAGTTCACAACGTTCTACAGAGGGACATTTTTATTTGGTCTTTTTATCCAGGAAATACGTCTTTGCTGTTGGTTTTTCTGGCTTTGATGACCTTTATGAAAGATGAGTGATAGTAACAGTAAGAAAAACCATCAACCTTGCAGCAGGCCTCTGGTCTTTAGTGGTTAATGCAGTGTTTTTGCTGTCTGTTTGGGTTCCTCCTCACTGGAATAATTTCAGCTGTTTTATTCTGACATCTGGTGGACAAACAGAGTAGTATCTACATTTTTCTTCCAGTTGCTGAAATGGAATCATTGTTTGTTTTTTTGCTTTCCTTTTGTCTTTATTTCTTTAGTGTTTGTCCAGTTTTGGGGGGGGGGGGTTGTCTTTTTTAATTCCATTACAATGTATTCTATTGTGTTCACGGTGTCATGTTCTATTTCTACCACGTAATAGGGAGCCTTTTTATCCGTTCTAGAGTCTCTTTGCATTACTGAGTGCTTGAAATGAGCTGTAATTATCTTACACTGGGTCTCAGTCCATCACCTCAGCTTGTACTCAGTCTGAAATTATAAGTTTAAACTCTTTTTAAACTCTTTTAAAGCTACCTTTTCCTCTGATTCCTCCTGTTGTTAAGCGGGCTGTACCTGCTCGATGTTATCGTGCTTTTGGCTCAGATACCGCCGAGCGGTTTTCCATATTGTTTGACCAACTTATTTCTTATCCTCCTGAGTTGTCCACCTCAGATGGATTAGTTTCTGTATCTGATTTAGAGAAACTTGTGTTGAATGCTAAACCATGTGGCTCTCCAAATGACGTTGTTCCTCCCCGTTTTCTTAAAAAGGTATTTCCTACCATCGGACCACACATTCTGAACATTATTAATATTAGTCTTTCTTTCTTTACTTAAGAAACCAGGCTTAGACAGTTCAGTCATATCAAATTTCAGACCCATCTCTAAGCTTCCCTTTCTTAGTAAGATTCTGGAAAGGATTGTTTATACTCAGTTGATGGACTACTTGAGTGACTCTAATTTGTCAGAAATCTTTCAGTCCGGCTTTAAGCCATTTCACAGTACGGAGACAGCCCTCGTAAAAGTTATGAATGACATTCTGATAGCGACAGACCATGGTAAATATGGAGTTCTGGTCTTGTTGGACATGACCGCTGCATTTGACACAGCACTGTGTGGGAATTTCTGGTTGGGCACTTTTGTGGTTAAAGTCCTATCTCTTAAAGAGGACCTTTTGTGTTAAGTTGGGGTCGGCTTTATCCCCTGTGGCCCCTCTGCTTTGGGGTGTGCCACAGGGATCTATTCTTGGGCCATTATTGTTTTCACTGTACCTTTTGCCTCTTGGTGCGATTTGAAATGACAATCAATCTAATTGACACAGTTGCATGTTATGGACTTGGCCTCAAGGATTCTTAGTTTAGGTTTAAAAGCACTTAATGAAATTAATTCTGTCATTTTTCAGTCGTTCTGCAGTTTTTTCCAAGTCAAGGGTGCTAAATGGACAAAAGCGCTTTTACCAAATTCAGTTCGGGCAAATGGAACAGGAACCAACAAGTAACCTTGCAGACAAAGACAATAACAACCAGCATGTTTCATTGCAAGCAGGGAACATATATAGGAAGGCAGCAATCCAAGTATTGCCTTATATATAAAACGGTATACATGAGAGTTCCTCTGACTTGCCAAAGCAGGCCATCCTACCAGGCTATAGTCTGACTTCATTATGTGAAACTTAATTGAGCAACAAGGACAAGCATGACTGTTCCCCTTTAAGATTTCCAACAAACAGTGAGAGGAGCTGCATGGATGAATGTTTTGCACTGACTGCCATTCATTGGTTACTTGAAAGTTGCTTTCTACATCAATGCACAGTGTGAAAAAATCATTTTATAACCTGCTGCTGTAATGTACAAACAAAGTCATAATACAATAACCTGAAAGTTATAATATATTCACCTATATGTTTTCACTGCAAACAATGGCAGCAAGCATCGTTTTAAATAGCTTTATGTTGCATTATTATCACTTTGACCTTCAGCTCAATCTGCTGACCTAGAAGTAGAAGTCAAATTGTGACGTGATATTTTAAATCCTTAAACAGTAACTTTTCATATGCTGATGATAAACACTACACTTTTAGGTATCACAATTTCTAAGTTTTAAGGTTTTGTGTCAGTTTTCAATGAATAAATCGTTAAGGTGACCTTGAAGAAAGATCTTGGTGGATGTAAACCAGGATTTAATGGATTCATAACATTACTTCACTCATGGATACAAAATTTTAGAATCAGAATGACGTTTATTGCCAAGTTTGTGCACAAATTAGAAATTTATCTTGGTGACAGGAATAGAATATGGACTATATGGTATTTACAGTCTATAAAAAATATACATCATTATCTAAATATTAATATAAATACACATTCTGAAATAAATACCAGCTACCTAAGAACATGATGTGCAAAGTGTGCAAAGTTATTGTAGCCTGAGCAAGTAAATGTGTTGTTGTAACACATTAACTGAGGGGTAAGCACCACGTGTTTGTGACATTAAATCTCGGTTTGTAAAGTAACTGAACTTTTCAAAGGTAATAATAAATGTAATGAGAATTTAATAAAAAGTATTTCACTCTGAAGATTCAAGGTGTTCTTTTTGAGTGACCAGGGTGGACAGACGGACAGCTCAGGTTGAACTGTAGTGATAAAGTTAGAGAAGCAGTGCTGAGATGGTCTGGGCATGTAAATGGACAAAGATGTTGAAGATGGAGCTGCCAGGCAGGAGGAAAAGAGGAAGTCCACAGAAGGGATTTGCGGGTGTAGGAGGACATGCAGAGGATGGTGTGACACAGGAGGAAGGGCAGAAGAGGAGAGGGAGGCTGACGATCCACTGTGACGACACCTAAAGGGAGCAGCAAGAAGAAAAAACTATTTACGCAGTGTGGTCAGTAGATGGCGCCAAAGTAACGTGGTCGCTTTTAACTTGTAAAGGGAACATAAATGAGGATGTAAGCCCGGGACTTCCCGCAGTGGTTAACGTTAAGAGTCGCCTTTATTTGCATTCAGCACCGGATTTCATACATATTTGTTCAGCTTAAAAACAGTTGCATTTAAGTCGATGCTCACCGGGAATTAATCGCTGGTGGAGCCAACTGATTACAGCTGCTGCTTATACCAGCTTTAGCTGAACTCTCACTCTCTCTCACTCAGGAACAACAACATTTGGTGATACTGGCTTATTCCCTTACTTCACCTTAATGAGCATGCACACAAAAAAACCCAACATAATTTTGGAGAGAATCATTTACTGCGCTTCCTGTTATCCTCCACTAGATGGCAGCAGACACAAACACCTGCAGCACCAAGACACAGCCCATCCAAAACCTCACAACTTTCCGCCGAGCATCACAATTATGCTGTCATTTGGAAACATTTGTAATATCCTTGACGATTTGAGGACAAACCGCATCCAAACACATGGTTCAATCGGGGAATATAATAAAATAAAGCAACAAAAAATACATCAGTGTTTCATTTTAGCTGGTGTGGAAATTATAAATGCAGTATTTTGAGGATGTGGAACAAATGCTTAACTAATCATTTGTTCACATATTTGAAAGGTTAATAACGGGTCTATTTCTTAAACTTTGAAACAAAATATAAAAAAGTATGTTTGTTTTTAATCCAAGCGGTTTTTATTATACATCTTTATGAACTTTCAAAATACAACTCTATATATAGCAATTCTGTGTGAAAAAGAAAAATCAATCAAGCGTAGTGTTTGAATGAATGCCCAGACTGTTGGTTTTATAGCAAACACAGATGAAGCCAGTGACGTTTAAGAGTGAGGACGTGGAGAAAGTGAAGCAGGGTTTTTATTTTTATTTTTTAAAGAAATAAATGTAAGATTTTCTGCTTTTGCTTCTCGCGAGGCTTTCTCGTTTCACCGAACCTCGCAGATAGGAAAGAAACAATGTGCTGCTTAAAACAACGGAGAAACCTGCTTTAGTCCAGGTGCAGTCCACACACACACACACTTTTACATCAGCTCATCAGGGCTGACTGTGTGTGTGTGTGTGCGTGTGTGTACCAGTGAGGCTCCTGGAGTATATAGGCTACTCAATAAAACCGGGGCTGCGATCCGTCAGTGCATTTATCATCCTATTACGGCGACAAATCCGGCTCCCAATACATGAAAGGTAAAATGAATTACCAACGTTAAGCCGTCAATAAAGTCATTTCTGTAAATGGTGTCTCCGAGGGCTCCCGCTATTATTCAACAAGCTTTATCAGCACCTTGGAAATTACGTGGCTTGTAGCGCGGGCCCTGCTTCACTTTGATTAAGGGCCCTGCCAGGGAGCGCTGACAGCGGCTTTGACTCGGGGTTTTCTCCGGCCCCCCGCTCCCGGTGATGAACACCGGGCACATCGGGCGGAATGAAGACTAATTAAAAGCTATAAATTATCTTTTGCAGCTCCTCTCGAGCAGCCCCTCTCTTTGCGGCGCCAGATAAGAGCAGGACTGAGTGCTCATTTAGCCACAATGGCGCTGCGGCTAAACGCCATATTGATACTGTCCTAATTGGAATTTAATTAAGTAGCCATGGTGTCCCCCACACCCTCCTCCACACCCCCTCCTTCATCCTTAACTCCGACCCCCGTGCGGATGAAGATTTCACCGCGGCCGTGTTAACCATCAACACGTCCCCCACTTTCACGCTGTTGCCATTATCATTATTAATATTATTATTAATTCAAATCGCCAATTAGAGCTTGGAGGCAATTTCTGAAGATCTTCACAAAAAAGGAAAAAAAAAAAAAACAGCAGCCACCTATTATCGGGACACACTCCTGTTTTCCAGCCTCCCCTATACCCTTTCACGAGTGGCCTCCTGTGAACTGAAATATCACAGGGAAACGCAAACATGTTGGTTTTTCGTGTCGCTGTGGAAAAAAAACACAAAAAATCATACTTTAAGTCAAAGTCTTAGCTACTTAGAGGAAGGAAGGAAACTATACAGTTCTCTTTCTTTATGTGGACACACACTGTACAGACTACTACTGTTCAACTTTGATTTTTGTGCTTTTTTAAATAACTACTGGGTCACTTTTTCGGAATTTTGGGTTTGTTCATGTCAAATTCGTGGCTCTGTAATAGCTCATTAAAATATTAAAGGGACGTAAATTGTGATTAGGGTAAAGTAACGCTGTACAGATGCTGTTGGTGGTTTTAACAATCCAAGCTTTGACGTGTTCTCATTTACAGCATCCTCGTTGTATTTCACTGTTAGAGAAAAGAAAAAAATAAATGAGAAGGAAAGAACAAGGGTAAATCATCTGATGAGATTGTAGAAACGAATGCTGTGATCCACAATGTGCATTTTATGCACTTTACGGAGGAGCTGTTTAGCGCACAAAATGTTTTTGTTTATATTTTATCTAATATTATGAAGACACATAAAAATATTTTTTTAAATATACATATACTTAAAACACTCCACTTAAAATGAAATATGTTTTACATAGCTGATGTCAGTTCACGTGATATAATGTAATTTACACTTGGACGGTTAACAGTATTTACGCTGCAAAATTCACCAAATAGAAGGTCTTACATTTTAGCTAAAACATTAATGCTAGTAATCCTATTTTTCTAAAATTATTCTTGTTATTTGTTTATTTTTATTATTCCTTCATCATTTTTATAAAGTGCGTTTAAATTCAAATAGTTTGTAAAACTAAAATGTGCTTAAAGAGCATGTAGCGATGTGGAATAAAATCCTTTCGCCCTTCTGAGCAGTGTTTTTAATGGTGGCTGTCTCCGCGCTTGTTTTTGTTTTGCTGTGTATTACGTCTGTGCACGTGCGCTTCTCCCGAATCGATCCAACTAATAAGCGCGTGCTGCGTGCGCGTGCTCGCCCGCAGCACAGCCACAGCCCTAATTGGACAGCGTCAATTGTGACAGGGACGATCTTCCGTCCTGATTGGCCGGTTGCTTTATGTGTACGCGCACACGTGCTTCCGGCTGGGTGTAAGAGAAAGGGAGAAAACACACACACACACGGGGGGGAGATAACGGTTTTAGGAGAGTTTGGGAAGAGCGAATACACAGATATTATGCTGCACCGAGGAGCGGCAGGGACACTGGCTGTAACGTGGAGCTGTTCGCTATGCCAGGTCTCGGAACACTGTTAGGAGAGGACATGCTTTAGGTGATATTGTTAACGAACGCAGGTGTTTATTCTAGTTTAAAAAGGCTTTTTTACATGCTGTCTGTCTGAATTGGATACCGAAGGGGACGGGAGAGTGAGCAACAAGTGGAGTTTGGCGTGGAGAGGCCGACGTTTTTCACGGTCACCAGCTATGGAAGAGCAGAAGGAGCCCAACAGCGGCCGGGACACAACCGAGGAGGAGAGCATGTCCCTGTCGCCGAACCTGCCATCCCCTGCTATGATTTTACCCCACCAGGCAGCCCAGCAAGCCCACAGAACCACGAACTTTTTCATAGACAACATCCTCCGGCCGGACTTCGGCTGCAGAAAAGAGCCGAACTACCGCGACCGGAGCCAGACGTCGGGTCGGGAAAACGTGAACCCGCTGGGCGCGAGGCCGCTACACACCGGCAGCCTGTGCCTGGACTCCAACTGCAGCAGCGACAGCAGCTCGTCGTCGCCTTCCTCGTCGTCGTCCACGTCCTCTTCCCCCTCTTCCAAGCAGAACTCGTCGAAGCAGTGCGAATCGACGAGCAACGGGACTGGTAGATACGCAGACAGCCCCTCGTCAATTATGGTCATGAGCGGCAGCAATGGAGGCTCTCCGCCCATGGCAAAAGAAAGCCAGCCGATGTTGTGGCCCGCTTGGGTGTACTGTACGCGGTACTCGGACCGGCCCTCATCTGGTAAGGCGCTAGTAGTCCCCGAATGATATCGAGTGGGGTGCTGGAGTGGGATGACTTGTGTTTCTCTCCGCTGTGTCAAATACATTTCTTCCAGGTGCCAGCGTGAAGAAAAAGAGGGAATTTAAAATTGGCACGTGAGTGTTTAAATAGTTTACCGAGGTGCTCCAGCCAATCAAAACAAAGGGATTTGATTTCGAAAATAAGAACTGTCGGGGGGGTAAAGTGCTGAAAAGAAGTCGCTGAAGTAAAAGTGGTTAGCAGTTTATAATGGAGAGTGTAACGGAAGCACAAGGTGACAAAAGTCAAAGTGAAGAATTAAGTAAATTAATTCAGAGTGAAGTTGAAGCACATTGGGGCTAAAGCTGATGTGGGCCCCAGGCAGTGTCACGAGCAGATTTATTTTTTATGTATTTTTTAAAAAAAACTTTTTAAAAACTCTAAATAAGGCAAACTACACAAAAATATATGGAACGTATTTGGTTTTTCTGTTAATATTAATGTTTCCTCCCTTGTGCGGAAAAGACCAAAGTAATGTAAAACAAGCCAACAACAGTGCCGAGGATTCATACCTTATTAAACCCAATTACAAGTCCACACGGTTATTAAAAAAATCAAATGTATTGTTGTCTGGTCTTTCACGGGCTAACGTGTTTTTGCCGGTTATTTTAGATTCATTTATTTAGTCTGACAGAACTAAAGCTGGAACGTTTTTCTCTGTTTTTGCTCCCGAATTTTAGCCTAAAAATAATAATACTTAAAAAAGAGGCATGGATCTGTTTTCTAATCTCCACCACTGCTGCTTTTATTTTTCTGAAAGCAATTCTTTTCTTTTCACTTTTATCCGCTTTCTCCCCTCTGAGCTGATGCAGAAGATGCATCGATTTAGAGATGAGTTTGAAGGTTCGAGTGTTTGCATATGTCATGCAATGACTTTTTAGGCCCGTTTAATGTTTAGCAGTTTAAACATACAGGATGATGATGTATCTTTGAAACAGTGTGTGTGTGTGTGTGTGTGTGTGTGTGTGTGCGCGCGCGCGCCTCATAGCTTCTAGGCCGGCCTATGTGATGGTGCGGAAGGTTTTATTGGCTTTAATGGTGGTGGTTATGTGTCAGGGTAAAGGAAGAAGTCTTTCTGCGACTTATTGTTATTATTTTTTTATGAAATCTAATATTAGACCCGAAGCTCCCCAGCCTGCCCTGTTTCACAGCGACAGCGCTTCCTTTGTCCCACTGGATTAAATGTGCGCAGTACACAGTTAATCAGCGGATCAATGCGCACTCATATATTCAGCTACGTGACCAAATTCCCGTGCTTTTTTTTTTCTTTTTTGCTGCTTCAGCTTTATTCGATCGGGTCCTTGAAGTGAAAATACCGCGCTGCTGCAGTCATAACTGATCAAGCAGCCCCGGATGAGGTCCCATTAGCTGTGCTGCAGCTTGTGGAGCTGTGGAGTGTGCAGGGAGGATATCTATCTCTGCACCTCCAGTGTAACACTTCCACGTGTGAGCGATAGGACAAGGCTCATAAGGCTTTAACAAGTCTCATCATTTGCACTGGAGCTTTTTTTCTTGTTGTTGTTGTTGTTTGGGTTGCTGCTGCTCTCTTCTGATTGGCTACTTTGTCTCCCACGTCCCACACTCACCTGTGAGGCAGACCTTCAGCATGTCAAATAGTAATGAATAATCAATCGTGAGATTCTCCCACAATCCCCCTCCACTTCCTCCACCAGAGGCTTATATTTGTTTGCTCTGATTTAAAACAAGTTGTGTTTGCACAGCGTCCAGCTTTAACAGTTCCGCTCATTCTCTGTGCTGTTTTTTTTTTTTTACTGTGACATCAAAACATTATTTTGATAGAAGTCATCCCCAGCACAGGCTAACCTGCCCACATCATTCCCGCACAGACTTGTGACCTACATTCGGGCATACCGAGCAGATAATAAGGCGCTATCATCGCTCACAGAGAGACGCTTTCACGTTTTTCTTTCCTTTAAAATAGAAGAGAAAAAAAGTGGTGCTCGGTGTCAGACTGTGTCCAGCCTTAGAATAAATCTTTGTTTCCCATTGTTGTTTCCACACCAGGCCCAAGGACACGGAAACTGAAGAAGAAAAAGAGCGGCAAGGAGGACAAGCGGCCCAGGACGGCGTTCACGGCCGAGCAGCTGCAGAGACTCAAAACCGAGTTCCAGGCCAACCGCTACATAACGGAGCAGCGGAGACAGTCTCTGGCCCAGGAACTCAACCTGAACGAGTCCCAAATTAAAATCTGGTTCCAGAATAAGAGGGCCAAGATTAAAAAGGCCAGCGGTTACAAGAACGGCCTGGCCCTGCAGCTCATGGCTCAAGGACTTTACAACCATTCAACGACCACCGTGCAGGAGGAGAAGGAGGAGAGCGAATGAGCGGCCGGACTCTTTTGGACATAACGAACTGGGAGAAGAAGGAGAAGTGGGGGACGCTATTTAAAAACACAGATTTCTGTTTATGGTAACAGTATATGGACATAGTTATATAAATGAACGCTCGTTATTAAAGTTTATATAGCCACACAGTTATCATGTTGTATACGGTATATTTAATTTCAGGCTCGTCTCTTCACGCCGGTCCTTTTTTCTCTCCTCTCTGTCTGTTCTCACTGTTTTTTAGGATCTATAGGTTCCTGTGGTCTCCTTGCCCCCACCCCCCTTTTCCCCATATTTGCGCCATATTTTCCCTTCAACACATCAGTCAAGCCAAACAAGCCAAAGATTTTAATATGTTCACATGTAGTCTGAAATTAAAAAAAGAGGGAGAGAGCAGTAGTTAATGGGTTAAATTATTATTTCTTACATACATTTCCACGGATAAAAAAAGAGAAAGAAATAAAAGCGTTTTGTTGCCATATTTGAGAATAAAACATATTTAAATCTATGATAAGCTGTCAGCATGTCACAATGATTCCTTACAATATGGTGAATTTACGGGAATTCTGGGTAATATTATTATTAATATTATTTCGCTTGAACTACATTGCCTGGACTCCCCAACATATTAACGCCCACACGGACATATAATCGTGGCACATAACGTGTTTAAAGGAGGAAAGTGTAATTACCGGCCTTTTTAAATTCCGTCTGTCTATAAAACAGCGGATTATGTGAAGTCTTTATCGGAGCTTTCATATCAAACTGAGACACACACAGAAATATATCGCACAGCAGGTCCTGTTTCAGCGCCTCCTTGATGGATACCATTTCACCTATTAAAACTATTCTGGGCATTTATAGGTTTTCACGCCTCTGCTCAACTTTCTCCGGACACGCTGGAGCGTGAACGCGCACGCTGGAGTTAATACTAAAACGTGAACTCGCGGTTTGGGGAGAAGCGCTCTGTCTCTCCGTCCTGCGCGGCCTGACTTGACCTCAGGTTCAGGTTAGACTGAGCCTGGCTGTGAACTCTGTGGCATGGCGTGTGTGTGTGTGTGTGTCGCACTCCAAGGTCAGCAGCAGAAAAACTTATAGAAATCCATTTAATTTCACCCAAATCAAAAGGAGAAACTGTGACTCTTGAAGTATTAGTATCAGACTAGTCTACGCTGAACAGTCTGCCTTCTTTTTTTGCCACCTTGAATTTTTCCTCCAATTATTAAGAAAACGTGAATATTTTTTTTATTTGTGCTCACTTTCAGTTATATCACTTCACGGTAATTCTAACTGTAATATTTGGAGTTTATGTCAGCGATAGAGTCCAGTGAGAATCCTCACAGCATCCCCTCGTTGCTAAAAACAGGCACCTGAGCCTTTTAGTATCCCCGCCGATTTATCTCGACCTGGATTATATCACACATTTAACACACTTGATTGTGGCGCATATAAACAAAGAAGAGGAAAGCTCTCCTCTTTGACTTTATTGTTTTTGTTTTTTTGTTTTGTTTTGGTTTTTTTTGGGGGGGGGGGGATTGAAATAAAGAAAAAAGACTGGCATCCGGAGGACGTTTGTGAGCTCGATGAGCGCTGCTTCTGTTTGTTCCGGCGCTTACAAGAGATTATTTAATTAAGAGCTAACGAGCCTGCAGAGGCGTTCACGGCCTTCGCGTTTCAGGAGCTTTAATTATTTCAAGTGCGTTTGCGTTCGGCTCTGCCTATAGAGCACAGATTTAATAACCGCGCAGCATCACGTGTTAATAATGGATTTCAATAACGACGATCGTGAACTTTAAAGGCAGGTTACAGATTTTAATGAACGATTTTACCTTAAAAATCTTTATTTGTTTGCCTTTTATCCCTCAAAGCGACCAGCAGACATAACTGCGCATGTCGAGAAAAAAAACGAATTCGATTATAAAGAGAAAGGTTTAAATTACAAAAAGTGACCGTAGAAGTTGCAAAATACATTATATATACACACCTTTTTATAGTTAAGGGTTCCTGTTTTTCATGGTGAATGTGAGGTAGCAGCAGAATGATAATAACTGGCCCTGCAGCATCTCCTGCAGCCTGCGAAATCCTCCAGGGGTCCTTGAAGGGGCTTCCAGAGGCCCCACACTAATATAAGGACTAATTTAACGTCACTAACCGCTATAATGTGTGACTGAATATTCATAGGACTTAATTTCAGTTGGATTTTTTTCTCTCTGTTAAAAAAAATGTGCTACTTTTTGTTTGTTTTGCTGATGCCGCTCAAAAGCAGCAGATGCGATGAAATGTGCGCTGTTTCTCATCGATTAAATATACTTTAATATAATTTCGATGTATTCGGGAATAAAACAAGAGTTGGCGGATATGTTTAAGGAAAAATACACAGACACACACACACACAAGGACAGTGTGTTTCCAAATCCTGCGTCTTTGGCCATCTGGCCCGCATGTGTGAGCAGAGGTGCAAAGGCTGCCTGCCTCTTCACGGTCAGCCAACCCTGTAGGTCTAATATTATAGTGATAGTTCCAGTCCCTGCTGTGAATGCGGAAGAGGATCTTATGACAGTGTATTTAAAATTCATACAATTATGAAACAGCGAGAGGATTCCTCTAACCCCCTCCTCCATCCCTCCCTCCCACCTTGTCATTGAGGAAGCCGAGGGTTTATCTGTAAAACAAAGAAAAGCCCGGGATCGTTTGCATAGTTAGCATAGTCTGCCTCGCAGGCACAATATGGATTTAATTTATATGCAAATGAAAGCAATAAAAAGAGAATACACACTGGAAATCTGGGCCGTTTAAAAAAAAGAGGGGGAAGAGTTGGATTCCGAGCAGGTACAGCACGCATGCACAAAATGAAGCATTATCATCAGGCTCACCCCGAGAACAGCCGTGTTATATAATATCCAGAAAGTGCAACACAGCAGCATTAGCACCGCTGTTCGAAAACACACACAAAGCAGTGCGAAGAATTAAATAAGATTTCCATTATGAGGAAAGTTTCTTTCACGAGGCTCCAAATGTAGCAGCAAACAAGATCAAAGAGCGTGGACACACACACACACACACACACACACACACACACACACACACACACACACACACACACACACACACACACACACACACACTGCACTCAAGTATCATTCCTTGAGGAAATTCAGCTTCTTTGCATCGCCTCCGAGTGTTATCGGTGATCAGTGTATGGTGACCTTTTAGTCCCAAACTGTTTGTCAGCAGCTTTGACATCTCTTCTAAAAAAGGGTGTGTGTGTTTTCTGCTACAGGACAAAAATCACACATTGTATTAGCAACAAGAGATCTTCATTCTTTCTAAAGCTATTCATCTTAATAGACAGTTTTAACTTTCAGTATTGTGGAAGCAAATTCAGGATAAGACCTGTCGGGTATCTTTATAAAGCTTGAAAACATGCAAACCAAAAATAATGCCATTAATCAAATTTAATTAAGGCAGTGGACTGTGTGCTTACTTTTTTGGATGAATATTTTTAATTTGTTTCATTTTATGTTTTTTTTAACAAATGCATTGTGATGGGTAACGAGTCTTTAACCATGACTGTAACATATTCAGGAAAAAAAGGAAATTACACACATATGATAATATCATTACTTACAATGTTACTTTATTTACTAACTCAATAACAATATTTCATTTTAAACATAACAGTTATTATCCTTACTACAAAATGTAAATGTTCTTTTGATAAGAAATCAGTGATAATGAAAACAAAATGTTGCCAATATGCATAAAAATATAATATAACACAACATATATTTGAAAAAGCAAACCAAGTTTATCACAGTATTGTATTTTTACTTCACGCTTATTGTTCTTAAAAAAGAAAAATGATTAAAAATATCTAGAAAATCTGAAAAAAAAAACAAAGTAGCAATAATGCCATCGATCTTTTTTTGTTGTTGCTAACTTTACAGATGAATTTGAAAGTTATAAATAACTTTATAACCCCTACAAAAAATTTCAGACATCATCAGTGCATTATCATGATTTCACAATAACTCTGACCAGCTATAAAAGCCTCTTGTCTATGAAGCAATCAGTGATAATGAAAAAATAATAATCTATATAAATATATATCTTCTCATAATTTCTAATAATGTAATAATTAAGCCAATTTGGTAAAAAGTAAAACAAGCTTTCTTTAGTTTTTATATTCATTCGCATAAACGTGATTATATTTGCTGTAGTTTTCACCTCTTGTACTACAGTTAACACAGATACATTCATGTTAAATGTATCGATGATTACGCTACACTCGAAAAACCATCTACATCATGTAGAGGTGAACCAACATTTAGAAACATTTTTCCTCTTGTAACACTTTGAACAGTGACAGCACACAAAGTGGGGTTCCTATTAGAAACATGCAGGCTAACCACCTGCCATTCAAACAAAAGGGGAGGTGACCTCAGTAGTTCATTCAATTTAAGTGTTCAAAGTGTTGTTTAATCAGCGTGCTACAAGCTGCTGGAAAATACACATCGACGCAGAAATAGGAGAGCTTTTAGAGGCGCACACAATAAAAGGCACCCATGCAGAGACATACAAGCATCCGTGCAAAAAGGCAGGAAAAGAAATTCTAGGCTCTCTCTCTCTCTCTCTGACACACACACACGCACGCACGCACGCACGCACGCACACAGAGAGAGAGAGAGAGAGAGAGAGCGCCATTTAAAAGAGCTTCTTAGATCACTACCCTGTGACTGTGGTGCTGCTAAGTAGAGAAGTTTAGTAATTCCTTCCCAGCTGCCTCTGTAAAGAGAAAAGAGAGCTGGAGACAATGAGAGAGTCCCTTTTCATGTCTCTCCTCTTTCAACTTTTTACCTAAATTTCTGCAGATGTCCAGCTGGTCCCACATCAGATTGCTCTTTCTATACTTCATGCAGACCACCAAAATTTGTCACATGGCATTGAGAAGAACTATTCTTATTTACTTTTCTTCTTGGACTGACATGGAGAAAATGGAGAGCGTAACATTCTGCAGCTCATCCAGCTGTATGAGGCAACACTGTATTCATTTGTTTCGGTGCTCTGTCAGGAGATGTCTCTGGCACCCGGTGTGTTTGAGTGTACACTGTAGAAACGCAGGGTGCATGGAGAAAATATGTGCGGAGCCGTTACAAATGTGTAAAAAACATGCTTTTGCCTACTAAAGGGATTAAACAAAATAATATGAAAATCATATGCAGGAAAAAATGCAGGAAAACAATGCTGACATACAAAGACGCAGCTCCTGTACAGCAAACATTATTTGTTTGGGTGACTGAAAAAAATTATAATAGAGAGAAAGAGAAAAACTTACAGCATGGATGCACAATATCAGAAAAAAAGCACTCTGGACTTGGACTTGTTGACGATTTACATTTACTATTGGTAGCAGCCAATTTTTATTTGAGTCAATGAACTTAGTACATACTAAAGTACTGGTACTTAGTACATAATTGTCTAAACTTAGTCTGATGAACAGTTGAAAGACTCCCAGTTTTCTTATTTTATATATTTTCTTTGTTTCTATGATACAAAAGGATGAATAAACAACATCAGACAGACAGTAAATGGACTATCAGCCATATTATTTAAACAATTTCTGTTGGTATTAGCACATAATTTCACCACTGGTACATTCTATAAATTTGATACCTACAAAATTAATTCTGCTTTTTTAAAGTAGAAAAACTTAAAGGGGGAAAACACGATGTTGCACAAGTGTTTCTTTTGGCTTCTTTGTCTGTTTTAGCTTTAAATATGTGTTTTCTAAATTAAACATTGTCTCACTTTTGCTGTGTCAAAATTGAACTCAAATTTTTAAATAAACTTACATTTAAATGAAAATTTTTAACATGATGTAATCATGCTAAATTTCATGAAATCCTCTACCTAGAGCCAAAACTTACTTGCTAGGTTTAGGAAACTAGCTAGAGCTTCTGTTACTGCTTTCTAAGCTAGTTAAGCTAGCTAACAGCAGTTTAGCTGGGCTAAGCAAGTTTAGCTTCAGCCTTATTTAATTATTAATCAAAAAGCATCTTGTCAAAATATATTTATCTTTAAAGATAATGATTTTTATAGATTATTTTTATTGGCACCATTTGTGTCTCCTTTTGTTGCAGCGAATCAAAGAAATCTTACATTTAAAAAAAGCTAACCAGTTTAAAATATTTTCGCTTCTCATTCGACTATTTTTTTTAAAACAATGAAATTGATGTTACCCAACAAATGAGCACCTCCAACCATCAACTAGCAATGTCTGTAACCGTGTTTAGTTACTATATTCGTAAATGCTTAAAAAATAAATCCATTTTGTTCTGGCTTTAGTTCTAGCTTGTTAGCTAGCCTACAACAATTAGCTCTGTTGCTTTTGTGTTTTTACTTGGGGTAATAGAAGTTTTTAGAGCACATTTTTATAGAGGTTATCTATTTTCAAAGCACATCATGCTATGATATATAAGGGGATAATGTGGTTTTTATGTTAAAGCTTTTTAGGGCATTATATAATAACATTGAAAGTGTTAAAGCAACAGATGGGAACTGTATTAAACTGTATGATGCAGCAGAAAATATCTGTAGGTTATGATCAATTATAAATAACACTTCTAGTTTGGGAACAACGTTTTACTCTGCTCGAATATTCCTAATTTGAATTGTTGAGGGGTTCAAATCTTTCTCTTGACTTGCAATGTGCTTACATGTGTGTGCAAGAGCGAGACAGAAAAAGTGACGACAGTCTGCGTTTATGAGATTTCAACCTAACAGTATGAATGAATTTTTGAGTGTTTTCCCTTCAGGAGTACACATATACCAAGATCATGTCTTGCCACAGGGGAAGTTTACTCATGACTTGTTGTGACCTGTCATCAGGGGCACACTCTCTCTCTCGCCCTCTCTCTTTCTCTGTCTCTCTGTCTCTCTCTCTCTCTCCCTCTCTCACACACACACACACACACACACACACACACACACACACACACACACACACACACACACACACACACACACACTCATAGACAAAGGTGGCACTGAAAGAGAACCTCCCACAATGCAGCTGAGCAGTCCGGACAAGGGAGGGGGGAGCTTTTCACTCCAACAGCCGTGATCTCACCGAGCTAAATCCAGATTATATGGAGGATATACACAGTGCCACTTGTTTACACTGCCCATCAGGGGGTGATTTGAGCCAAGTGGGGTGTGGAGAGAACGGAGGTGGGGTCATCACTGTGTGCAATGCAAAGTGTTCAGGCCAAAAGTGAAGGAGAACTTTCCCCTTTTAAAAGAAAAAAGTTGTGTAAATATGTAAAAATATAAAAACTGTGTGAGCATTTCTACTTTTTTAGTTAGTAAAATGATGAAACTCTAAAATTGCATAAATTAAACGTCCTGATATTTGTCACACACTTTTATCTCCTTTGACAAAGTCATCAGTGTTTTATCGGGGATGTAATGTCCCAGTATATGGCACTCTAATTAAAAAACAAACACTGGGAAATGACATCTGCATCTCCAGCTGCAGCTACGTGGCAGGCAGCCCATCAATTCAGGCCAATGATCAGAGTGTGAATGTGTGCATTCTGTGATCTCATTATATTTTTTATTTTCAATTAAAAGAAGTCATTTAAAAAAACAGCATTTCTTCTGCATTTTGACAGCATTCATGAATCAAACTTTTTCTGCTGGTGACCTACTGATAGGCTCACGTGCACAGGCACACACAGTGAGAACAAAGACAGGGACACCTGGGATTCCCCTGTTGTATGGGTGGTCACACCCACCTCTGCCTCTTCTTCATGCCTTCCACATGTGGAAGCACTTTATCTTCCTGGTGCCTTGCTCGCTTCGCTTTACCGTCTGTCTCGAGTGTGAACCACTTCACTCCAGCGAGAAAGCCAAAGCTGTGAGAACAGAATGGTCATCAATGAAAATAGTGATCATATTCCCATCTGCGGTCCCCTTGAGAGCCTTCAGACTTGAGCTTAGCTGTAAAACAGCATTTTGTTGGAGGCTGTCAGAGACACCGCAATCACCTGTGTGTACATCTTAGACCTGATACCTCCTTATTGGATCTTCTGTGGGTTCATTTTGTTGAAAATAAAACAACGGTTGACTTTCGTAGCATCCCTCTTGTTGGCTATCCTGTCACCCCTTACGCTCACACTTCAAAAGCACTTGCGGAGAACTCCTTCTCCTCGTTCAACGCTCCGTCTTTCGGCGCAGTGGCCCAGAGGTGGCGAGAGGTGATGTGGGGAAGCGATTAGTCATATTCAATTTACATATGGCTGTCACATAGCTCCTCCGGGCTGAGCGCTGATGTCATCCCTGCGTGGGGCCCGCTGTGGCCACCCGGAGTATGGGAAGACTTCTTGCTGTCATGAGAGGGGGAGAAAATTGCCCCTGATGGGAGCAATATCACTGTTCGAGTGGGATGATGAATGTGGGGCGGCACTTTAGTCTGGGTGTATGTGGTTGTATAAGCTGTGAACTCTGATCATATACTTGCATGTCTGGGTGTATGTAGCATGATACTGGCACTATGGTAGATGACAGCAGGCAGGTACTGTCAGGAACTAGCATGTGTATCCTTAATGTTTAGACACTCTGGCACTAGTCCCCCTTTGTTATGTTATGCTGCTTTGTCCTTTAATTCCACTATATTTTGGACACAAATATTACACTTTGTTGTCCTCTTTAGTTCATTTTGCAGATTAATTGCATGGTTATTGATCACGATACCTGGTAACACATAAGTAGTTCAATTGATCAACAGGTGGAACCTTTTAATGCGATATAGAGTCATGGCTCAAAAAAAAGTGCACCATCCATCAGTTTTTTTCAGATATCAGGACATAAGAAGAAAAAACATCTAGTACTGACCAGGTGATGATTCGAGTCCTTGTTGAACCACCCGTAGCAGGAACTTGAAGCTAAATAACTTTCACTCCTCTTTTTGCAACTTTGCTGTAGTTCTTGGGATAATTGTGTTGTTGCACGACCTGATTTGGGCCAAGCTTTAGCTGCCAGAAAGACGACCTCACGTTTGATTCTGCAACACTTTGGTATACTAGAGGAACTCGTGTTCGCCTCAATGACTCCAACGACTCTAAGGGCGTGTGGCAGCAAAACAATCACAAATGATGACCCGTTCACCACTGCGCCTGACAGTTGGTATGAGGTGTTTGGCTTTCATCAAATGTGGTGCTGTGTATGATGGTCAAACATCTCCACTTTGGTCAATCCAAAGGACATTGTTCCAGAAGTCTTACTGACTGATCAGATGCAACTTTGCAAACCTAAAACACATCGCTGTTTTCTTTTCACAAGAAGAGGTTTTCTCCTGGAAACCCTTCCAAACAAACCTTTAGCGTGTTCAGTCTGAGATGTAGCACTTGGACTTTTGTCAGTGTCTCTGAACATCATGGTCTGACCTTGGGGCATATTTACTTAGATCATTGGATTGCAGAATGTTAGACTTCAAAAAGAAAATGACCTCATAATCAATAAACAATCATAAACAATCGCATGTTCCAAACCACAAACCTGAATAATGGTTGTGCATGATTTACATACTTATCGAGTATGTTTACTTTAGGTATTATATATTATGATCATACAATATGTGCACTATTAATCGTACAGCTCTTACTTTGAAACTACTTACACAGAATTTACTTAAGTGAATAATCTAAAAACTTTATTTTACTTTATGTTTTGCTTTCATCCAAAACAAAATTATATTTAATCTCTTGGGCAGGAGCACTTCTCACTAATAAATCTATAACATGACACAGTACTGCAGTCTGAAAATCATCCCCAGTGTTTTTTACACCAATTTCTTACACTGGTTACAGCCTATGTTTATCTTAACTTAGATTAGTAGGCTGTAAGAAGTCGGATTTTATAGCATAAAATTACATGAATTTCACAGAATTAACTGAACATTTTCAAGCCCCAAATAATAAACAGATAAAGCCCATCGACACACATCACAGGTTCCCTAATTAATGAGACATGAGATGGATACATGTACGAGAAGAAGTTTGCTCGTTAGCTAAGTTTTGTGTTGTAAATGGACATATTCCTTAAGAAATCTTTGGATTTTACAAGTTAATAATGGCAACAATGTGTCTCATATGCATTCGTATATAGGCTATTTTTCAAAACTCATTATCATTATAGTATATTCTGAGAATTCAAACTTAAATTTCACTGTATCATCCACAACTTAATGACCTGAACCTAGTTTCAAGGAAACTACACGTCTTTATTTTAACCAGTTATGTCTCATCTTGCTTACAGATACAAACACAAGCACGGATCCTCGAAACAGGAGAGAGGGAGGGTGGCCGATTGCTCCAGCTCCAATGTTACTGTAAACGTTAGCTCAGATATGGCTCCAAACTCCTCAAGGAGCCAACAGCCGGCAGTCCATTTTGCAGTCGGCTGCTCAGAGAAAGCTGTGGAGCTCATGTAGTTTATAGTGAACAGCCACTGGCAGGCATCCAGAGGAGGAAGTCAGAGTTATTTATGAAGCGTCACTTGACAAAAGACAGTAAAGCTTCCCATATTCAGCGAATCTGGCTGCTCCGCCATTGACAATGAATCCAATTTGTTGCAGTCAAGACCAAGTAATCTGGTGGACAATGGGTCACATGTAAGTACAATAACCTGCATATTTATTTACGGTAATACATTTAGATGAAAATCTCATTAAAATGCAGAGACAATATTGTATTTACATGCATACATGTGCAAATTGTCACACACACACAAGAACGCATGAAGTTCAAGTTACTCATCTCTGGTTGTGGGTAGGATGGGAGACCGTGAATAACTGTTTTAACACACAGCCGGCACAATGTGTGGTCTGTGACATACCATCTAAAGCATACTCTGTCTGTCTGTCTGTGTTTGGGCCTCAGAGTTCCACGTTAGTCTTGATTTGGATTAAATTATTGTGTTTATATAAGTGAAAGCAGCACAGAAATATAACACCATACGTTTTGTTATGTACATCTCAAGTAACGGCTCGCAAACTTTGGGATTAACTTTCGTGAGAGGGACAAGAACACAACTAAGGAGAATTTTTTTAATTTACACTTTTAAGAAAGAGTTACAGACACTGGCAGATATCAGCTTATACAGTATGAATGTTAAATAAGCAGATGTGCTCTGTTTTTGAGGTAAGTAAGACGTCTTTAATGGGAGCATTTGGAAGAATATGCTTTTATGACATAATGATAATTGTAATATATATATAATGTTAACAATAAAAGTTATTTCTTTTTTTGGTTAGATTTTCCAGAATATTATTCGATTTTTGTTCACAATGACACCAAAGTGATTATTGGATTTTGTAACATCCCTATATGACTGATAAAAGAAAGCAAAGTCATTTTAACAGTCTAACAATTACCTGGAAATTAAGGAATGACTGAAAATAATCTGTAACTCCTTCAAAAAAGGTTTAAGTTACATACTTGTGTTAAGACATTGGCTGATGTAACTGTTTTTTAAATCTCTAATTTATATACTTTTTTTTAAAAATCAATTTTTCAAAATTTGATTTCATCCCTCCACCTCACAGACAGTCATAGTCAAAAGCAACGTGTGTGGGTCTGCATATATTCTTGTGTCTTTACACATATTTGTCCCATTGTCATGAATGTTTTGAGGGGGTCAGCACATATTTTCACTTGGACTCAGTGATAAACTGATTAGATTAGACACCTTTTTGCCCAGAACTCATGAAAAAATACTTACTTAGTTACTTAGTAATTTTATATCCAAAAAGTTAAATCTCATATTTAGATATATATCAAAGTAAACTGCAACTTGAATATTTGGCACTGACATCCAATTATGCAAAAATACAACAGCTTCCAAACTTGCAGGCAGCCCGGTGACGAGTGAAACGCTTAATACGAACACTAAACAATATAAGGTAACATACAGTAATTATAATTACCAAAATCATTTTCTATTTTTTTATTATTGGTTAACCCACCAGTATGTGCAAGCGTTTAATGCAAAAACATAATTGTTATTTATCCATGAAGATGTAAATATACAGTTTTATAAATAAGCAAAAAAAAAAAAGTACTAAAACATATTATTTTTAATTACCATAACACGTTACATGTTCACATTATTGAAACTGGTTTCTCAGAGGAGTTCAGTGTGCCGACTCAAAGTTGTGTATAGAAAACTTGTATTCAGTGTGTTATTTGCGCAACAAACAGCAACATAATTTTTTGTTTTAAATAAGTTTTTGACAAGTTTCTAAAATATTTTTCTTATTTTGATGACAGGTGGTTTAAATTACTTTTTTTAAACACTGCTTAATTATGATTAAAAGTGTTAAAGGTTATTTAGGCTGGTGACCTTTCTAGGGAATATCCCATTTTGCTCCCAGGGATTTTTTGAAACCTCGATGTAGAAAAGCAAAGCAAAATTAGCAGATAGTTCAAGTTTCAGATGTGTTTTTGTACTCAGCACAGCAACTAATAATATTAGGACTGCTATGGTAATTCTTGACTCTGGCAAAATGGTCAGACATTCTGCAGTAAGTGTTTTACCACAATGAATACTTATGAATACCTGTTTTTTCTTGTAAACAGGTGTGAAGCTAAACACCTGCATATTCACTGTGACGAATCAAATGGGTGAGAGTTCAAACGTCCAGTGTGGAAGACATGTTGCCTTAGTGTCATTTCCAAGATATTACCAAAAGGAAAGAAATAAAGCAGATTAAGAAGCTCTGATTTGATCACATTTGTTTTCTTTTTTTGCCTGGGACTGCCTCTGTGTATAAAAGTCAGAGTTTTAGAAATCATTAGGAGCAGATGGCTGCGACGTAAAACCAAACATCAGAGAGAAAGAGAGAGAGGGAGAGGACCGGGAATGAGAGAATGGGAGCAAAGAGAGGAGCATAAGGGAGCTGAAGTCTTGCATTTCCCGTCAAACTGTGGAGATGAACCACAGATGTTTGTCGACAGAAGATGAGCCGTCTCTAACAGCTGGTCGGGGATCAGATTTGTGTCAGCACACGGACGACCTCCTGCAATGCTATAATGTGCTGGAAACCAGATGCAAAATGACATGTTGGTCGAGGGGAAAAAGGCGAAACAGCTCTCTCTCAGGTCCAAATTTGGAACCAAAATTATTTACTGAAAAGTCAAAAAATATTTGTTCATATTCTTTAAAGCAATTTTGAAAAAATATACGAAATGTCGCAAGAAATAAAAGCAGTTCATATCATGAAGCGCTTGTAAAAGCTCCTATCATTAGCATGCCGCTAAGTGAGGAACAACAACAATACATGGTTACTTTTTAACAGCTAACTCGACTGCCGGTGTTGTGACTAGTGTGTGGTGAGGAACCATCAAAGACTGGAACGGTAAAATGGTAAATGGTCTGTATTTGTATAGCACTTTACTAGTCCCTAAGGACCCCAAAGCGCTTTACACATCCAGTCACCCACCCATTCACACACACACACACACTGGTGATGGCAAGCTACATTGTAGCCACAGCCACCCTGGGGCACACTGACAGAGGCGAGGCTGCCGGACACTGGCGCCACCGGAGCCTCTGACCACCACCAGTAGGCAATGGGTCAAGTGTCTTGCTCAAGGACACAACGATCGAGACTGTCGGAGCCGGGGCTCAAACTGGCAACCTTCCGATTACAAGGCGAACGGCCAACTCTTGAGCCACGATCGCCCCACATCGCGGCTGGAGGTCAACCCTACAAAACTGCCAGCCATTTTTAGTTGGCGGATGGGAATTCAGATGTCCTATGTGTGTTTTGCTCCGCGTCGCCGCAGGAATTCACAAATCCAGACTTCAAAAATGTGATGCTGCTCTTTCAGGCTGTATTTAAGAGGGGCATTCCAGTTACGCTTTTTTATGGTCCTTTCAAAAAGGGAAAACCAAAAAGAATATAGTTAGGCATGTGAATGTATCCAAATGTGGGTGCAGCAGCAGCTGCGGAAATTAGTAGCTAAGATAACAGTAAAATAATTGTAAATCAGAGTAAAAATACAAGAAAAAAACTTTCGATTCAAAAATAAAGTAAAATCAGTGACCGATGTAAGGGGCATTTTGGAGTATTTTTTCCTCTCTTCCAGTCCAGTTACCTGCTCTTTATACTCCAGGCCACGTTCATCACACACAACACAAGTCACACAACTGCATAGAGCTCTTTATTCTACCCACACAGTGCTTTATCCATCCCACAGCCTTAGAAACTGGTGTTGAATAGAAGTAATTTGGGCATTAGTATTTTGGCAATTAGACATGTAGACTGCAGGAGCCATGAACTGCATGTTCCACCTTCTGTGTTACTCTAGGAAGAAGATATAACAAAATAGAGGATATGAAACTGTCACCTGTGCTAGTAATTTTCCAAACTGATCTTAAGCAATAGTTCTCATTACTTTCTGGAAGTCTTTTGAAGTTTTAGTTTGGACTTTCCTCTGCAAATGAGTGAAAAAACAGACAAAGTGTTTTCTTTGTTAATCCACTGACTGAATCGTTCAAATAAATAAGACAAGTAACTCAGGGGATAAACCAGTGTTATGTATATACATAATAATTCTGTCTTTAGGCACCTTGTCACTAACTGCCAGTTACAACAACACATTATTTGTCCGATGTCTTTAGTTGAATCTAATAAAATTGCCAAAGATAACACAGTGTGACAGGCATAAATTAGTATTTTGGCACAACGTGATTCCCAAAGAGTTAAAAACTTGGCACACCTCCGCAAGAAGTGGCAGCTTAAAAACTATCTACAGCAGTATCTGCACATCATGTTCTTAAGAAATAAGAAAAAAAAATAATGATCAGGCCCTTCAGTCGATCCATTGACTGTTCACTGAAGCCTCATGAGAAATGTTCTCAGTGAACGAGTGAAGAATCCATTCTTTACCCTTTGAAGCCTAAAGCATGAACTAATTGCCAGAAATTTCAGTTTTTGAAAGTGAAGTTTTTGTTGAACTATACAAAATCCATTAAATATTAATTTGCACATATGAGTTTTAATTCATATTTATTTATATTAATTGCTACGTCTATAATTATTTTATTATTATTATGTTGAATAAATATGTTTGAATGAAAGAGATGTCAGAAGAAAGGTACAACAGTGAGTGGCTGTTTACAATCATCTGTTATGCTTGTGGCTGTATTTTCAGCCAGTGATGTTGTCAAAACTGATGGAATTATGAATTCAGAAAAATACCATCAGATTTGACCCACTATGTAACGCCATCTGACCCACATCAGCTTCATTTTTCAGACGCAACAATGATCCCAAAGCACTGCCAGTGCAGTAAAGCACATGTGGACAGACACTGGAACACCGTCAGTCATGGATTGGCCTCCCCGTAGTGCGTACCTCAACATTATTGTGTGAGATCGTCTTGACAGAAAGGAACAAAAGGTAGCAAACATCCAAACACGAGTTTGTAATGTGCCTGAAGAAGCCTGGAGAACTACTACTGAAGATTACTTCATGAAATTTGAAGACACTTCAGGCTATTTTGAAGAATGAAGGGAATCATACCAAATATTGACTTGCAGAGTTGCACAAAGTATTTTTGTCTTATATGCTGTATTTCCATGTATGCTTGCACAGTTGTTTGAACAAATCACTGCAGCCATTTCTCATTTTCCTGGCAGAAAATAAAGAGGGGGAGGATGGCTCAAGACTTTTGCACATGAGTATAATACTAAAATACTGTATATGCAATATTTTAATACCATGGCTAGATGAATTGTGGAGGAGTAGTTACTAAAGTGAGATACAGTTTAAAAAAATAAAATTAAAAAAAAGCTCAGAGCACACTTTAATCAATTGTGCTAATATAGATTTTTCCTTTTCTGGGACTTTCTCACCATTATATGTGCATGGAGAGCCAGAGGTGAGACAGCAGCAGCATGACACACACACACACACACACACACACACACACACACACACACACACACACACACACACACACACACACACACACACACACACACACACACACACACACACAGCATAGCAAAGCTGTATGATAAACATCAAGACAGAAATTAAAAAGACAAGCTGAGGGAGACGGGTTGCAAAGTGGCTTGCAGATGTGTAACACCTGTGGGAAGGATAAAACAATTAAAATTTAAATCTTTAACTCTTCATAGTGTAGTGGTTTACACTTTCACCTAACACGCAAACAGTCCATGATTCCGATCTTGTAGAAGACACCAGCCATCTGTGGCCACAACGGGCATCCAATGTTAGAAAATCTGCTAAATCAAGCATGCAAAGTTACCTGCTGTGGTGATCCTTTGTGAATCGGGGAGCAGCTGAAAGAAGCATCCTCTTTTATATGAGAATTGTGTAGATGCATATCAGCTGAGCCAGCCATAAGGTTGTAAAGAAACTTTGAAGGAAGGCTCTGTTTGATGAATCAAATAAACTCTTTGACAGTTGAAATGTGACCAAGAGTTTGATACAGTTTTCTGTTTGCTTTTAGGCTAACAAGTCAGAAATGTGTCAAACCTACTCAAATCTCTTTTGTCGATGTTCATTAACAGACATTTCTGCATTGCACAAAAAGAAGCATAGGTCTATTTAATAACAGTTAAAAGAACCTCATCTCATTTACGGGAGTCAATCCCAGCCTCCTGCTTTCAGTGAGGCTGGGATTGACTCCTGTAAATGCTGGGATAATTTCCACCTTTGCTTTTCCTGCTAGGTTAAGTAAAAAAAATACAGTGGATTTAAAATGACAATAATGTCGTATAAAATACAGTACAGTACATGTAAAGGTAGCAAAAATTGGATGGACAATATGGTGGATTCAATTGTCAGGAGATGGCGATTATATTACCTTTTTGTTACACTGTAAATAGAAAGTGGTAGAGAAAAAAAGTCTGACATTTTTCTGGTGTTTTTCAGGTAGACTGTTGAAACTGTATTTTAGGATTTTAAATTATACTAAAATACTTGAGTATTAGGGGCAGTACAGCACTATAAGCTACTTTGCAGCTTCTGTATTTTGTTTTCAGGCATGAAAACTGATGGTGGTCACCTTCAACCACTACATCCAGGTGCTTCTTATACACACATGGATGCTTCTGTTGTGGTTCCTGATGTGACTTTTACTGTCAACTATAGTTATCATTTGGAAGTGGGCGCCATCATGGGAGTCCACCCTGTGTAAATCCTTAATGGGTCAATCAACCTGTATTAGCACAATCTACCTTCCAATGAATTTATAAAAACTAGCCCCTAAAATAAAGGTTATTTTTGTCTGTAAGCAAGAAACTGGTAATTACATATAAATTATGTCAAAGCTAAAATGATTAAATCTATTGCAGTTTTATACAAAGTCAAAGACTTATGACTTGTGCCAAACACCAATATGCATTTTATATTTTTATTATAGATATATTGTAGATTACATACTTTATAGAGGTGTGGCCAAATCAATTAAAAACATTTTTAAAACACCACCATATGAATGGTAACAACCAAACCCTATCAAGAGTCAACAAATCCATTCATTTTAATACACTAAAATTCATAGATTTAGTCAATAACATACTTTAACTTATATACAGAGCACATAATAGTTAATTGCCACTTGGTTTCCAGAAGCTGTTTAAATATTGACATGAATGATCCAACTTTTCTTTCTTTACTTATTACACGTTGATTTTTTTTTCCACCAGCCTACACCCCTTTGGCTTGTCCTTCGAGTCCTTGTGATATAAATTAACCGAATAATGCTAAAAGTGTCAATAATTATTTTAGCTTTTTAGCAAAATTCCCTATCTCACGAGCTGCCCTCTGCTGAACACCGGCTGAAGTGCCACCACTTTTTGAACAATGTGAATAACAGGAAGTGGACATGTTCCCTGCTGGCTCCGGCCACACCTTTAAAAATATCTCATTTAAGTAAGTGTGTTTTCTCTTCAAACCATACTGTACAGTTCACAATCGATCAGCTCATATTTTGTCCCGTCTCTCTCCCCTCACCCCCAACTAGTTACCCGCTTCTGTATCTTCCTGTTAAGAGGGAGTTTTTTGTTCCCACTCTCACCAAGTGCTTGCTCATAGGGGTTCATCTGAATTTTGGGGTTTTCTCTGTATCATATAAATCACCTTGAGGCGACTGTTATGATTTGGTGATATACCAGCGAAATTGACTTGACATCCAATACAGTGAATTGAATTGTATTGGAAAGGGTCAAATGAAAGTAGGCCTACAAATGTGAGTGGGAGTGATAAAGCCGGTGTGGTTGTGGCTGCACGGTAAATTACTGTTTTCTTAGCATAAAGCATGGCATTGACTGCAGCAGTGAGTCTTAGACAGAGGGAGGTGATGAGCTTGTTGACATATGAAGATCAGAAAAGTCACATTCGCAGTGGGTCAAACCAAGAAGCCCTGGAAACGTCACTATCACAAATGAAAAGAGCATGCAAGGCTTTATTTAGGGGAATATTTTAACATTTGTGTTCCTAAGATCTTATCTAAGTTAGAGCTGTATCTGAAGACAGATGTGAAAAGCCACAGTTTGAGCAAAGAAACAGATCTGTGCAGGGAAGCAGCACGCCGGCTTTGATAATAGCGTTCAAAAATGGTATTGATATCACAGCGATATTGAATTTAAAGAGACAAAAAAAAGCAGCTTAAAAACACTTTACAGGAATTCACTTTTTGTCTTTTCACACACACACACACACACGCACCAATATGAGCACACTCACAATAAATAACAGTACATACACAACCTCTGTTTCCCATTTTCTCTTTAATCAATCAACTATTATCTCTGCAAACCTTGCAAACCTTTTAGACTGCTCACTGGGAAAAGCCGGCTGATTGTTTTTCCTTTAAGTAATATTATTGCTGCACATACAGCCACAGGTCGATGCAGAGCTCATTATGGCTATGGACTGATAATAATTAACCGCTAATGTGTGTAGAAACAGGCCCTGATGGGCTTACGGTAAAGCAGGGCACCCCTTGAGGAAACGAACGCAGCAGCTCGCTTTGACTGTTTTTTATTTGGCTCGCTCGCTTCACAAAGAAACCAAAATAGGCCCCGCAGACTCCAAATGGGATTAAACAGATGAATTAAGCAAGAAGATAATTGGAGGTGAGACTGCTGTGAGTTCTGCCTTGCATGCTGTCAGCTGAGATGACTGCAACAATAGTGATTAAATCCAAATGGCCCATTTTTAATTAATTAATCACATACTAATGCTTTAGACAGCAGTTTTAATCCATCAGTATAAACAAATGTTAAGCTGCCAGTCAATTCATGAGTCATTAAAATACGCTGCAACTCCTTTTCTGTTCAGATCGACAGCAGGTCTGATCTGAAAACTTTCCAAGTAGCCTGCAAAAGAGCATGCAGTGTAAGTGGGAATTAGTCCAATCGCCTTTTAATGATTTTCCAGAAGGCCAAAGGTCAAACTATTCATTACAGAGCAGCAATAATATAGGAATTAGTTAAGCCCTACTGTTTTGATCATTGGGATTGGTTTAATAGGTTCCTAAATGGTTCACAATATCAGTTTGGTCCGTCTGTATGGTTAAACATTGACTATAGGTCTAAAATGTGAAGTTAATGCAAAAGTACCAAATGCTCCATTCTATCAAACGCACAGCAGGGGGCGAATCTTCTAGCTGCAAGAAGCAGTCAGATAGTGTAAAAAATCGAGGGATACTGACTCTAATGCTCGCTCGATTTATGATCTCAGTAGGCATTTCTAAGACAAGTGTCTGGTCCCAATCAGTAGTTTTAGGTATTATCAAACACATTACAATGTTAATTTTATAAATTATGACTGCACTGTAAGTAAAACAGACAGTAAAGCAGCTTATGCTTTAGGGCATGGTAACCTCCATTGGGCAAGTCGCTACTTAATGAGCGTGCCCAAGCTCAAGCCAAGGCTTGAAAGTGGGAATTCACAAACCAATGGGTGATGTCACAGTGGCTACATCCTTTTATTTACATGATTATTATTTATTCATTGACCAGGAAGCATTGATGCCAATAATCTCTCTTTTTTAAGTGTAAAACTGGCTCCATAAATTTGAGTGAGAACTTGGCATAGCAGCTGGAAGTGGGAAATAGAGTTAGCTTCTACAAAATATGAGAAAAAGTAAATGCTGTATTTACATGGTTTGATAACATTGGCCTGGATGCAAAACTCAGTAGTGATTGGAGGACTACGTGCACTTGCTGCTGCCTTCATGTTACAGCTCCACCTGCTATAACTTTTCAGTGGCTGACATAAATAATTCTTTTTCACGTTACATGTCAGACACGGTCATAATTAATCTGTAAAGACCGAGTGATTCAGTAACTATAAGAGATGTGTCCAAGAAAGGGCTACAGACCGCAATCTATACAGCTCAGACAAATTATTTATACAGCCTCTAATTAACTATTGTACATACAGGCCTCTGACATGAGTGCATAACTGCAGTGTAGGAGGGAGGAAAGTTAAGTAAGACTACACAAGTGTGCCCACATTTAAACGGACTAAGTAGAGAAGAACCAAAAACTGAAACGAGAGGCAGTTGGTGAAAAACAACAAAAAGTCGATTCCCTCTTGGGAGAAGTCTGGGAAGCCAGATGTTCATGAGCCTCACGCTCACTGGAGTGCACGTCTGAGTACCAGTGCCTCAGTGTGGGTTTGTGTGTGTGTGTGTGTGTGTGTGTGTGTGTGTGTGTGTGTGTGTGTGTGTGTGTGTGTGTGTGTGTGTGTGTGTGTGTTAGACAGAGAAGGAGAGGCGTTTCCTGATGTCCCGGCCAGATGTTGCTGATCCCTGCCACTCCACAGAGGCGAGTTTACAGCCAGCTTTACAGAATTAGGAGAGACGACTGGGACGAGTAAGTCAGGCTCATTGGGCAAATTTGGTTAGCTATTAAAGGGAAATGTTTCCTTCTTTTCATAATATGGCATTTCAATTGAACATATTATGCAACTTAAAAGTTCTCAGAAAGATATGAGCTCTTTGTAGCAAATACTGGACTCCAGCAAAGCCTTTAGTTTCTTCTACTGTATACTCAGGCTGTTATACAAAGCAGTGTCAGTATGCAGTAAGTACGGGTTGTATTACAGTATTATTTTATAATGCAGAGTACCAATCTGTGATATGTCTGTGTTGCAGTGTGATGTTCTAGTGAGCCAGCTGTGTTGTGTAAAACGCAGTATTTTACTTCTGGTCCATAGTTGGACATAAGTCAGTATATCTTATGTGTATCTTCCTACTTTGTTCTCTACTATTTCACAAAATGTAAAACAATAAAGTTCTGAAGGCTTGGATGAAAGATCATTGCATCCCTCACATCTGTGTGAAATATGAAACTGCACCCAAGCTTAGTTTTACAGTGAAAACAGCAAACCTGTGGCAACAGACAAGATCCAACATGTTGATTAAACAGTTTAAGAGTTTTAGAGGTATTTTGTTACCTTCAGACAGGTTTCCACTGGTTTCTGATCTGAACCCGTTTCCAGGGTAACAAGTTTCTCTAGGCTCAAGTTTCAGACATAAGTGTCAGTTCTACCTTTACAAAATACATGAGCTCTTCCTTCAGTAAATATTCTCTGTTCCCTCCCATAAAACAAAACAAAAAATTCCTTGTTTATGCATTGATGTATTCATACTGCATATTTCAGTGATTCGATGAGTAAATGCTTTGTGCTTACATGTAAATACCAAAAGAAAGATTTGTTGCCAAACGAGAAGCTGCAGAGTGCCCCCTGGTGGACAAAATATGCAAATCCAACACTCGTAACATTATTGAAGGGTGTTTCTCTTATCTCTTAAAATTCTGATATTTATATTTAAGAAAATAGCTAATATTACCAATATATGCCAATATATTGGTAATATTAGCTATTTGTTGAAATGGGCATTTAATTGAAATGGCGACCACAATTTACCAAATACATTTTAAAGTGCATCAGCTATCTGACAAATAAAATAAATCAGAAAAGGTATAAATAAATAAATAAATACATGCATAAAACTGTAATTTCAAGACCAACTAAACAACCAGTTCTGATTGGATCAACGTCCATCATAAATAAATAAAATGGGAAATAAATAAAAAATCCTTACATGCGCATTGTGGTTCATGGCTGCTGTTTTTGTTCCCTGTGTGGTATGACATACATCAGTCGGCCTGTCTGTGGAAAATGCGCATCTGTGTTGTGAGGCCTGAGAGGACAGAGTGTGTGTGAAATTGTGCGATTGTGTGCGTAGTGGCAGTGGATTTTTGCATGTCAGTCTTCAGCATAAGTGTGTTTTTCTTCCACTATGTCCACACTTGCATCTGTCTTCACCCTCATATATGTGCGTGCACACGTGTGTACTTCTCCATGTGTGTGTTCAGTGCTGGCCGGGGATCCATCTGTGTCAGGTTAACCCACTGGGAGTTTCTCCCAGCAGGTAGTCCTTTAGGGCCTAAATCATTTGCACGGCCAGAAGCGTGAAATCCTTCCAGGCCTGGACAGATGTCTCCCTGTTCAGCCTGGCTCAGGCTTCAGCGACCCCACGGACCTGTGAAGACCCTTGGAGCAGAATCTGGCTCCCAAACGTGGACCAGACCATGGCCAGGCCACACTGAATGACCTCTTAGCCAGAAGACCCCCCAAAAACCCCTATCATTTCCAAAATCAAATAGATAATAATAATATACATTTCTTTAAATAAATCTAGTGCAAATACTGTTTTCTACTGAATTAAAAACCAACAGACTGCAAACCAACTGCTATCACAAGGACTGCTTACTAGACAAGCTGACAAGATGCCAAGGCCAGGTCAGCCAGAGGCTAAACCACCCTGTGTTTGTGAGTGTCACACAGCAGTGAGAGACCGAGACATGGAGCAGTGCCCTGAGTGACCTGCACGCCATCTGCACACACCTTGATCTTTCACACATCAGAAGATCCAGGGACTAAATATCAGACATATGAAGTACTTCTTACATAACATCAAAGGGCATGTAGTACCAGTCAGTTACAACATCATGCTGAATCATTGTTTTGAGGACTCCAAACATGTGTCAGCACGGCAGAAAGATTGGCCCACTGGCCACAACTTGCATGGATTTCTCAGAGGCCTTTGTTGCTGTCCAGGTCCCAGAGGATCCTGGGAATAGTGGGAGAGTTCAATTTGTTTTTGTTTTTGTTGTTTTAATATAGTTTTGCCCCATTGTGCTTTTTGAGAAGAAAAGCTGGCGACATGCATTGTACTTACAGTCTTTTCTTGTCTGTTTTTTTTTTCTTTTTTAACGTGGTCCGGCTGCTATTATTCTCAGTTTACTTCTATTTTGTTGCTGAATATTGATTCTTGGATTTTTGTTGTTATCCTCAGATGTGTTTTTGTGAACTTCCTTTTTCACATGCCTCCTGTGTTCTCCTCTCCTCTGTGAGTTTACCCCATTGTCCCTCTTTTACTTTTATTTTGAAAGTTAGATTCTTCCTGCCTTTGTACTTTTCCTGCCCTCATTAGTGTCTCAATTAATTATTCCTCATTTCTGTGTTTATCTAGTCTGTCTTTGCCCTCAGCCTTTGTTAAGTCTTGCTAGCATTTTATACTTTGAGATTTAGCTCTGTTTCCTGTTTTTTAAAATTTCTGTGTTTATTTACGTGATATTGTCCAAGCTTCATGGTGGCATTTATCAAAGGTTGTAAACAACAGAACATCAAAGTGTTTTGTATTGCAAGGTAAGACCCTACATTTATATTAAAATAAATATAAATAATTCATATAACAGGCTCATAAAGTAATCTAACCCTCAAAGACTAGAGGAACTGTCGATGTTAGTTTAAGGTGCTTCACACGCAAGCCTTTCCAATGCAGAGAAAACCTAAATGTAAGCTACACTAAGGAATATTTTCATACTAACAGTGAATCATATTAATATGTATAGTGTGAAAGCAGATGCACCAAATAACAAGGGTTCCCCACATTCCCATAGTACCTTGTAATGCATAGGTGTCAAACTCTGGCCCGCGGGCCAAATTTGGCCCGCAGCCTAATTACATTTGGCCCACGAAGCCATACCAAATTACTATTAGAGTTGGCCTACTGGTATTATACAGCTAATATATATATTGTTTAGTATTAAGCTTTGCTTGTTCCATATTCAGTTTTTCACCAAAACGTGTTTGAGTCCATAAGAAAAGATTCATTCTTATATCTGGAGGAATAAATATATTTCAATAAATATTAATGTTAGCCCGCAACTTTGTTCCAGTTTTGAATTTTGGCCCACTGTGTATTTGAGTTTGACACCCCTGTTCTAACGTCTTTTAGCCTGTTGTTTTGGCTCAGCTTAATTTCAGCACAAGCAAACTTTTCCATTAAAAACACTTTAAAGACTATTCACTACCTATTCATTGCCAAATGACACAACATTAGCAACTAGCTGGTGAATGTACCAAAACAATCTGGTCTATGGCTGTATCCCAATTCAGGGTCTGCAGCCTTAAAGGCCACATTTTAAGGCCGATTACGTCACAGCGACGCGACGAAGGCTGTCCCAATTCGAAGGCTGCTCGAAATGCGGCCCTCAAATGTGTTTTTAAGGACGTGGTGGTGTAGACTTCGTGGTCCAACATATCCCAGAATGCATAGCCCGGCAGTGAGTGTGGATAATTTTGCCGAAAAAAAATGGCGGATGAGGGGTGCCCGAAGAGTAAACTTTAAGTAAGTACTGAATATTATGTCACTTATTTATGTGAAAACGAAGAACATTAAAACATTACTGTTGGCCACATGTCGGCAAAGTTATGTGACGTTTGTACTAACTTGGTTTTAAAGCCTTTACTTTAAAATTTACGCCATTCAATAGCTGAGTTTAATCTTACAGAGAATGATCAAAGCTCATGTAGAAACAAACAAACAAAAGATTTTCTCCTTCATTTCTGTCAAACGAAGCTGTATGAAACGTTTCCAGCTGTTAGTATCATGGTTGCTAGGCAACCTGGGCAGCGCGACTGAGGCTAGACCGTCCCATTTCACAAGCCTCGCACTTCCGGCCTTAGTGGTCTTTGAGTACGCGGCCCTTGAGGACTGTTGAGGCTGTGTACTTTAAGGCTGCAGACCCTGAATTGGGATACAGCCTATGTCTCAGTGGCTGGGGAAGAAATCATGGGTGAAAGGATGGTAAATGTGGTTACATTCACCAAGATGCCACGAACGTTAGAACTGCAGGGTAACACACAAAAGGATCTTTGCCTGTCGGATTTGTAGGTTAAATGAAAAAAAAGGCTGGATCTCCTCCATGCCTGCTTCATGCCTTGGGGGACGGGGCTATGGCTCTCTACACCCTCTAGCAGACCGTTACATGGGGAAACCTTTTGAATACAAGTGCGCTGATCCACACAGGTGCGCACACGGGTGTTCACTGTTCATAGACATAAACTACACCTTTCTTGGCTGCTACTTCAAAGCACATTGTGCGCTGTCCGTCCTGCGTGCTGCACAACAACATTCAATATTTAGTATTTACTGCTGTTTACACTTAGCTAGATTAATGCGATGGTGTTGTATTTAGTATGTTGCTCTGTTTTTTTTGGCTTGTTTTCTCTTCTTTTTCTCTCAACAGGTGATCCAGGAGAGTTTTTTTCTCTTCTTGCTCTTTTTAAGTGCCCTTTCTCACTGTCCCTCTCCCCTTCTGTTTTTCTTTTCCTTCATCTTTCTTTCTCCCTTTCCTATCCCTCAGTCACGTCTGTCCCGTCTGTAACAACTGAAAATAAAATAAAATAAAATAAAATAAATAATAACAACAAAGGTCAATCAAATGGACCAATACGGCAATGCCATGATGATCCATTTGGCAAAGTAAATCCATTGGGTATCCTTCTTGGTCTTCAGACAACAATTCTGACGGCTAAAGAACCAAATGGGACAGGCAAAAGAATTAAAAAAAAAAAATAGGCTAATGTTTGCCATCATGGATAATGCCGTACTTGCAGATTGTTTTCAGCCCCCGAGAAAGAGAAGTTGATATGCTTCTTCTTTTTGAAATCTGTCTAAAACTAGCCAAGTGACCATATTATACCAATGGCCAAACTGCATCAACCTAATTATAAGTGGAACGCATTATCCTGTGGTGGCCCAACATTAAAACCTCTTCAGCGTCCTCCCGTAGATCAGAGGCCCCCCTGCACCAGCTGATTGAGCTGGTGTTATGATTTTGGCCTAGGTGGTTGAGCCATAGGCCTAATGAGTTCCAGCTGGGACCGTGTGTCTGCATTAAGTCCTCAAGTGGAAAAGTGGCTGTAAAGTCAAACCACCTGGTGAGACCGTGCTGCCAGGGATGTGTGAGGTGGTGGTGGATGAGGCAAATCCTGGAAAACCTTGGTCAAGGATACGATGTCTCAGCAAAACATGGCTTTGGCTTTGTAAGCTTTGTCATTTTTAATTTGATGCTGCTTCCATTTGTTGCCCTTAGCAAGAAAAACAAATGGAACACAGTTTATTTATATTCAACAATGCAACTTATCTACTTTTAAAAGAACATGTGCCAACTTAAGAGAACAACCATTTGATGAACTTCATCACATAACCTTGGCCCAGTTCAACACAAAATCCAGACAAAAAAGCAAAAGGATCTTCTCGGTCCTCTTAATCTGCATGTGTGACCACTGCAAGTCAATGACAATTGTAATTTAAGCGGCCCGATACTCCAGCCTTGTCACAAGTGTAGCTACAGGCAGGAGGGAGTAATTCTTTTACAAGCAGCATGACAGAAGAGATGGCAACCAACACTAGGATTTCACGTTTGTCCCGGGAGATGTCTCGCCAGCAAATGTGTTTTGTCACAAGCAAGTAGTGCTTGTCACATTCAGAAAATCCCTGTTTAAGCTTGCATTTAAGGAAAGTCTATTTAGAAGGTATTAATTCTCAGAGCAACAGCCTTGAGGACATGTGAGTGCTTCACTCAAGGTGTATGATTTGCTCAAGGACTTTTTGCTGTGGGTGGGACCAGTTATCATTCAGTATCCTCACCCAGTATTCCCAAACACAGGTTCAAACTGGCAACCCTCCAGTCCATCGGATGACCACTGCCAAACAGTGATTATTGAACATTTGCATAATTTTCATGTCCCGGGAATGCTTTCAGAATTAATTCCATATGATTTCATCAAATGCTTAATAAAATCAGAAGCACGGGCTTTGGTCATCTGATATGCATGTAAAACAAACCAAAGTTGAAGTTACTTTAGCTTCAGCTTGTTGTATTTGCTTTTTAACACTACATTTGAAATAAAGAGAGGGGTGATAATTTTTGGAACTATCTGATTTTATTTTCAAACTTATTCCAGAATCAAATGTGAGGCCATGTGATGAACAGCTACAGTTTGACTAACTAACTGTCTTGTTTTTTTCACATTAGAAACATGAAATGTAAAATTCTGTCGATACTTACAAGCTAAAAACTGGATAACGGAAAGTAGAAGAACTTTACTGTTCACTTAAATACAAATTGAGCTTGATTTTCACAGGCACAAACACTGTACTGTTCACAATCAGTAATGTTGTGGCGTTCTCACTGTGTCCATGCCACACTGCATCCATCATAGTTCGTTTCAACCAGCCCACGGCCTCGTCGGGAAACAGTGTGCAGCGCAGTGCAGCTGATGAGCTGGCGAGAGATATTTACGAGGATCCTCGTAACCCCACCGAACAGATCCCAGGCAGATGACTCTGACCTGTGGGGCTTTGCTCTTTCTTTCTTTTTCTTTTTTTTCCACCATAGCACTTAACATGTTACCTCCAGCTGTCATTGAGGGGAGCGAGTTTTACTGTGCACAGTAATCTAAAACAAGACAGTTCATCAGTAATAAGCCAGGACTGTTCCAACAAAGGAACTGCAAACTTTATATATATATATTTATATAGATATATATATATATATCAGCACTCGCGTGGCATTTAAAACAATGCAGCTGCAGCAAAACAGCTTTTATTGCTTTCCCTCCACAGTTCACAGCAATGCCTGGCACCCATTGTCTTCATGGAGTTTGCGGCTAAAGCAGAATAAACCCCTATCGGGTATCCCTCCCTGTGTGTTATGTCTGAGACATCGCTGTTGACTCCTGCTGTTGCATGCATGTCATTCATTATTTAAAAGTTAATATTTAGGACACGTTTTAATTTGAACTGAGCAGTAAAACCAGAGACGGAACGAGAGTTTTACCGATGAGCTCGGATTCCAAATGAATGAAAAGCTTTTCTATTGTAAAACAATAAAAAAGGCAATTTTTGTCATCATTTTCCAGCAACTGCTCAAGCAAGTCATGATGTGAGGGAGGAAATCAGTCCAGCAAGCACTGGAAGAAAAAAAAAAAGACATGTCAGAGTAAGTTACTGTGAGGAAAGGAAAGAGTGACAGTGAGAAAGAGCCAGTGTGATTTGGTCTTCTGTCATCTGCCTTCTGGATCCCTGTACACAAAACATGTTGCGATTGAAAGAGATGGAGAGAGGGAGAGAGAGACAGGATCCCTCTAATCCATCTGGCATCCTTATGCTGCTGTTTAGGCCCCATGGTGACTTCAGAGATAGAAGATGAGCATGAAAGGGAATTACAGCGAAGCCCTTTCACTGATTCCAAAAAATCTGCTCCAAATTACTTTGAGAGCAAATATCAACTTAAACAGACGGCCTCTCCCTTTCCCCTCTCTCCGAGTTCACGACTTCCTCCGCAAACAAGGCCAAGAGTGGGATGGGATAAGGACCAGCAGCCATTTGAGTCCCCCGCTGATGGATCGAACATGGCACTTATGCTAATTCGCCTGGTTTTCTGGCCAGTAGTGTACGCATTCTTACCCAGCCGAGACTCTGTTTGGAATGTGCAGTTGTGGCAGTAAAGCAAAATGCTTGAAGATGCTGCTGCTGCTGCCTCTTAGGCTCAAACTTCTTCTGCTTGCCATCTTAGCTGAATGGCAAGCAGACTTTGTAGTCAGCCACAGGCAGACAGGCAGTCTCAAACTGCAAGTACTGCATGTACAAGCAGGAAGTCCAGATAAAAGACACTCATCCTAGAAATTCTGATTTCTCCATAAACAGATTCTGCTTATGAATATGTAGAATCCATCCTCCCAAAAACACGATTGGCCACCCCTGGTGCCGCTCCCCCAACAAAGCCGCGGTCTTAACAGTCCCCAGCACCATTAGACGAGAGCATGGCTTTTAGCAGGAATTTAACTGAGTATATTTACTTTACTGAGGTTTAAGGTACTTGTACTTTATTTAGGTATTCCCATGTTGTACTGCTTCCTGATTTTGCTCCCCTATTGTGGATGCAGTTATTTCATCTTGTACTCAATAAAATTTATTTTAAAGCTTTAGTTACTTTTTTAGTATTTAGTTACTTTTTCAGATTAATTGCATTACTTTAGATTGAGCTACAGAGCAATATATATGTAATCAAACGAACATATATTATTTTATTAAAATTAAACAAATACTAAGGAAATATACATACAAATAAGTACACAATTATTAAATTCAATTTCAGTTCAATATTATTTTTACAGCAGCAACTCACAACAACTGTCACCTCAAGGCGCTTTATATAAACCCAACAATCAGACAACTCCTACAGTTGGTGACAGTGGGAAGGAATGGTTATGTTTACCACTTATGACATAATAAACAACCCATTTAGCCCAGTGCCGTTTCTTTACGATGTGACTTGCAGATGCTGTTCACCTGCTGTAGCTAACGTCTTGGGCTTGCCACTTTTTCATTTGTCCAGTGTCCTCAATTTTGTTTAAGGATACACTGCATGCCATTTTGAGATTTGCCAAGTTTTCAGCTAGCTGCTGTTTAGGAATCTCATTGTTGGGGCAAAAATACAGTTTTTGCCTGTCAAACTGTGTTATGTTTGGCATTTTTTCATAGGTTCAGCTAAAGGGAATAAATTATGTGCTTTGCAGCAGGCAGTTAGTGACCAACTGCTTAAGGAAGAAGAAACAAAGAAATGAACAGTGGCTCAAAACTTTTGCACAATACTGCATTATACCATTTAAGCATCATCATTCAGCTGTTTGTACAACGACCCTGAGAGTTCATAACTGAAGAAAATACCACCAAATAGAAAACATGATGCAAAAGCAGCCGAAACACAGCAGAAATAGAAAAAAACAAACACTCACAAAAACACAGTGGAAGTGTTTTTGAGAGACAACAATGTGATTGAATTCATAGAGACTGAAATAAGTGAAGGATCACACTGAGACAAAAGAGGTGGAGTGTTCTTCAGTGTTGTGAGGGAGAAAAAGCTGCAAGTATAACATTTCTAACAAAGTTTAATTGCATGATTCAAATAATATTGTAGATGCATGTCTGCTATTAGCCATTTACTGTTAGCTTGTAACTTTCATTGTATCTCCCCAAAAACACTTTATGTTTGTTTTTGTTTGTTTTTCTGAGTGTTTGCAGTATTTGTTCTGTCTGATTCAACTTCAGTTGTGGTTTTTGCTCTGTTTCCCTTGTGTTTTGTGCTATTTGCTAAGTTTGAACTCTCAGGGCCCCTGTAGTTTGGCCTAAAATGGAGAACTTAAAAAACATTTTAATGCTCTATTGACTTTTAATAAGGGCAATGGCTGTTTCATCCCCAGTCCTCTGCACAACAGAGCTGTTGTTCTTGCACTGTGTACTTTGTGCTGATAAGGAACAATCCATCCACCCCCCCCACCCACCCCCCCAAGCCAGCTTGGGATCCTCAGTACGGATGTCATAGCACAGGTGAAGAGACTGAAAAGGATGCTGACAGAAGAAGCTGATGTTTGAGAGGCCGAGCGAGAGTCGATTTCAGACCAGCTTTTAATTCTTGGCACGAGCTTCCCAAAATGAAAGGCTGCTTGACAGATGCCAGGTTGGGCTTCTCACTGCTAGATTAGTAAGTAATATTAGTTGGCATGGGCTGTTACAGTTGGTGATGTTTGGATCTCTTAACACACTTGTCACCTAGCTTGCCAAGTCAGCCCATTCCAACAGCGGTTTACCCGGTAGCTACACATCTCGAAGGAAAGACAAAGTATTTGCTTTAGCCCAGCAGTATTACTTGTTTTGCTGCATTTTAACAAGAGGATATATATTATAAACTGTGCTGAAGTGGGTGTAGTCTACTCTGCAGTGAGTCTTGCTCTGAAACACTTGACAGAAGCGTGCCCTGCTGTGGTCTTTCTATTATCTAAACACACATCTGCTCTGATTGATATGCTTGAACCGGGCCAATTTCACCTCTCTCTCTCTCTCTGCGATGTGATAGCCATTTATTTGTTCAGCTTTAATTGCTGAAGCTCCCATCAGCGAGAGGCGCGGAGGCACAGCTGCAGAGAGGTGACACACTGGCACAGGTTCAGGACTATTCGATACCGTTTTAACGTCTGCTTTCAAATTAGCATGAGATCAAATGGAGAAAAAAAGATTCCTCCACCACTGCGCGTGGATGTCGGATACTGTGCGATAAAAGCAATCTACACCTCTCAGCCTTCAAGGTAATTTAAGTGTAATATATATCGTGAACGTGGGTTTCATCTTTTCTGACTCTAACATGGAGCTGCACGCTCTACCCCTCTCTCTCTCAGACACACACCCACGCACACACACGCTCTCGCTGTGTCATATATATGTGGTGAAGGCTTGTCCACATGTCTTATATTCATTCAAGGATTGACAGATAGAATTGCATGCACATGCAATAGTGCTCCTTCAGCTTAATTTAACAGCACTGGAAGGTCAAGGATTTCTTTCAATCAAAAGACTCCTGACAAGATGAACGTCTTTATCCGGGAAAACGCTCTGAAATTATTTGGATTAGAAGCGAAGGAACTACATGAACATCTGGGAGTGAAGTTTTCCTGTGTGCGAAACTTCTTTCTCTCTCCGCAGGCATGAGAAAAAAAAAACAATAAGTGGAATTTGTGTCAGCGCAGCTCGGGAAAATAAGATATCACGTCTTGCTGTCGGCTTGATGTCGGGCTCTCTGAGTCCTACCCTAATATCTCATCCCGTTGAGGTTGTAGAGAAGGCCGCCACCAGTTGGGGGGTTCAGCCAGAGTTCATGTCTATAACTGCTAACCAGCTCTCGCGTCCCCACTTTTCATCAGCGCTATCTCTATTTACCTCTTGCTTCTGTCTCGCCTCTCGCTGTTTGCCTTCTCTGACTTATCATCAACACTGCTTCTCAGTGCTGAGCGACATCTCCTTTAGCGAGCGTTCTCCAACAGAGCCAAGTCACACACACGCACGTGGGACGGCCTTGCCCTGTCTCGGGGTCTCTCAGATCTTCAGTTAGACACTTTGCTTGCATGGTTATCAGATATCTGTCGCCACGCTCTGACTCGTTATGAAACATATGGTTTGGTAATCGGTTTACTCTCCAGTTATCTGCTGATGTGGCGGGACAAAGGTTTTTGTCCTCAGATGAGACTGTGGACACCAGAAAACCACCACAGTAACACCGGAGAAACACCCCCACACAAGTGACTTTTAATCTGGCATGGTCTGAGTATTTCAGCATGCTGATCCACACGAGCACCTCAAGGGCTTAACAAAATGGTCAGACAAAGAAAAATATTCAGTGAGCGGCAGGTTATATCTACATAAAATAAAGGTTTTGCTAATGACAGCTAACAGAGGCTAACAGTGTGAAAACCAGCTTGCAGACAGATAAAGTTCACGACATCCTCAAAATTTGCAGCAGTGTCATTATCATCGGACAGAAGTGAGCTTCACTGGCTCATCAACTCATATCAGACTCTTTTCACAACATTTTACAGCCTACTCCAAAGTAAATAGATGTGGCTAGCCAGCAAATTAACAGTTGAGGACTGGCTGCCTACACTCGCTACAGTTATGCACTTGAATTTGAAGGGGTAAGAAAATTCTAAAAAAAACTAATCTACACTTCCATAGGATTCACATGAATAAATTAATAAATACATAATAAATGAATTGTTTTACAGTGGACATTAATGACTCCATGAAATTTCGTGTGAAGTCTCCATTGTGTAAAAACAGCAGATGCGCACAAACATTGCTAGAGTTTACCTGACTCAAACTCTTCAGATATGTAAGATTAAAACTCGGGTATGTAGTAACAGAATATGTTAGACTTTGTATAAAAATGAATAAAACTTCCAGGTTTAAAAAGTACTTTAAACCTGCATTTTTAATGGAAAATATGAATCAACTCCTCGGATTGCAAAAATAAATGCTGCTGTATAGAAGTCTGTAGGAATACGATTGCATGGTTTAACCTCCTAAGACCCGAACTCTTCCATGGCATGCAGTTTTAATTTCTCTTTGATATTTGGGCTGATGAACGTAAAAACAAAGAATTACCAGATTTTTTTTTTTTTACTTTTTTTTGTTTTTAAGAAAAATAAGAGCCACACGTGAGGATATTCGTTTAAAATTTTGATAGAACAGTAGCAGTATAATTCCCTCGTAAGTGGATATCAGGCCCTTGTAGAGCAAAATTGAGCATTTTGGTCTAATTAACCCAAAATGTGATATCCACATATGTGGACGCCAGGTCCTAGGAGTTTATGGTCTCAGCTGCTAGTTTCAAAGTCTTACTGGATACGACATGATGTTGTATTTGTGAATGATAATCCTCACATAGAAACAAAGGAGTTATAAACCAGTGGGCCTAAGAGCATGGCTACCTTGTCTTTGGCAAGTTGTTAGAATACAAGCATATGGTGACCCGTCACTTGTAACATCAGATTTCAAATCACCAAAACAAACAATTTTGGGCTACAAGAGAGAACTTTAGCCAGTCGGTGGCTAGGTCCATCTTTCATATACAGTTTATGATTTCATATGACTTTGGTGGTAAACAGTGTTGGTCAAGTTACTTGAAAAAAGTAATCAGTAACTAATTACTGATTACTTCCCCAAAAAAGTAATCCCGTTACTTTACTGATTACTTATTTTCAAAAGTAATTAATTACTTAGTTACTTAGTTACTTTTTAAAAACACGATTTACAACCTGAATATATGATCCATTGTTGATCTGCACACAGCTGTTGTCACTAACGGCGCACTCGCTTACGTCACTGTCGTGAGACATTCTCGCAAAAAAATCACGGTTTTAGTAACGCAGTAACGCAGCGTTCCTACGGGAAAGTAACGGTAATCTAATTACCGTTTTTGCAATAGTAATCCCTTACTTTACTCGTTACTTGAAAAAAGTAATCAGATTACAGTAACGCGTTACTGCCAATCTCTGGTGGTAAAGTAATCAGTCTTACTTGCTACTTACTTTGAGTCCCTAGAAGACGGTCTGTCTAAATCCATTTATTTGTGGAACTGGTCGGGCATTGTGACTTAATGACATTTTTTTCTTTTGGCTGAGCAGTTATATTGTGGTCAGTTCAGGTCGTTTCTCTACTAATACTTTCTACTTTTCTACTCTTAACCAGTTGGCCGCCAAAATCACAAACAACCGATCGTCAAACGCTCAAAACCATTTCACTTCCACGTCTAGCTTAACCTCAGTCTGCTGACAAACATTCACATGTCTGTCAACATTTCACCCATGAACAGCAAGTCCTTTAATGAAAACCTATTCTGACCGCTGCCTGACCGATGCCACATACAGACACAGTCTTGTGTATGGTGGTGTGTGTGTATTTTTTACTTCCCACAAACATGAAACATGCATCACAGAGCATACAGTTTAAATGAAAAAGAAGAGAGTAAAGTCATTTCCATTTCCTGCTTCGTGCCCAGATAGATCTGCCATGTTATGTGTCAGATCAGATAACCAGGAAGCCTGTTCTGACATCTGCATTTGGGATAAGCCAAAACGCACTGCTTCTCATGCATTGCCACAGAACAAGGGAGCAGGAGTTGGGATTTCTGTTGTGGGTTAGCATAAGACGCACCATTTATTGTGCTCAGATGCATGCAACGTTTGGTTCACCGCTTAAAGAAATGAGGAAAATGTTTCTTTTAGTCTTACTGGGTCATTATGGCACAAGTCGAAATTCATATTAACGATGTTAAAATGTGTTTGACACAGTATGAATTAATATAAGTTCATCAAAATCCAGTTAACTGTGAGGACGAGCGCAATTCAACCCAGGTTCCCTTAATTGAAATGCTCTCCCCAAGCTCCCTGATTAATTTATCCTCTGAACGTGATCTAAATTGACCCATCCAGCCGCAAGGTATACAAGTAGCCTCGCTACTGCAGCAGACTGATATGTCATTATAGTCCCACTGTGATCGTGGCCCCAATTTTTCATACAGTGGTATGAGTGCCTATCAGGTGACTCCTGCCACAGAGAGAGAATATGGAATTATCCCTCATCAGCGGTAAACAAGCATGCCGCCGGGCTCCCCCTCTAGCTTTCAGGGCAGAGCCCTTGAGGAATTTAGCAGCATAAATTGATATGACTTTGACCGTGATACCCCTGACCACTAATCCCCCGCCTCAACTCTCTCATCTGCTTTTTTTCCCCCTCACTCCTGGTCTGAATGTTTCTCACTGCCATCCTTGTTGTGTTATTAGGTCATGCAACCAGTGAAAATGCCTGAAGTTTTTAGAATTGCATTTTATTTGGTGCAAAATACACTCTGCTCAATTTTATTTTATTTGTTTTACAGAGGCAGAGGTCAGAGGTTACTGTGCAAAACAAAAAAACAAAAAAACAAAGTTCTTAGATAGATAGATAGATAGATAGATAGATAGATAGATAGATAGATAGATAGATAGATAGATAGATAGATAGATAGATAGATAGATAGATAGATAGATAGATAGATAGATAGATAGATAGATAGATAGATAGATAGATAGATAGATGAACTTTTACCAGTCTACAATACCTTCAATACAATAGCCTACAACAGCTCAGCTCAGTAGTACCCTGTAACTTCAGTGATGGCTGTCATTTCAATGGTTTTACGTTATGTCTGACTGTGCAGCTCATGATGCAGCAGATCTGGTTTCTATAAAGACATAGGGTAAGATTACAGCTAAATCAGTCTTGTGGCTTTTCTCTGGGAAAACTTATGAAGTCCTAAAACTCCTCCAGTTAGAAGTGGGCCCAGCAGGGTTGCAGTGGAAGGTTCTCCAAAGAAGCTAGAAGTGAAATATAATACAAGTGTCTCTGATCCTCCAAATAATAAGGCAATGACAGCCTGGAATGATAGCATGATAACTCATAGAAGCTTTTTAAATCCTACACAGGTACATGACCCTGGCTTTGTAAAGAAGTCATTTTCCATGATATACTCTTCACTAATTCATCTGGCACATGCTTTGTTTTTCTGCTCTCTCTCTTGCTAAATACGCTCTTCTTCCTATTCTCCGTGCTTTTGCTAAAAATTATCTGAACTGTTACACACATGGTTTTGGGATCTATAGGTATCCTGCCTGGCTTTCTTTCATCTAATAGAAGTTGTGGATAAAAAAAGGATTAAAGCCTAGCACATTTAATGAAATGAAGAAGCAGCAGTGGCACTGTTGGTTTACATAAAATCAATTCTGGGAGTAGCGGGGTGCCAATTGGCTGTTCGTGCAATCAATCTCTAAGTCAGCAGCCGATTTTCATTAGCCTACCGTGGCTCTCTTAGAGTTACTGGGTAAAAGGCAAAAAAATAACATGTTTGCAAAGAACATAGAACAGGAATGAAGTGAGCTGCAGATGTCTGTATATATTTAGTCTATCGGCCAAGGTCCTCCAGTCACTTCACATCAAAGCAGAGAACAGGGAGCCAAAAGTAACAGTTTCACTTCTCCTTGATCAGCATGTGATAGCTGTTTATTGGCTTTAGAAGTCAAGCTGGGGTGAGGATCAATCCACTGTGAGAGAGTGCAAGTCCCACTGAGAACTAGGTGTGATTTTATTAAATCAACATGGAACTGAGTTCTATAACGGGCCGTCAGCTCACTGAGGGAAACGCCTGAGTGCACACACATTTTGCGCTTGCTGCCAGAGCAGTGTTTAAACTTAATGGAACCATTCTGAAATAATATTTTTAAGTTCCAAAAATCCAAGTAATCGAAATGCCTTTTTAAAAAAAGCTACTATCTGCAGCTCATAATCCAGTTGACCTCAGTGTTTTGATTAATACACTCCAGCACGTGCTTTGCTATCTGCGACAGCCCTGAAGTGATTTAACTTATCAAAGTAAAAATGCTTTGTTCCCACTGTTGCTCTGTGGAGTTCCCCAAGGCTCCATTCTGGGATTAATTTTTCATCATTAATGTAGCATTCAACACTTCTTCTATCCTGACAATACATTCATACAAAGTGGGATCATTAGGTTCTAGCGACTGACCCATAAGTCAAAAATGTGAATTGGCTGAGGGCATTTCTCATGCAATGCAACTGCTGTTTGGTTATTGGTGTCTTGTGATCCTTCTTTCTCTCTGGGTGGGCCTGTCCTTGTGCCATTGCTTCCTTGCTGGGTGCCCACCTTGGATGGCATTGGGTCCTCTAGGTGTAGTCACCCTTTACCCTAGCAGCACTTTTACTTATGAGTCTTTGTTTTGCAGGTTCCAGAGCCTCATTTATAGACATCCTTTGTACTTCTTTATCATCCAGGATCTGTCTCTTAGAGCTCTTAGAGATTCAGGTGTTCCTTCCTATGTTTCCAAACTTCTCCTTTACATGGTGCTATCTCTTCAGGTTGTATTCTTGATCTTAGAACTAAGTAACTCCAAGACTACCAATGCAGTGGCATTTGCAAGCTTACAGGTTTTTGTATTGCTGGTATAAAGGACAGTGAACTGGACAGTGAATTCTACAAGGTTCTGCTTAAGTAGAGGGTGGCTAACTGTTTCAGTCAGTGTTCCTGTTGTTTTGGAATCTTCCAATACAATAGGAACACTAGTCTTCAAAGTAGCTTTCATCTACTGATGTTAGAGCATTGAGGTGCTAGCTGATTCCTGGATATCGGTCTCTGTTGGCCACGCATAATTATTCCTCTTCTTGGCCCATTCCATCAACTGAGTATTCGCTTTCCTCACCCGTGTGTGTCTGGTTCCAGCAGCCCTCATCAGTATGTCCTGGTCGCCCATCTTCTCACGTGGACATTGTTAATCTGGGCAACATCCAAGCCAATATTGGATTAGCTACAACACTCTGTCCTGTTCTGTCAGTTTTCACTTTCTGCTGTCAGAAAATAACTGACAAACTAAATAAAGTTCTTTGGCAAAAATCTGTTGGCTGTTCTCGCTGCAAAATTTAGGACTCCTAAAGGGAGTGTTGCTGACACTGTCGCTATAAATCTGTATTACCAAATGCCTTTAAAAAACTTAGATCAGATGGCATTCTAATATGTTTGCATCATCCCAACAGCAAACAAAGGGTTATACAGTGTGCCAGAGACCTTAATGCAACTCAGAGCTGCTGGTGGATTGAACTTGTGGTCATCGGTCAAACCAACAAACCACTCTCATGATTCAGTTCCCAGACCTGAGGCTTTTTTCAGCCTCTTCTAGGAAACAACATGGTTTTAAATGCATTTTACATAAAACGGAAAACGTATAAAATGTTCTCCAACGATCAATAAGATTAAATAAAGAAAACAAATTTAGTTTTAGTTAGATTTCAGAGGAGAGAACCATAACTAGAGTCAAGAATATCAATTGGTTTGTTTTTATTCTGGATGAGTTCTTCAAATGATCACTACTGCTATGCCCTCTGTGTGGTACAGTTATAATACACTGATCTGAAAGTCAGTGGGTTGAACCTGAAAATATCCTGGAGAGGTCAAGGTTTCCACTGCACTAATGCTCCCATTCATAGTAAACTGTATAATCCTGAAGCAAATAGAAATACACTGGATATATAATCTTGTATAATATTTCCAAGACATATCAAGAGTATCTTGCCATTTTTTCCCTTCTTGGGACCTTCATTAGATTAGTTCAAGATATAACTCATTGTCCACAGACTCATGTACACATAGAGACTGAATCCTGGAGTACAGCTGGTAACAATCAGCTTGGACCGGGACGTAATGAAGCTTTGACATAAGAGCTAATACTGTGTCTTACCGCAGACAGACAATCCTACCTGGCCCAGACAGAGAACAGCCATTATCTATTCTGGATTTATGATGAACAAGACATAATTTGTTACTGTCTCGTGAAAACACTGCATGCTCAAGAGGTCAGATTTTAAATCTGTTATGTCTGGTAATTAATAACACTGATAAATCACTGTCAAATTACCTGTAACATCTGGGTATGGTGACAAACAAATGAGATCATGGCTAAAATGATCTATGCTAGTGCTTGCTATTTGTCAGTATTAGGACCACGTTTCCCATAAATCCCCTTGTTATTTCCCGGGGGATGAGATGTTGCAGTTTGTTCATTGTATAATCTCTTTTCTAGTGCCAGAAAAACTCAAAGAGATCCAACAGACGTTCGTGCACCCTACAACATTAAGTTCAAAGACAAGAGGGCAGTCCCCTCAGAGGAGATTTCCTTGGATGGGCTCCGATTTAGTATAATCAGAATAAATGTAATAAATGTGTATGTGTCATGTGTTAAAATAGACTACAAAAGGCTTTTGTTGTTTCTTGTTCAGTTCCCAGGGTGACACAAGTGTTTCCTGTAGGTTTCTTATATAGAGAGACAGATCTCAGAGCAGCCAAGATCCAGTCTGATAAGCCAAGGCTTGTTTGAAAAGCCTATCAATTTTTAATTAGCTGTAACATGACTAATGCTTTAAAGCATGATTAATATCATCAGACTGGGCATACATTTTATATCGATTTTAAGGCTTTAAGTTCATATTTTTAATGTGTTTCTCTAACCTTTACTTTTTGCTAGTTGTCAGATCAAAGGACATCTTTGCAACAAGTTAAAATATGACACTGTTAGCTAGCTAATGCTAACACCTAACTACTAATATCCTCCCGCTGCTTACTGAAAATTGGTTGGTGGTCATTCCTCTTCGACTACATGGCCACCACTGAGGTTAAGAAACTGTCAACATTAAACAGTTAACGCGTTTACTGTACATGTGTTCTGCTAACCAAATGTAGTTCACGCGCAGGTCTATGAAACCAGAAGTTTTGCTAGTTTTCTGATCAGGAGCAGTCAAGACAGTCCCAAGAGGATTGGCAACTGAAATGAATGTTTTCCACTTATGAATGATGTTTCTTACTTGAAATTGTTTAGAAATGGTCTTCTAACCATTTCCAGACTGATGGTCAACAACAATTGCTTCTGTAACACTGCTAATGTATTTCTTCCTTGGCACTCTGTTGATACACTCCTGACCTTTCTGCTGCTAAAAGTGGTTCTTGAAGCTGGTGGTTAGAGTGCTTAGAGTCCTGAGAAATTTTTTTTCCTCAAAACTGTATAAAGTGCTTCATATAGGTAACAGCTTCCTTGGTTGGAAATGATTATTATATATTTAATTTCATACCCACGTGGCCGATTGTTGAGTGAAACGGATGAACCAGAATTGGTTTGTAGAAATGGTGCAACTTCAGTGATGTGGAACTGGTTTGGTGTTTGTCCGTCAGATACACAACAAAGCACATTTTTTTTGTAGAACATGCAAGTGGGCCGTTGGACTAAGACGCTTGTAAATCTGGGAGTAATCTGAGTCCTAAACGCCGTCCCGTCAGGTCCCAAAGCCAAACGAACACTGCAGCATCACTGAGAGTTAAAAACTGTGGCTCAAGAGTTGGGAGTTCGCCTTGTAATCGGCAGGTTGCCGGTTCGAGCCCTGGCTTGGACAGTTTGGAGTGTTGTGTCCTTGGGCAAGACACTTTACCCGTTGCCTACTGGTGGTGCCAGTGTCCGGTAGCCTCGCCTCTGTCAGTGCGCCCCAGGGTGGCTGTGGCTATACAAATAAAGGCCATTTACCATAAATTCTTTCATCTTTAATAAAACGATCAGCATTGCTGCTTTACCAGATGTAACTATGAAGTTTAACTTCCAGGCATCCCTGAAAACAGAATTTATTACATTTAACAGAGTTTGAAGTTAGCAGGAAGTTAGCAGAAGTTAGCTCGCTAGTTTTGGTAGTTACCTAAGCATGTTCTGACTGAGAGATTTCTGAAAAAATTCAAACGTACTGCTCTGCTATCACTTCCAACATAAATGAAGACAGGAAACTCAACAGCAGTGACGTTTGTAAGGTTACTGAAGTTGGGCTAGGTGGTATATAATGATATGCTACGTGATCGCTAGCGACACAGCTATGTTAGCATAACATAAACAGTGAAGCTAAAGGATGAACGCTAACACTTTTCCACTCGATAAAAGTCAATGTGCCAGGATGCTGTAAACGGACCAAACTTCAGTCAGGAGAACAACTGAGATAATCCATCCACAATATGAGGTTAGTCATTAATATATGCAACAACATTGGAATAGAGCAGCTGTGATAGAATACAGCATTAACGAATCAATGGTACAGAAGTGGAGGAAGCAAGAAGAATGAGTTGAATAAAGTTTGATTTATTTGACTGCTTTGTTTCGCTTAATGTGCCTTATAATCCCGTGCACCTTGTGGTCCGAAAAATATGTATTTGACTTTTTTATTTGGCACACTGCAGTCTAATGTTGCAAAGCACCTCTTTTTAACTTCAGTGGATATTATACATGTTTATGCTCAGGATATGTCAGCCCATTTCTACTGGAAATGCCTTTTGGTTAAACTTTCAGCAAGTAATTTGCATTTGCACTGTTACATTTTTATAAAGCTTTAATGTACATAAAAACCAGCTTCTTGTTTAAGTGAAAATAAATGGAAGGTTGTCTTTTTGCGCTAATAATGTTGTGGAGTTGTATTTTGTCTCGCATCAATTATATCGTCAGTTATATCGTTATCGCAAATTTTCAAATATATATCGTGATAAATATTTTTGGCCATATCGCCCTGCTCTAGTGTCAAATCAAACAGAGCAATTAGCACGCTTACTGGTCAAAAACATCTGAGCATGACAGTAATGTGTTAGCCGGTGATTTTTTTCAGTTTTTTTTTTCTTTTGTTGTGTTTTTGGAAAATACTGACAAATGTTGGATTGCACATAGTGAGAAAATTATTTTGTTAAACACAAAATCTAAACGCGCGACACTACAAAGAAACGTACATTGTTAGCTAGTTAGCTAGCATTTGCGTTGCTATCAGCTTCTTCGTCTGGCTAAAAGTAACTCGATGGTCACTGCCCATCTGCTCCATAGCTAAAATGTTAACTACTGAGGCTGAGAAACGTACTCAGCTTTTTTGATCATTATCAGTACACCATCTGCGTTTTTGTAGTACTTACAAAACTAATGTGGAAGCATATGAATATCACAGTAGAGGCTTCTGCACAGGGGGACTGAGCTCAGATGTGACCACAAGAATTTTTGACAAATGCATTGTCAATCTACAGCACTTTATCTTACAGTGCAGATGTCTAGTGAGGAGGGATGAGTAGGTATACACATCTAACCAGCAGGGTTTATCATACTTAGCAAGGATTACACAGCATTGTCTGTTCTTTGGTATAGCTGCAGCTCTCTAGTGTTAAAAGCACATTTCTGCTTGCAGTATATGAAGAAGAATTCAACACAGGCATTACTCTGAGTATTGTTCCTTTGTCTCCTGTTGTAAATGATGTGATGTATCGCCAGCACAAAAACCCAGGTGTGATCGCTCAGTGGTCTGATGGCTTCTGCTGGGCTTCAGGAAAAGCTTGGGAGTTGAGAAAGATTAATTAGTTAAACTGGGGCAGACATCAGTCTTCTAACAAGTCCCTGTGCCGTCGCCGGGGATGGAGAGGGAGGGAGAGGAGGAGGAGCGAGATGAAGAAGTGTTGCTGAGGCAGAAAACACAGCAGCCCAAGTGAAGACCAGAGCAAAGTGTTTTTCCCTTTCCTGTTTCTTTGTCTGCCAGTAACTGTGCTGGCTTTTAGACTGGGGCGAATAAGTGTGTGGAAGCGACAGACGAAAGGAAGGGGGGAGGATCCGAAGCTGATCCTTCACTCTTATCTGGACAGTGAGGGCTGTCGGGTCAAGTGTAAAACCTTCCTGGTGCCACGCTAATGATGGGTCCCCCCCTTCCTCTGGGCTACAAGGTCAAGTCTCCCACCACACCCCGCTTTATCAACCATCAGCATAACCCTGCAGCTGTGACAGGATTTAAAAAATTATTTTATTGCTCTGGCCAGGATCCAGTTTGCATTCTTTGGCTATGTCTGCTCTCTGAAAAAACAGAGTAAAAGAAAAGAAAAATACCACAAAGAAATGTTTGCTGAATCTGCATGTTCTTTTGTCGGTGAGTCACTGTTTTCTCACCCACTCTCACACTTGCTCAATGAAAAAAAGAGCACAGCTTTGTCTTTTGTTCTCCACTGAGGTAATTAAAGGGTTCAGGGCGTTGCTCGAGGGGACATCAGAAATAAGTGTGATTCAAAGGTAAGCAGACGTTTAGCAGAGGATGTTGACATTAACTGGAACTGGAAGAAGCGATAAGCAGCAGACGGCATTTTTGTTTCCATGTATCACCTCGTAGAGTTTGATCTTTATCTGTTCCAGTTGCAGGTAAACCAGACATGGGCAGAGCTAATGTCAAACCACATTTTATATATCAGGCTTCTTCTGCTTATCCACCAGTTCAGGATTATGGAAAGGTTGGAGCATATCCCAGCTGTCATGGGGCAAGAGGTAGGGTACATCCTGGGCAGGCTGGCAATTTACTGCAGGGCGAACACAGAGAGACAGACAACCATTCACACTCACATTCATGCCTAAGATCAATTTAGGATCACAATGAAGAACCCCATGTATGTCTATGGCCTCTGTGAGGAGTTCAGGCTACCTGGAAGGAGCTCCCACACACAGAGAAAGGCCCCACACTGGTTTTTTATAGACTTTATTTTATTTTTCTTTGCATGTTTTTGACAATTAATTTCAACACTGCATAGTGACTTCATAGTATAGTGGTTTCCCAGTTTGATCCCAGGAGGAGATACACAGCAAATTCAAAAGTGTTAAATGTTTTGGTGTTAATAGTCTTCTTGCAAAAGTAGAGTTAATTTTACTCTAAGCAGAGTCACATTCTTTCAATGTAACTCTGAGGTGTAAAATGATAGTAGTTAAAATAGAGTGTTAAAAATGAGTGTTTCTATGTCAAATCTGGAGGTGTTACAATGGAAACATTAACTCTTGACCTCTTAACTCTGAACTCCTACAGGGGCTATGACACCAATAGAGTAAATTCACAGACTCCGCCCCCAGCACCATAGGCTCCAATCGAAGCTGAAGTGAAGCCGTTTCAGAACATTTTGCTCTACATATTTGAGTTGTTTGCCATGCTTGGTAAGTCATTTTTTCAAAGATTGTTTCAATTATTATTATGAGCTTTTACTTCTGTGGCTCTTTGGAGTTGAGACAAAGCTGTGTGAAAGGCATTAGCCATGTTGCTCGCTGATAGCATAATATTCTGTTTTAGCTAGCTGAAAGGTATTATTTGCGGGCAAATACCACAGCCTTGGAAAAAAAGCTTGCATGTGAATTTTCAGTCAAACTTTTGGTCAAATACACCTAAAACAATGCCTAGAATGTGAAATGTTGGTATAATGGTGCTACTTGAAGCCTGAAAACGACCGCCCATAAAAAAAAAAAAACACGAGCAAACAGCAGTAGCAGACGTCCTGACTGGGTTCTACGTTAGCATAGATCCATCCAGAGTTTTGTGCACACGGTTTAGGTAAAAATGAAAAAGGTTGAGGTTTTACATTTAGTTCAGTATTACCTGTTGCCTGTGTCTTTGTCTTTTGGGAAAATACTTTACACAAGTAATGGCTCAAAGAGGATTCCTTTTTTTTTACTGTGCTGCAATTGTTTACTGGATTATTTGTGCCATTAATTAGTGTCAACTAATTTTTATTCAATCTCCACACAGGATATGCTTGTGAAGATGGAATATGGGGGAGAGCAGAAGTGCGTTGAAGTTCCACAAAGGGATGAATGAAGGACATGCATATTGTATTGAAGAAATAAGTGATGCGAATGCTGTTATTTGCATTTACCAGCTCACCTACGTCAGACCTGTTGATAAACAAAATTCTAATGAAAGTGAGAACATGTACACTGTTACATCTTTCAGAAAATGTTTTGAAATTGTGGTGCACAGTTCAGAATAGATGTTTTTCAAAAACCATTGCGTCTTTTTAGTAAATGTTTATTTCCAAAAGAAATTTCTAGAAGTTCAGAACAGTAAAATTCCCGCTTTTTAGAATGAATTAGAATATAACTCTTACGTAGTTAAATTAAAATACTCTTTGAGAGTTAATATAGAAACTCTTAACACCAAGTGTTAAATTATCAACTCCAGACAGATTTGGTGGTTAACACTAAATCAGAGTTAACGTACCAACTCTCCAAAAAGAGGTAAATTAACACTCTCTGGTGTGGACCCATATACACACTTTAATAGTGTTGAAATCAAATCCGACAGTGTTAATTTGGACATGCTGGATTTGCTGTGTACAAAGCTCTTTGGGGTTGTGTCAGGAAAGGCATCTGGGAGCAGCTAAAAATAGCTTTAATTTCAATATTAAACAATGTGATAAAAAAGAAATTGGAGCAAATTTTGCTGTATTTTCAGGCCAAAGCCTTATCTTTAGCAAGTAAGAAAAAAGTAATGCCATTCAACCTGGTCACCCTGCTGCAGATCATCTTTTCTCACACTGGGAGACAGCAGGAAATACATGACAAATAACATCTTTAAAATGATTTAAAAGACAAACAAACAAAAATTCAACTGTTTATCTACTATGAAGTAGTTCCTATAAGTTTTCCAGTAGGTGGTAGTACCTCGTACCAGGAACTTTTTAGTAACTACTTCTAAGCAAACTGTTCAAACCAAAAATGTGACGCCAACCGATTGCATGCCATTGATTGGCCTGGGAATAATATCACTGGATGAGTCATGAGAGCAGCTCCTTCACAAGAATCAAACCCGACAACTATGAAACCCTATGAAATCCAACGTCTACCCTGAGTTTGACAAAAGGCAGCAGGTTTACCATCACCTCTACATTTTCATTGGTTGTGTTATGTTTGTTTGGCATATAAATGACATCATGGGACTTTCGGCCTTGCTATAACAATCCCACCCTCACTGAAGTGGTACCTCTTGATTTGGACCATATTTACTTGGGTATATGTCACTTGAGCTTCTATTGCTGGGTTGTGATGATATATATTCTACACTGATAAAATAGCTGAAGTATCTATTCTGGATTATTTTCCATTAAATGGTGGCGAGGGGGAGCCTTAGTTGGTATCCCGGTCACTTTGTTCTCCCCGTGCCTGTTTAGGTTTCCGCTGGATTAACACCAACTTCTCGTCACAACCCAAAGCAACAAACGGTGACAAACAGACATGTTGTCCACGGTGTACCCTGACTCTTACAGGAAGAATGATGAAAGTGCAGTGGAGAACTTTAGCACAAATAAATCTACCTACATCCTTTATAAAATAACCTCATTCCTTAGTCTCTGGTGGAGTATGAGACACAATCTTGGTGAGGCCTTCCTCTCACACCCATTACTAAAACAAGTATTTTCTACATTAAGCTGCAGAGGAGTTGAGAAGTGACATCTGTTTAGCCTTAGAGCTCAAAGGCCAAAAATAAAGTTACTGGAGCTGGGCCCCCTTTGCTGCATTTACAGAAATCAGCTGGAAGACAAATGGCGAGATTCCTACTCAACAGGATGCCATAAAAGACCCTGCACACATACAACTGTACACACGAGGCTATACTCAGATGCACCTCTGTTGTATATGCAAGCACGTTACACACAGATGTATGTGCACAGCGCGTGCAAAAAAGCCTCATTACATGGTTGGATTAAACAAACATTTTGTTGGAGAAAACATCAAGGCATCGATTTTTATCTCTGGCTGGAAAATAGCTGACATAACCTCAAAGGAAGAGCTGATCCTCGATCAGTTCTTTAGACTAAATCTTTTTGCTCTCGGGTTATTTAATGGCAATCTTATCTTCGACTATATGACATTGTTTCAGTCACTTCACATATTCTCTGATTTCTATCATTTTGAATTGTCAGCGAGGGAATCGCTAAGTGTGTATAGCAAGCAGCATCTCCGTGCTCTGACAAAGACAGATTTGCTCTATTCTCCCTCCCTGTCGCATTCCACACAGAGCTTGGGCTTCGTGACTAATCGGCTGCTAAATCATCTGAAATTCAGTGACGTTCGATGCGCTGCCTGCTCATCAGGCTGCTCATACCTCAAGCAGCGGCAGAATAACAAAGCGGTTAGTTAAGTCGCAGAAGGGCTTCCCTGCTGAAATGATACAGAGTCTTTGTCTGAATAGGCGCATCAGATAAATCCCTGCGCAGTCAGAGCGAAACCATCTCAGACGTTGACGAGGACTCAAAGTGAAATCAAAGCCTGATTTCAATATGCAAAATGATTCAGCAATACGAGTCTGCCAAGTTAAGCAATCGCAGATGAATCTGAGGTTTTGCTTTTAGAGAACATCCTACCTTGCACGCAAACGACTGCCAGGATGTTCTCATTACATTACTACGGCCCTCTTCTACATGTTGCCTTTTCAAATGAATTCTTACAACAATGGGAGGACAACAAAAAGAAAAGGCTGCAACTGAAGCAACTGGTTTCGCCAGTTTTACATGTCAAAGTCAATCTTACTACTCCTCTTTGGAAAAGTAGTCTGAAGGTGGACCTTTCTAAAGTCTGAGACAATTATTAAAGGCTTGACACATGAGCACTTACTGTAAAATAGCAAACACTTCACAACGAAATCACTTCAGCTAATTTCGATTAACTCTGAACATCAAAGTTACGTTCTTGATCAAAAGTGGCGTGCCTTAACAGTCCTGACCTCTGAGGGAGCAGAGAGCCAAGGGCCCACTGTAGCTTAAATTCTTGCAGCATGAACAGTTTGAAAACAGTTGTGTCTGTGAGCCATTTGCAATCTTGTACCAACAGCAGCAGCCAAGCGAAAGCTGTTCAAGAAGTTGTAGCTCCAGAAACAGAGGAATTGCTGGATCACTCGGGGTTTCTCCCAATGCAATACCAGGCCTAAGCTGACCTGCTTCAGGCATGTGTAGCAAGGGGAAACCTCCAGTGCACTTTACCTATGTGCCACCTGAGATCAAAGCTCAAAAAGGAGGCGAATCCTTGTAGACTTCCATGTTATAGTCTGCTGTTTAACTGCATTATAACTTAATGTCTTACTGTGTGCAGGAACAACATTAGGAGTAGCTGGGGCTCAGCTGGCAGAACAACATAGTGGAACTAGTCCATTTACCTTACCATGTTACAGACTATCAAAGAATTTGAAGCTTCAGTTTTCGTGGTGAAATTGCTTTTTTATTTAGCTCGTCACTTAGTGTTATTTAGTTGACATGGGCATTTTATACTAAGTTAATATACTGTGTTGTGTTGTTTGTTACGTTGTGATGTGTCATATCGTGTCGTGTTGTGTTATATGTAGTGCCGACGTAGGACAGTTTTTCCAATTTCATTGTACTACTGTACTATGTATGACTGTGCAATGACAATAAAGAGTTATCTTATCTTATCTTATCTTATCACAGTTTATAGCTGCAGGCTAGCCAAGCTAGCTAGATGGTACATTAGCACGCTGCTAATGTAGCATGCTAATGCAGAAGTTACTGTTCTGTTTTCAATATGTTCATATGCTAATGACACAAATAAGTGTAAAGTGTATTTCTATTGTTATACATCGGAAAATTGTGAATCTTTTATTTTGACATCTGGATAGACAGGAAGGCTTTTATTTTGACATGCGCATAGACAGGAAGCAGGAAATGCAGAGAACAGTGGGAAAAGCATGGCTACAACTTTGTAATCATTCATGTGGAATCCAAAGCAATCCTTCAAAGGAGTCCTTCAGAAAGCAATAGTCGTAAGTTCTGTCAGTTCTTTGTATATTAAGCAATTAATAATAGGGTGTTTTGAGACATTATTTTGTACCTTCTTTGAAGTGTAGTTATAGGGTGTAGCTTCTGAGCTAATGATACAAGTGTACGCTCACCTACTACCTGCTTGTTTTCTTTGTAGTAATATCAGTTTGGATATCTACAGTATACTTATTTCATGGTCTCCTGTGTAAGTGCCTGAATATATTTACCTGCTGATTATATGTCAATCGATTAAGAGTTTCGTATTATGTGTTTTTCTAGTTTCACTCCAGTTCAATGATGTCAGTGCAAGATGATTGCTATGTTTGGAGTCATTAAAGGAGCAAGTACGCTCACCTTCCTGGCTCTTGAAAAGGAGTTTGGCTGGCTGTTTATCTATGTTCACACTCAGGGAGTTCAACACATAGAGAGAACAGTAGAGTTACCCATTTCTGGATTTAAAAACAACACTGGAGTTTGAAAATGAGGAGTCTAAAACCAATGGGTGGCTTCACATTATCTTCTTGTTTTCCTTTGCTTTTCTTTGCTTTTCTTTTTTTCCCTTCTTTTTTGTGGATAAAATGTTAGCTAATGCATTGTAGCATCCCTAATTTTAACAGCTTGAAAAACAAAGAAAAAACAATTAATAAAGAATTAATAACAAGCAATTACAATGAAATAAATGACAATAAAAACTATTTTAAAACTAAGCAGCTAAAAAGGGAAATAAAGATGCAGGAAAATCTTCAAACAGTACTGTTACTTTTACTACTTACTTTTAGCCCACTTATGTCTGGGAAGAAAAACAAACAACCCAACTAAATAAATTGCAAATACATCTTTAATTGCAAATTGTAAAGTTTTTTTAAATACCAGATGTAGCAAATATAGTGCAAAACTCATAAATGCAAATTAATATTTTATTTTTTTTTCATTTATCATAAGGTTCATTAAATATTCCTTTTTCTTTTTAAGTTTTCTGCCAATGATTTCATGACTCAGACTTCAAAGAGTTAAGCGCACCATAAGACGATGTCATCATCCACTGTGATCACTGCAGACAAACACAACAAAGATGTGCTGTTTGACCTAAACAGGCTTACTGACTGTGTCACCATGGCAATGTTGACTTTGTTGAGATTGGAGATGGCTGGTAGAGGCTGTTACAAAACAAACTACAAAAAAAAGAAAAAGGAAAAAAAAAAGATTTACCCTGTAGCAAATAAAACCCATCTCCCTTCAAACACACGACTATGTTATAAATATTCCCTTTTGCAAATGACTTCATCTTCACATCTGCTGTCTTTCAGGATGGTTTGATGCATGTACACTTCCAGACAAATCCCCTCTAGTCCTGCATTAGGTTGAGGTGCCACGTTTCCAAAAAAAGACGAAGAAAGAAAAAAAAAAAGGGGGGGGGGGGAATCTGAATTATAAATAAAAGGTAATGATGCTATTATCATGCTCTCTTGCTATCCTGAGCGCCACTCGTCACCTTTCTATTTGAATAATGATTTATAATCATATTAGTTCTCTCCGGAGCCCTGCTCTGGAAAAGTAAAAAGCTATTATCCAGTTGTCAGCTTCCAGGAGACGCAGAGGGAGATGGAGCGATGATGCTGACACATGCACATACTGTAGCTACACACACTCGTGTACAGACACACTTGTGCAAGTAGGAGTTCACGCATGCTCAAAATGTGCATATTTGCACTTGTGGGGATGTTTTTCCAATCAGAGTCAACACACATTCTTCCACAAACACACACAAAAAAGCTTTTTTCACAATCAGCAGATGAAGAAAAACCCGGTTTGCTGTGTTTGTTTGACCCTGCTGGGTTTGTGTGGTAGGTGCTTGTCAATCACAGAAGAGGATGGGACAATGTCAAGCGTAGAAAGCAGGAACAAATTTTATTTTTGAACAGTGATGCTCAGATGCAGTTTCAAATCCTTTTTTGTTCTCTTTAGGTCACGAGCAGTTGTCCAAGCATTTCACTACATATCGTACTGTGTATGACTGTGTACGTGACAAATAAAATTTGAATTTATTTGAATTTGAAATCTGTGTTTCTGGGAGAGGAACTACTAATAAAACTGATAAATGCACACATGATTGGCCTCTGTAGTTTCCCTCTACTAATACCACTGAGCAAGAGTACAATGCTCTCTGAAAGAGAGCACTGGCTGGACCAGTGCAACCCAGTATCAACCAGTGATGCAGCGTACCTTGGTACATTTAATTCAGCACTTTACTGAAGTACAGTCTTAATGTTCTAATTTTTGTACTTTTACTATCCCATATTTGGAATTAAAATATTTTTACGCCACTAACATTTATTTTAAAGCTTTGGTTGTTTGTTATTTTATAGGTTGTAAACATAGACTGTATATAAAAGATGGCTGTAGCCACTGTGACTTCAGTTCTAGTCTCAAAATTTTGAAGACATTTCAAGTCAAACTAGTTTTCTGGAGCTGTCTTGTTGACGGTGGGGTGTTAAGTTACTAAGCTTGGTTAGCACACAGTGCTAATTAATACTAAGTAATGGACTAATAAAATAATTATAAAATATCAGAATTTCGCTTTCACTCAAACTCAAAGCAAAGACTCTGAAACCAAAACCTGGAAAAGTCCAGAACAGAGTGTTGGACTGACCCCCAACCTGGTACAGGTATCATCTAAACAAACAAACAAACAAACAAACAAACAAAACAACCTGCTATACAATCAGCACAGAAAAGCTGCAGACAAATCAGACATCTCAAAATCCTACTGTGATACATGCTGAGACATGCAGTATTTATATAGATATAGATAGTGTGCAGTAGAGAAAATAAGATATAAGGCATCACTGATAAATGCTGCCAGCAGCTCGGCCTAATCCTCTGAAATACATTCAGAGAAAACCTGATGGCTGGGTGATATCAGGTGTGAGCTTGGAAACAGAAATGTGTTCACATTAAGCATTAAAAGCTACATTTGGCTGCAGTGCTGAGAAGGAGGTTTGTCATTAACGCTTTTAATGTTTCAAACTGACATGTCAGATATTCTGCTTGCCTGCTCACCTGCAGGCATCTGCCTTTTCATAAAGTGTTGCTGCACATTTATAAAGTTACAGTGTGAACAGCTTTTGGTATTCTATGCTGTGATGTTAAACTGCATTTTTATGATCGCAGCAGGAATGTAGCTATATGGGGCTGGAACAGATTCCAGCAGACTTGTAAAACTGCAGATGCCATGGTTAACCAAGACCCTGGCCTAACCCAACTGCATATCAAGTTGTGTTAATTAGCTATGAAACTGGATAACCAGTAAGGTAACATAGAAGCTTAAAGAGGCTCTAAATGAGGCCACTGAGACATCCTCCTTCTATTGAGATTATTATGTGTTTTTTGAATAGTCTGAATTAAATAACTATAAATAAACCTTAAAAACAAGAGCCAATCAGTGGTTGTGCAGGGATCAATGACGTGACGGGGGTGTGGAAGGCTCCTTGATCGTATCATACAGCTTTACTATCTTTTAAAAAATCTTGACAGGTATTGCCATAAATTAATACACCAAATATAGAAGAACGGGAGTTTATAGTTACATAAATATGAATAGGTTTGCTTTTATGGGTATTTGTGAACATACCATATGCAGAAAATTCCAATAGATCAAAGAAGCAAATGAATAAAAGAAATGAAATCCGATAATTAAAAGCAAAATGCAGCCCAAGTTGTTATGCATATATTTTTGTTACAACCAAAGTCTGCAAAAAAGCATCTGTGAATACACAACATGTCAAACCCTGAAGCAACAGCAGCAAAAGACCACACCATCTGCTAAGAATAATAACGTAAGGCTACAGTTTACATCGGCTCACCAAATTGGCAAATAGAAGATCGTAAAAAATATAAAAACATCTGATGAGTCTCAATTTCTGCTTTGTGGCAGGTTCAGAGTTTGTCTGGCAAGACGTATCTATTAAAGTCTATAATGCAGCACTGAAAAATATGCTGATCACACCATTATATCTTCATTAAAAATGCATCAAATATCGGCCTAATATCAGAACTGACCAACATCGGCCCAATTGCATTTTTAATTGACGTCGTCAATCTGCCCTGTTTATCTGCTGGATCCCATCTGTTATCCCATTCGAAAATATGTAAGTAAGTAGTAAGAAAAATAGATGTGCTAACTTGATTTTAATGTGATTAGAATTTCAGTCAATTGTAAAGGTGACCAACAGGGGACAGATGGAGGCGGTTTTGTAATTCCACACCACCTGACAGGGATTCCTGTCCACAGGTTGATAAGTTTGCTAAATAGGTAGCATCCATAAAAAAGTCAGACTCAGATGGTTTTGGAACTAGAGTGAGGTGAATGATCAGGGACACTGCTGAATGGGACGGAGTGAGATTTCTCTAAAGTCTATTTCAGGGAATGAGATATGAGACAGAGACACACATAAAACCACACATACGCACAACCTCTCCCTCTCTCTCCATCCACCTACCAATCTCCTGCACACACACAAGCTGCTTACAGACATCTAATCTGGTGAGATTTACATTTCGCAGGCCTTGGCGGCTGGGCGTCGTGTTTGCCGAGTGTGATCTTCCATGTCCAGAACGTTATTATCTCTTCGAGGAATTTAATATGGAGCTGGCAATTCAGACAGGTGCTGGCATCAAAATGCAGAGAAGCTGGTCAAAATGCTTTATACATAAACACCATGTACCATTTGGTGTATTTGGTGCTTCCAGAGCACCAGTCAGCTGTGAACATACTGTCGCTCTGACCTCTCTGCACCTTTCCCGCCTAATTCATCAGGAGTTGTTCGGGGATAATTTCTCAACAGGATCCCGGTGGCCGTTGACACAAAGAGAAGGGCAGCCAGCAGTAATTACACCATGCAAATGTCATTTAGGCCTTTTAATAGAGCCAGTGTTGTATCACTTCAATTGGTTCGGCCTTTATCACCCAGCACACACGCACATCTGTGGAGCCCAGAGGATGAGAGGAGCCGGGAGTCATCTGTTGTTCATTCATGTGGATATGTCCTCCCTTTGCTTCCTTTTTCATTCTCTCTTCCATGTTTGCTTTTTCCCTTTATTTTCTCCTAATTCACCAAGTCAAATTCTCCCTCTCCTTTTTGTTCGCCCTCTTATCGTTCAAAGACACATATGCATGTCCATTCAAACCTCATGCCTTTTTCTCTCGTTTGCTTTTTCGATCACTTAAAAAACGGAGAAGTCAAAAACAGCCTGGACGTGGGAGAAATTCAACATTCGATCAGGCGTCTTCCCGCTGACAAGACCCGGACTGCATCAGTGGGGACAGGAAAGAAGCTCTCGACAGCATTCCCCTCTTAGTCACGCACTCAGTCCAGCTGAGGAACAGAATCGCCTCCTTTGTCCCGCTTATCACGTAGCCACGTATTCATAAAACAAAAATATATTCATGTTTAGTAAATGAGATCTGCCTGTTTTTTTAATAAGCTGAAGGGACATCTGATGGATGCATTTCAATACTAAAAACAAGGAAGAATGTGAAGAAAGAATCAGACTATTCATGTTCTATAAAATCCTCAAAATATGACACTCATTCAGAAAACATAGAAGAACTGGAATGTGCAGTTGTGCACTTAATGCAACTCAAAGTTTAACAAAACCAAATGACAAAAATTTTATTTCTTCGATCACTTCGCTCTTCAACCCTCTGTGGTCTAAGTAGTCGTTGGTGATGACTCCAACACTAATTGGTCTCCCAACTCTTGGAGATGAGGGAACAAAAATACTAATTTTAACTGACTAGTCACATTTTTTTCCCAAAAAAAGTCAACTTGTCCTTGTCCAAAGTAGGGTAGGGTTACCATCACGGAGATATAAATGTCAGGTTAGCAGAATGAGACATCCAACAGAATCCAGTTCAGGGAGGGGCAGCGAGCTCCACTGGAATAACATGATACTATAAGGTCTTTCATACAGATTGGATCCAGTTGTACTGGCAGCTGAAACTGTGTGTGTGTGGACATCCAGTCTGTGGATTGTTTAATGTGTTTTAGATGCATTACTTTCATTAATTTTATGATGCAAATACTTCTTTGCAGGGCCAGTGATTGGAACGATTGGTGTTAACATCTTTGGGTGTAGGTCAGTGTATGGGGAATATCTCTGCTGTTTAATGACCATTTTATTTTGTTAGCAAGCAAAAATGTGGCTTAGAAATTAACAAACGAAATACTTCATATTTGAAGCTTTAACTAACAGAGAGCAAACTATCTTTTGTGGTTAAGATTCTCCTGAGAAATGTGCAAAAGTTAGTGGTGTTAGTAATTCACTGATCAGACGAATAATATTGCAGAAGCCTGCCTAATACTGCGTTGGTCCCCCTTTGGTTGCCAAGACAGCCCTGACCCATCGAGGCATGGACTCCACTAGACCCTAAACTGGTAATCGGCACCAAGATGTCCTGCAAGTTGTGAGGTGGGGCCTTCAAGGATCGACTTGTTTGTCCAGCTCATCTGACAGATCTCAACTGGATTGAAATCAGAGGAATTTGAAGGCCAAGCCAACACCCCAAACTCATTGTTGTACTCTTCAAATCATTCCTGAACTATTTTTGCTTTTTTGCCAGGGCGCATCGTCCTGCTGAAGAAGGCCAAGCCCATCAGGGAGGACAGTTTCCTCTACATCAGCGGTCCCCAACCTTTTTTGCGCCACGGACCGGTTCATGCCCGACATTATTTTCACGGACCGGCCTTCAAGGTGTCGCGGATAAATACAACAAAATAAAACTAGTACCGGTACCGAAAAAAAGAAGATTTATTCATAACACACGTGAAAAGACCCAGGAAAACCGAGTTAACGATAAAAACAGTAACAAAATAACGCTCAAAACCAATAAAAACCCTGAAAACCATACATTTCACACCCGAGCCTCAACTCTCGGTCCGGTACCAAACGACTCCTGGACCGGTACCGGTCCGAGGCCCGGGGGTTAGGGACCGCTGCTCTACATGTCAAAGTAACATCCAAATGGCAGGACCCAAGGTTTCCCAGCAGAACATGACCCAAAGCATCACACTGCCTCCATCCTGGTGCACGGTGTTCCCCAGCTAAGCAACACACACACCGGGACATCCATGATTCATCAGACCAGGTCACCTTCTGCCATTGCTCCATGCTCCAGTTGTGATGCTCACACAAACATTGTTGGGAATTTCAGTGATGGACAGGGCTCAGCAAGGGCATGCTGACTGGTCTGCAGCTATTCAGCCCCAAATGCAACAAACTGTGATGATCTGTGTATTTTCACACCTTCTTATCAGAACTAGCATTTCATTTTTCAGATTTAAGCTACAGTAGCTTGGCTGTTCGATTGGATCACAGTTGATATTGTCTTTGTGACTGACTGTTCTTCAAATCAGGTACATTTCTCTGAAACAACTAAATTCAACAACTAAACAACTAAATTCAACTATGGATCAAATGAAGAGACACTAGGATAAACCATTGAACTCATAATGGATGAACTTTAAGTAAGTCCAGTGATTTCACTACAGGAAATAATGTAAATTTAAAAAAAAAACAACAACTAAAAGGCACTTATCATGCATAATGTGTTTTTTTCCCTTTTCAATTCATATTTTTTCCATATTTCAGATGGTTTGTGCATGTTCCAGAGCGCTCTCATTACACTTTCCAAAGATTCATCCACATTATATCCATATTGGAGTCTGCAGTTGCCAAGCAGCTACTCTCCATCTACCCATCCGCCGCTGAGTTTCCCCCACCTTGGTGAGTGTGTGGGTGTGTCTTGGGGTGAAGCTTCCACTGAGACAGGTACTGTTGGCCAGCTGGTTAGAACAGGTGTACAGACGGCGTTCCCATCGGACTGAACTGTGCACTTGGCTGTGGACCAGACACTGACGGGTAAAGCCTCTTCCCCCTTCGCTCCCCCTCGTCTTTTTTTTTCCAGTGTCTGTCTCTCTTAGTTTACCTGTCTCCCTGTATTCACTATTCGCCTGTTCCCATTCTCCTTCCCATTCAGCACTGGAGCGTCTACGTCTTCACGGATACCTTCATCCTCTCCCCAGCGGCCGCTTTTGTGTTTTGGTTGGTCGGCACCGATGGCACACACACAAATAGAAACACAGCCATGCATGACCAGACAAACAGTGTTGAGTGGAGGAGACTGATGGGAGAGTAACTGCGCATGAAGAAAACCTCAGTGCAAGCAGACAGACAAATGAGTAGTCTGAGGTATATTCTGATATTTTTGTAGGTCACGGAAAACAAAGAAAATGAAAGTCTGTTGTCTACACTTTAAAAAAAGCAAAAAACAAAGAAGCCCATGGTGGCATGAAAACTAAAGTATGCAGAACCTCTGGTTATTATTATTGTTGCTGTTAGGCACCCCAATCTAAATAATAAAGTTTACATGCAGTCTATTAAGGACAAAAGGAGACATCTAAGTCTTATTTTATATAGATTATATTACAGTAGGTGTCATAGTGTGTAGAGACCATACTCTCTTCTCATTGGCTGACAGACTTGGGCCTGTGACATTATGATCAGCTGAAAGTAAAACTGTTAATAAAATTCATTCATGCATGCATTAGACGTGTGTCCGATGAGTAATTACACAATGGGCTTTGTTTCAGCATGCCTCAGTGTAATCCACCACTGCCGGAACTGTAGAGTAGGTGTACACAGAGCCGCTTTAAGCACACAAACCAGTATGTTCCTTTACAGCTGTGCAGAATAAACAAAGACAGCATCCAGTCATCTACTTGGCACATGTTCATCGTAAAACCAAATCAGAGCATCAACTCCTTCAGAGGTCAAGTAGTAACCTCATCTTTCGTGCAAGTCTTCCCTAGATGAACTCTCGTTTTCTTTTGAAGCACTTCCTCGGGTCGCGGGATCACAGATGAGGTCATATCCTGTCTTTTCGGATCAGACCTGAGGGACTGACTGCAGATGTTGGGGCTGAGAGGTCGACTTTGTCATGAAAAGAGATAGCGATGGCATCGTCCCCGAACTTTTTTTGATCTTAATTTCTCAGAGTTTTGAACGAGGTTAAATTCTTCTTTGTGCATTTGGTCTTTTCTCATGGGACACATCAACAAAGTGACTAAAATACACTGAGATACCCTTCATATTCAACCATGTAATGAAAATGTCATGTACACTACAGGCTTTTATGGAGAGTTCAGCAGAGACATTTTTCTTAATTTGTCCACCTTAAGTTGTGCAAAATTAACGTTGCTTAATCAGTGTTTAAGCTAAAATTACATTATTCTGATTTTAGTTTTCTTTTTTGATATTACATTCTTAAATGCAAGATATTAAATATTAATTAATTTGGATTATTGAAATTAGACTAAAGTCTGGGCCACTGTAATATCTTCATTTTGTTTTATTTTTTAGCTTTTCAGAGGTGGACTAGCTGGTAAGAGTCAGATCATTGTCTTGCTGCATAACGCAAGCGCTCTTGGGCATCAAGTTATGAACAAGTTGTCCAGGTCCTGAAGCGGCAAAGCAGCCCAGACCATCACACTACCACCACCATGATTGTTGGTATGATGTTCTTTTTATGATAATATATGAAATGGGACACCTTCTAGAAAGTTCAACTTTTGTCTCAACAGTCCACAAAATATTTTCCCAAAACTCTTTGGAACATTGAGATTTTATTTAGTAAATGTGTGATGAGCCTTGTCATGTTGGGACCCTCTCATGGATGCCATTTTTGCCCAGTTGAATCACGCACTCTGACCTCAACTGAGGCAACTGAGGCCTGCTGTTCTTTAGATACTGTTCCGGTGTCTTGTGATCTTCTGGATGAGTCGTTGCTGCACTCTTGGAGTAATTTTGGCAGGCTGGCCAGTCCTGGGAGGCTCACCACTGCTCCAACTTTTCTCCAGTTGTGGATAATGATGCTCTCCATCGCTCACTGGAGTCCCAAACCCTTACAAATGGCTTTGTAACCCTTTTAAGATGTCAACTCAGGCCTGGGACTGGCTAGTGAAATTGAACTTATAATAATTACTTTTTCACAAAGGTTTATCTAGGTTTGGATTTGGTAGGTTTGTAGCGTTTGTCCGTTAATAGATGAGATCATCATTTAAAAACTGCACTTTGAAGTCTTATGGCTTATCTTGGGCTCATTAAATAATGTATTGTATTATCTGAAACATGTAAATCTGACAAATACATAAAAACTAAGATATTTTTTACAGCACTCTACAGTGATTGAAATAAATATAACTTTTATACCTTAAAAAATAAAATAAAACAAATATACCATTCTAGTCTTTGCAAAAGCAAGTATATTTTATTTTTAAAAGTTTCTTTTTTTTTAAATTTGTTATAATATTTAGAAGTGAAATGAAAAACTAATAAAAACTAAACTGACAGCCCTTGAATGAAATAAATAGACACAGACATAAATCTGTAATTCCTAGTCCAACTCCAGCTCCAACTGCAGCCTCGGCGAGCTCATTATCAACAGCACATCTGCACTTGCTGAAGTCTAAGATGGAGGAACTGGATTACATCCAGCTGAGGAATGATATCTTCTTTGGAGAAGAGCTGAGTGATTTGGACAGCAGCAGGCGATTGCCCACTGGTAAATTTATTGTAAATAAAAATAATTAAAATTGAAATACTGGATTACACATCAATAGGGAATACATTTCATTACAGTAGATGATTTTTATTATTACACAGTTTTTACCTTACAATGCAAAGTGCATTGATGAGACTGTTGTTGGCGCTCGGTAAATAAAACTGAATTAGTTGAAAAGTGGGCCTCATTCTCATGTTATCACATGCAACCCATCTATGTCTTTGTACGAAGATCTTTTTATTAAGAATAACTTTTTGCTGTTAGTAGCTCTGATAAGACTCTGTCCTTCTGTTTTAGTAGCAGCCAGGTAGTCATTTTTTCTTCATGTTGTCGTCATGTGGCTGCTTTTATTTGTATGTCTCCGTTAGAGTATGTCAGCGGGCCTCCTCAAAGTTGAACGCCGACAATGCGGCTACCGCTAAGATGCAGGACACTGCTTATAATCGCACTCTGGCTATAAGCAGCAACAATACAACAAAGTAATGAATAATCACACATTTTAAAACATGGTTGCAGCCTCTGTAAGGATAATACCTGGCCGGGCTTGGGCAATAATACTGGTGGAACTGCTAATAGAGCATTATGGGAGCCCAGGGACCAATACTGACAGGTGATTTATGTTGCCTGTGACGACTTCGGCCCTCAAACCAAACCCTGATAAAAGAAGAGCTAGATTGGAACAAGCAGGATGATGAATAGACTACACGATCCAGAGACCCGTCTCATTAGAGAGAGGAAAAGAGAGAGACGGAGCTCTGGCCATTTAGCTAATGTAGCGAGTCATTGTATGTGCGTGTGTGTCTGAGAGTGTGTGTGTGCTCACTGAGGGAGCTGAGCAGCGGCAGCTTGTTCTTTCCGCAGCAGTAGCAGATTGGAAATTAATGACACACTAAATATATGGCGAGGCAGCTTGACCCTGCATAATGGCGACATATAGGATTAACCTTGGTTGCCACTTGGGGCCATTGTTAGCCCCGCATGCTGTTACAAGTAAACAGGAGGCTGCCGCTGCAAATAGGTATTTGTGAGCTGCCCTGCTGTTGGATAAAAGAAAAAAAAACATACCGATTTATTTTCTCACTGCTTCAGGGGATAAAGCGATGCATTTAGGATTAAAGGATTCAAAGTTTGCGTTTAATAAATAATCAAAGCCCGGATAGTCGCAGGCAGGAGAAAGCAAAGCATGGTGGATTATAAAAGATGAATTTCAAAAAGAAGTATCTTGGATGCTTAGGTGGATGAGAGGTAAGGAGATTTTGTGTGTGGAACTGGTGGAACTTAAAACGCAAGCCAATTTTCCATTAGGTTTTTTCAAGGAAATAATTACCTGTAAAGTCAGCAATTGATGACTGTTGATTACAGTGCTACAAACGATTATCTTTGCATAGGTTAAACCACCAGTGTGTAAAATCATTTAATGGAGCTTCACTTCAACCAGCTATGCTGAAAAGCTGGTTACATAATGACACATCAACAATAACAAGGCAGTAATAACACATCTCATCATGTAATGAGTTAATTCTGCATAATTACCATTGATCATAGTACATAATGTCGAGCAAAGGTTACATTTAATAAAAGGATGTGGTTATTTGTGCCTCTGAAACATAGTTTATAGTCCAGGCTTTGCTTATACAAGTTATCTACATCAATATATTATATATTGCATAATGCCTGCTGAGAACATTGTTTGGCATGCTCCAAAAGAAAAAACAGCTTCCTTGATAACTGCTAGTTTTTACCAGAACTACATCTGTCCACAAGTCTCTCTGCTATGAGCAGGTTACACCGGGTATTTTGGTGTTTATAGCAGGATTGTTAACAAGAGCATTCTCAGCACCCAGTGAATAGAATAGAATAGAATAGAATAGAATAGAATAGAATAGCCCTTTTTTGTCATTGTACATATACAATGAAATTATGGGTGCTCTACGTTAACTGTCAAAATAAACAGATAAATAATAAAGATACCAGGAATAAATTGTCATGGTTCTGGGTCAGTTTGACCCAGTATTTTCAGTTCTCACATTTTGGTTTGATTTTGTATTTTGGGGTATTTTCTTGATCTATTGTATGATGATGATGAGAATTATTTAGTAGGTTTTAGCTCATTCTGGTTTAGTTCTGCCCGTGTAAAGTCTGTGTTTCTTTGTCTACGTCTTTGTGAATTGTTTCCTGTTTTATTGTGAAAGGTTGTGTCTCATGTCAGTGTGTCTAGCTTTGCTCCCCATGTCTGTTAGCCCAAACCCTCCCAGCTGTGTCTCCCTCCTGTTTCTTATTCCCTGATTACTCCCCGGTCTATATAAGCCCTGTGTTTTCCTGTGTTTTCTGTTGTGTCGTACCCTCAACAAGCTGTGTGTTTTGCCTTCGTGTGGCCACGCTTTTGTCTCCCAGCTCCAAGTGTTTGTTAGTAGCTTTGTGTTCTCAGTTTAGGGTGTTATTTTGAGTTATGTTTGGAGTTTTTGTCCCAGCAATAAAGCTGCACTTTAAGTTTGATTTCTATGTTGAGTCCTGCATTTTGGGTCCCCCACTCCTGCCTGCCTGCCCTCCACACAGCCAACCCTGACATAAATAGCCAACAGAAGAGATTTATAGAGAAAGAGGAACATATAGAAAACAAGAAACAGCCACATAGTGGAGAGCAAAGCGCTTGTTCAAAAATGTTCTCACAAAAAGCCATGTTGGCTGGTTAATGAACTACCTAAGTTTTGTAGGTCAAAGCTAATGGTAGATTAATTAATAATTTAGCAGTCTACCTTTCAAAATGGACACTTTTCCCTCAAAAATAAAACAAAACAAAAAAAAGAACAGTGGAGGCCCAAAAGCTAACCCTGAGCATTCAAAATGTCATAAAACCAACATGCTAAAACTAAATGCTAAAAACATACTGACGTTTAGCAGGAATCTTAGTTCAAAGTGATAGCATGCTAACATTCAATAATTAGCACCAAAAACAAAGTACAGCAAATCACCGGTGTTATTTACAACCCACTATGTTATTTACGATTCATGGCATACTGCGGGACAGCTGCTCAGGCTTTGTTTGACGGTGTGCCAAGCTAGCTGCTAGGCAGGCACTATGTTTTACATGGCAATGAAGCACACAGCAGAAAAAATAATAATGGAAATATATCGATTAGGTCTAAAAATATTTCACAGAAACCCACACAGGGTGATCACATCCAACAGTTGCTGAAATACTGACAGACACTGCTCTCCACCAAGCTACGCCGCTAGCTGGCTAAAAGCAAAGTGAGAAAAGTTGGATTCACAACAAAAGTCAGCTCATTCACATCGGAAAACCTCCCTGGCTGAAGCCTCCTGCTTTTATTGCCATGATGGATTTCCCATTTAGCTTGACCCTATATTCATTAAAAGAGGATTTAAACCTGTTAAAAAGGGAGAGGAGAGGCCCCTTGGGGAGTGTGTTTGCTCTGCCAGGCCCCCTGCCTGAGACACACACTTTCTCCTTCACACACACACACTGGCTGCTCTCCTTGGCCTATAACTCTCTCAGACAGGTCTTGTTAGCCATGGAAGGCCAGGAAGGAGGGTCCAGGTTTTATTAGTGGCAGCAGCTGCACTCCTCTCTGGTTCTATAAAAGGTAATTACTGCTGGTGGTAACAAGCTAATTGATTGCTAATTAGGTGAATCAGTTCTCTAAGTGCTGTCCCATTTATTGACAGATGGTGACGGGGAGTGTGTGAGGCAGTTTAGCCCGTGTATTATTTAGGTGCTTGGAAGAGGGCTATGGTGACGACAGCTGACACCTAAAGGTTGATCTCTGTGTAGTAGAGACCGGACACTACTGGGCGACGTGGAGCAAAAACATGATTGATTCAGCAAAGGCTCATAGTTGGAGAGGAAATGAGAGCTGAATGGGGGCGGCGCACGGTCTGTCGGCGCGCTCTGGGGACCAATGGGTCCCCAGCATACACTTTCATATGGAAATGAGGGGCCAAGCTGACACAGAAGGAGCAAGAGAGAGATGGAGAGTATATGTGAAGGAGAAAGGGCTTCAGCACATCAGCAGGCATGACAGCAGGAAAACAGAAAGGAGGAGGGGAGCTGCTGAAATGAAGGCAGAAGAGAAACAATAGATGTGGTGGGAAATTCAACAGAACCAGAAACCAGAACTGTAGCTAAATGTAAGAAATAATCCTTTATTTTGAATTGCAACAAGACCAAACAATGCGACCCCCCCCCCCCCCCCCCAACAATTCAACAGCAAACAAAACACTCACAGAAAGGTATAGATGAGCCATTTTAGCAGGTAAGAAAATACACTTTATAAACACGTCTCGGGGGATTAACGATGTGGTAAAGGAATTATAGAAGATAAACTTCCAAGCTGTTATAATCCTGTTCAGTATATTCTATATAGTGAAAGAAAGTTTACAAGAATAATCATTTCAAAATAATTTTACATCGTTTCTTTGGCACATGCTCCTTAGTTCTTACGTCACTATTATATCAATTCTTGCTTCACATTTAACTTATAAGGATAAACACTTTATCTATGACTGACAAAACTGTAAAGTACAACATTTCACTAAACACTCTGTCTCATCATAAATAATTAGTTTACAATTGATCTACAGACAAGAGAGACAAAGGATCTTTTAATGTCCAGAACATAGTGAGGATTTTGAGTATCAGACCTACAGACTGAAGGCCAAGGACAAAAAAGAGAGTTTTACAAGACAACTGAACTTATTATAAATCTGCTAAGCTGTATACAGCTGGAGGTTTGATACACTGACACTGCTATGAATAAGTCAGTGTTAATTAAATTTCACAACAGAGTTATAATATCAGCATATGGCCTGTTTACTAAATCTTTGCATTAATATGCAGTATTCAAGAGATGCTGTCACCCTGATTTATTTACATGCTTCTTCTGCTAACCTAATAATTCTGCTAATATTGTATAGCATGGCATGATGAAATAGCTTAATCAGTGCCAGCTTTGTAGTTGGTTCAGTTTCTAATTTGTCTTTACTAATAAAAAAACAAAAAAACAAAAACGAACTAGCTAAAGGAAAATAGGAATGTTAGGTATTGTTCATGCATACATAATTCAGCTTTTGTGGATATAAATTAGATGTTATGTTCATAAATATAAGATGAATAATACTGCCATAAGTGGATTTTTAGATGCATAAAGGGTGAAAACAAGTGCATTTAGCCCATTGTGATGTGGTTTCCAGGCCAATTGATGGAGTTGCAACACATCTAGCATAATTGAACAGAAATGAGATGTTATTGTTGTGAAGCTGAAATGATAGAATGCTTTTATATGGCGTAATAGGTGCATAAATGCCCAAAAAACTGTTTGTTTTGGCCTGTTGCTAGATGGTTGCTAAGCAACTTGACACCATTATGGATATGGGTAAGAGCCTCTAGGGTCCTGAGGGGTACCTGTATGCCCCCGGTTTTGTTGCTCAGCTTCTGATGATCTATGAGGAGTTTGTGGGAAAAGAAACAAAGTGTTATATAGATAATAAGACAAATCTGAAATGTTTCCAGATTCCTCCTTTAAGTCTCTTGTGAGTATTTAGCCTTGTTTCTTTATTTCCTGCTAACAGCCACTTGTTGTCTTCATATTTTGTTATTCAGCATTCTCTCCAGCGCTTCAAAACCACGCATGCTGAGTGTGAATACACCTTGTTTGTAATAATTATTGTTATACCGCCAACCTGACAGTCTGTCTACAGGAGCGCCGCTAAACAGCTAAATCTACTTGTCTTCTCTCCTCGGCTTGTTCCTCCCTCTCTGCTCCTACAGGAGGCAAAGACACAGCCGGCGGGGCCTCTAGAGTTTCCTCTCTGATGGCATTTGACATGCCCGTTTTACGCCCGACTGCTGGTGTGTCACTGTGGGTGGCAAGGCAAGCCACACCAGTTGTTTGGAGATTTACAGCCCTTGGGGTGAAAGGTTTATTAGACCGGACTAGTTAGTGCCCGGCTAAAATAAGGATTCAGTGAAGGCTGGGGGGTCCTCTCCTAGAACTGCAGCCACCTGCCACTAGCGTCCACTAAAACACACACACTGTACAAGCACCCATCAACAGTAGCATGAACCTTCATAGACGCAAGCTTGTCTGTTTATATGGTTCCCTCCCTTATTGTCTTATTCTCTCTGTCTCTCTTCCTTGACTCAAATCTACTGCAGACTTCCATAATGTCACGTTCGCGGTGACCACAGTCTCGTTTCATGCGTTACACAAGCAGAATTAGAGCTGCAATTAAAGCACTGAAAAACTGAGGCCGGCCATGATTGCAGAGCACCGAAGACAGGGAGTGATGTATGGATCAAAACGTCACATTTACTGTCTAACATTTATGCTAATGATGTTGTGGATTCAATTGAAAATCATCAAAATGGAGGTGCATGCGTTGCCTTTGAGTGCTCTGTGTAATTTTAAGTCTGCAAATTGCAGAACCTTTTATTTATTTATTTTTGTTAAGTTTCATTGCTTTTGTCAGAGTGAGCACAGGAAAACTAGCTAGCTAGTAGCTAATTTAATAGTAGATCGTACTTTGCTATAAAATACAACTGGAATTATATGAACAAGTATAAAATCATAACCACACAGCATCACCAACAAACACATAGATGCTGGGGTTGCTTTACATGTTTGACCAAATGCCCTTCCTGACACATCCACAACAGGGGTTCAATTCTGCGGCTGGAACTGAACCAGCATCCTTTTTGCTTGTCAAGCAAATATGTTAACCACCACCCCCACAAACACGGATAATGATGTATAAAGAAATTATAAAAATCTGGGTGTATCTGATTTACTGCACTTTGGAGAATCTTACGGAACAATTTGTAACAGTTACTCCATGTAACAGTTCAATGTAATTCAAATATTTATCAGATGTTCACATTTAATATTATCACTGCTGAGTCAACACACACCACGGCAGCGTTTACACGTCTGTACTCTGTGTTTACCTGGTTCAGAGGGTAATGAGTTGACAAGTCGGTTACCAGGTGACTTTTGTATCATTTGTTTGGGGAAGTAACTTCAAATTCAATTCAATTTTTTCTATATTGAAAAAATCACAACAGCAATTGCCTCAACACGCTTTACATTGTAGGTAAAGACCCTACAGTATCAAAGGGAAAACCCCAACCATCAAACAATCCCATTTGAGCATGCACTTGGCGATAATGGAAAGGAAAAATTCCCTTTCAACAGGAAGAAGTTTCTGCTCTTGTTTCATTAAAAATATAACACATTTCTGGAGTTTGAGACCAGTTTTTAGCAAACATGTTGACTGAAAACAACGCCTTTAAGCTGTAAAATGGTTCAACTTATTCGGTTTTAAGACTTTTTCAGATAAAAGTGTTCTAATGTCAGAAGAGAGGGTGTACAACAGCTGACTGGGATCATGCACAGTTTGTGATTGATGGGAATGTTCATATGAACTTCATAACATTCATAATAAAAACAACTAATATATGTCAGAGAAAAACTGACCCAGCAGTGTAGATGACCACCTGTGACCACCCCCTAAACACACAGCTATGTGTACAATATCGTAATTTCAAAGAGAAGTCGAAAGACAGAAAAGTGACGTTTTTGACTTTATTAAGGATATCACAATGTGGATACTTGTGTGGTGTTAAATCCAGAACCTTTAAGGCATATTCATAAAGTGACCTAACTGAGTCAATGTCATCTCATCTGCTTATACGAGAGTTTATTTGAAAAAGTATCACTGTGATACAGCCAGGAGACATTAGCTTAGCAAAACATGGCTGTAACTTAAAGGCACAGCGCTTAAAATCTCACCACTACATGTCAGAAGATTGCATATTGCAGTCAAGTGAAATCTGTTTTCTTACCCCTTCCAATTCAAGTGCATAATCCTTGCTACAGTGCCCCCTGCAGGACAAACAACTCTGGCTGCCATTAAACTCTGGTGAGTGTTGGTTGTCAGCCCACTGTTTACCTCAGTGGTCAATATGGGGCCTGTCTAATCAGCTGACACTTATCAGGTGACTGGTTAGTGATTTAAATCAGTAAATATAAGTAACTGAAAATCAGTAATCAGTTGATAATATTGGGAATAAATGCATGTTTATGTAATTCATATTTATAAGTACAATATGCTATTTTCTAATAAATAACATTAAAATTTGTTTTTTACTCTATATTTAACTTAAGTTAAGGCAACACTAGTGAATCCAAGCTAGCTATATCCTTTGTTTGCCGTTCTTGTGCTGTGCTACAACAAATTCTAACTTCACTTTTTACATATCCAGCTGTCATCAACAAAAAAATTTAAACATTTTAAAATATAAAATTTTAATTCAATTCAATTTAATTAGCACCAAATCATAACAACAGTTGCCTCAAATGCTTTATATTGTAAGGTAAAGACCCTACAATAATACAAAGAAAAAGGAGAAAACCCCAACAATCAAAGAGACAGCAGGAAGGAGAACAGGAAGATATTTCCAGTAGAACCAGCCTGAGGGAGGGTTGGGGTGAGGTGAGGGGAGGAAGGCAGGCCTGAAAACTGAAGGCTCTGCCTACCATTCTACTTTTAGGAACAACAAGTAAGCCTGCAGTGCGAGAGCGAAGTGCTCTAATGGGGTGATACGGTACTGTAAGGCCGTTAATATAAGATGGGGCCTGATTATTCAAGACCTTGTATAATCTAAAATATTTTTTGTTTGAAGTGTGGTGCTGTTGTAAAACAGCAGGATGAAGATTTCAGTCTCTGATTTATATATTTTTTTAATTAATAATTATTTTTTTAACAGTGTCAGTCATATTATGCATGTTTGTCCATCATTTTTCCAACAGTCACTGAAGGCACCATTACTACACTTTCTCCATTTCATTTAATCTTTGTCTTCTGCTCCTACTTCCTGCACCATGTAATAGCAGCTAAAACCCTGGTGATTCCCATCAGCCCTTTGCTGTTCCATCCTCAGACCACCAAAATAGCCTTACTCCCTCCACTTCCATTCTTTCTTCCTTTCCTCTGCCCTTCTTCGAAGACTCTGGAACATCGGTGTCTAGACATGGCGGGTGAAAGGAGACGAACCGTGAGCGCTCGCTCTTCCTTTTGTCCAGCGCCCTCCCCGTCTCCCCTCCGACCTCCAGCTCCTGCCGTCTGCCCTCCATTGTAGGCGAACAATGCAGTGCCACTGGCTCTTCCTAAACATGTTGGGGTATTAAAATGACCCTCAGTATGAGCCACAGGGGTTGGGAGGGAGGGGGCCAGAGTGAGTGCTGTCATACCAACACACACACACACACACGCACACACACACAAACACACATACACACACTTTGACCTATAGGGGGGCTGTTTCAAACCTATTTGTGTCAGTCAGGAGGAGTTCAAAAGCCAGGAAATATTCTTTCACACACACACACACACACACACACACACACACACACACACACACATGCAGAGGAGAGCTAAACTTGGCTGCACACAAAGCGTCAAAGATACGTCAGTCAAAACACATGGCAACCCAGGCTGTTTCTGTGTGTGTGTGTGTGTGTGTGTGTGTGTGTGTGTGTGTGTGTGTGTGTGTGTGTGTGTGTGTGTGTGTGTGTGTGTGTGTGTGTGCGTGTGTGTCTGGGGTCAAGTTCCTGTGAAAACACAAATCCCACCCAGAGATCCCCACTGTCCCCACCACCACCTACCAACAACCACAGTTCATCCACAGATGGAGTCATATCTCTGTTCCATCGCTGCAGTCAGGACATTTCAATTGTTTTATTATTTTTTTGATAGATATCTGGGCAGGTGTTTGATATTTAGGACGCCGTCTGTACTGTTCAATTTTGGGATTGCTTTGCTGCCAATCAGTCCTTAAATCGATTTGATGAGACAAACAATGCAATGGCAAGCTCATCATAATTTGACATTTTGAAATCCTAATTTGGTTATGAACAAAATGAAAGACATTTTCTTATAAGGTGATTTTGAATTAGTCTTAACTTATATTAATAAAGTTGTATTCTGGGACTTTTTCTGTAGCTTGCATTTGTATTTGACTTTTTGATTTTTAAAGTCTTGCAGGACCCTGAATTTAGCTTTTTACGTATCCATCTATTATTAGCTGGTTTCACAGTGGGTCAGGAGTCCATCCCATCTGTGATAGGGCGATAGTAGGTCCAAACAATGCCGACATCGTGTATTATTATGTTTTTGGTAGCATTTGCATGTGTACAAATGTGTCATTCTGTCTCGAGGTCAACATAATGACTTATTGGTTGAAAATTGACCAAAAAACCCTTATCACAAGTGTGGCATGTGTTGTCCACATATAGAAAGTACTATACAGGCATTTTGAAAAAATCATGTTATATTTAACCGTTCATTCAAGGTCAACACATTTGAAGACTAAAGTGATGATAATTGTTGTGCCCCTCTTTAGCCCCTGCTGATTGATCACACCTAGTCAGGATAAAAGCATACCTGAGGCAAGCTTTCAGAAAGGCTCACTAGTCTTTGCCTTGGTGGTACCAGTTATTTTAGCCAACTTGCTCTGCAATTTAAGATAAAACGTCTTCTCATTGAAATGCTGGTGTTCGTCTCCATATTTATGTTGCGGTTTTTGGGCTGGGTTGTAACAATAATAATATAATATGGTATATAGTTGATTAATCGTGTTATTTCTTTGTAATGTACAGCGCAATAACAGGTTGTAAATGTTAAATAATAATTAGAATAAATGCATAACATTCCTGAATAGGTTTTTTTGTGCTCAAAACCTCTTGTCACTTATTTATATTTATTACAGATTGTACTCTATCCACATAAATAACAAATAATAAAACATAATTATAACCAAAATTATGCCAAGTGCAATCTAATACAATACAATACAACTTTATTTATAGAGCACATTTAAAAACCAACGGTATACCAAAGTGCTTCACATAAAAGACAGAAAATAAGACGAAAATATTATAAAAATTAAATATTATTAAATATTATAGGACCATAACAAAGTACCAAGTATGCTAATAGGTCAGTGTCACTAATACACAGGAAAAGCATAAAATGCATATCAAGTCAAACATGTTAAAAGCACAAAGCCAGAAAAGATATGTATAAAAGGTAAAATAGTCTAGGGATTAGATACAGGCATTAAATGGGTTTCAACAGGACAAATAACAAAAACCTGCACTTTGCACTTGTTTTTACTGCACTGCAAAAGTCTTAAAGTACGATTTGAAAGATAAAGAAAAGATTATTAATATAGAAAATTCAGTACTATTAGCTTAAAAGTACACACTGCCCAGAGAGTGATCTGACATGGCGGGGGTTTGTGTTCTTACTATGTGACTTATTATAATTATTTTATTATAAATTCCAATTCTTTTGATTTCTGTATCTAACCTTTAATGCCATGTTATCTTTTCTATTTCCGTTTCTTATAACTTAATGGTCACAAAAATGTGAATCTGCAACGGAATTCGGTTCAACTCACAAACAAATATGGAATGAATAAATGAAAAATTTTGCACTGGTGGTCAGATTTGTTTTTTTTCCATTTACTTGCTTTGCCTGCCCTTATTTTCCCAAATGCACAGGTCTCCATTCGCACTGTGCAGTGATGTTCTGCACAAAAATGCCTTCACACTTCTCTAATACGTCCCTGTGCTTGTCTGCTTATCATTGTCTAAAGACTACAACGCAGAGCCTCGCATGGAAAGATAATTTATTACTCCCCTCTTGAAGCCGCCTCTGCAGTGACCCAAGCAGACAATAAAGCATCTCCACAATGGAAATGTTAATTTCCTCATTATCAGCCCTCTTAATTATTTGTTGTGACAGATAATTGCATGCAGGGTGTTTGATATCAGCAATAACCTTCTGCCTGCGTTGTCAAGGGGGCCTTGTTGCCTCTCCCTCCCCGAGCGTCGGTTTTCTCTGAGACAAAGAGCGAGGAGCGTGCGCACATAACCTTTTCTAAGCTCTGTGCCTCCTCTCCCCTCGCCATAATAGGAATAAATATTATAGATTAATTAATCCGCGCTGATTATAATTTAATCACTTTGCCTCCCGGGGTCACTGTATTAATATCCCACTTAGCTTGTACACACACATACTGTAGGCACACATACACAGCAAAGAATGGCATTATTCCAAACCCTGAGTGATGTGTTTTCTGCCTTTCCCTGACTTATTAATTACCAGTAATGTTGTATTACAAGGCTTTGGGCGTTTTCAGGAAATCTACACACACGCAAAATGCATGCACTCACAATACACGCGTGTGTTTTTGACACACTTTATAGTGTTTATGCTTTTTGTTGAATCATAAAAGGGAATGAGCAAAGAAGTTCAGGTCTCTAACGATTGCTTCAACACCAAATGATAATTTACGGCAGGTATGTCATGAATACGTATATTTGAATAAACAAACAAGAAAAAAATCACCTTAAATATAACGCTAACTTTATGTTAATTGATGCTTAATTTACTCAAGTTATACAGGATTTTTTATGAAATGGACCAAAAAAAAGGAAAAAATAAGATGAAAGACTTTAATGTATGAGGGTGGTGAAAACCCATTCTGAGGCATGAGACAGGTTTCTGACAGGTTTTTTTCTGCTCTTGATTCTGTGTGATGTCAGTAAGAGCAGCCCACCCAGCTGCTTCTGTTGATGAAAGCCAGCCAATCACAACAAAGTTGGCTTAAAGGGGGCGGGAAAAGGAGGGGAAATTATTTTTCTTTCAATTATGAATCATACATCCTTTCTGCCTGTTGCCACTTTGCATGATTTAAAAGGGACAAGAGAGCTAAGACAAAGAAGTAAATATATTTCCCACAATGCAATTCAAAAGCATCTTATGCAACAGCACAGAAACCCTAAGTTTAAAAAAAAACTCTCCTCCAGAGACACATAAGAATTTTATGGAGTGCAGTCATCATGACTCTTAAGCTACTCATCAGATGTAAAATTAGTGTGTGTAAAAACTCAAAAAGAAGCGCAAACGTCATCACAGTCGCATGTTTTTCTCATTAAGGAACACAGAAAAACACAGACCCTTTAATCACACATCAAATCTCTCCTCTGCTCCAACCAAACCTGCATGTAATGCCGACTGATCTTGGATCCATTTCAGCGCCGTGCATTTAGCAAAGCCAGGTGGCCTTGAAGTGATTTTCAATGTAGGAAGAAAAAGCATTTTCATTCCTGCTAACAGAAGCTGCTAGCTAAGCTGCAGCAGGGCAGCTTGCAGTTTTCCTGTCCTACAAACGAGTGCTGAGACAAGCTCGCTGCTAGCCAACACGAGGAAACCCCTCCCCACCCTCATGTTGAAACACCAATTTCATGAGTTGTCAAGTCTAATTTGCTACATACACAAATATGGGGGAAAAGATATTTAGAAAAAGGATCCAAGATGGAAAATAGATATATATTTACACAAAAATCTTCAGTTTAAAAAACACAGCGCTGTTGCTTTCTGCCTTGTTTTGAACATTCGTAAACTGTAAGTCATGAGATACGTCCACCATCTGCCTCGTAGGGATACGTGTCATCTTCTATCCCCATGACTCCACAGAGCGCAGTCTCTGCATGCACGAGCCAAAATATTTTGAACTTTTTTTTCTTTGGTGGTAATAACGGCAAAAAGAGAGCGTGGAAAGAAAAACATGCTTTCCAAAATAAAACAGCAAAGAAAATGTAAGTAAAGTCATTGAAATCTCTATCTGACTCACTTCTACGTGATCCACCACAGTGAGAATGAAAGTGAACAGAGGCACAGCTGAAGTTAAGTTATAGCAGCGACGCTATAAGCACAAGACCATAACCTTTAACGTGACAATGGCCAGATTTCCACGAAAGGTGGTATTCAATAACAGTAAAAGACGTTTTCACCTCTAAGGACGTCGGAATTTTTCAAATGTAGACTTTCATCACGTGTTTGTCTTACAGTGCAGAGCATCAGTTCTAAATTAGTTCCTAATTAAGAATGAATTAACCTGAGGGAGTGTTAATACTTGTATACAGGGGTGTCCCAGTCTAGCTGGTTACATTTTAATGCCCTCACTAAAATAACTAAAGGTTAAAATGAGCCTGGTTCTGCTGGAGGGTTCTTCCTGTTAAAAGGGAGTTTTTCTTTCCCACTGTCGCTAAGTGCTTGCTCATATAGGCTCATCTAATCATTAGTTTTCTCTGTATTATTATTGTAGAGAGATATAAACAGTAAAATATAAAATTTTCACCACAATTTCTGTTAATATTTAAAGGTTGGTACACAGTGGTACAATCAAATCCATTGTTCAGGTGGTTTTAAAGCGGTGTAGTGCATTATGTAATTACTTATTATAGTTTATTAAATGATTGAAATTACAGTTTAATTGTTAAGGAATGCAATTAGTAGCCCTTTGCTCTTAAATGCATGTAATAATTGTGCAGCTGCTTTAGAGTGTGCACATTTTTGACTCTTTATTTATGTATTTATTTATATTTTACTAGGGCCTTCTTTTTTTGTCCTATTTAATGTAGTAAATTAGCCAGCAGGCACATCCCCATTCATGCCACAGACTGACAGCAAAGCACACATTCCCAGTTTGATGTCAAATGTCCATATGAAGTAACTTTAGCCCAGCTACAGGTGCAGCATGCAAGGTGTTTTGCTTCTCTCTCTGGAAACACACACACACACACACACACACACACACACACACACACACACACGCACACACACACACACGCACACACACACACACACACACACACACACACACATTCCTGACACGGTCTAAAGTGATTTTAAACCCCTTACATTCTGCACATGCCTTCCTTCATTTTTGTTTCCTTTCCCACTGAAGTTCTGCTGGTGTCCATCTTCACACACACACACACACACACACACACACACACACACACACACACACACACACACACACACACACACACACAGGCTGACAGCTTATGCTACCTCCCACATGTGTGACAGGTGTCAGGCCCAGTGGGAGCATTTACAGCCCTTAAACCCTTGACATTTGACCGCTGACCTTCTTTACTCCTTCAACCCTGAGACACCTGCAAAGGCCGGAGTAACTCCTACAGGTGGAAGAAGAACATGATACACAGAGAAAACAACACCACTATGAAGCAGCGAAGCGAGCTTTAGGTTGGTAAGTTTTTAAAATAAAAACCGTTGTAATAAAAATTTTACTCTACCAGTAATTACTGCCAGTATTTTTTAAGTCTTAAATAATTGAATTATGAATGAAACTCAAGCTAATCTAGACTGAAAGTTGTGGATACCCAACGTAATTAAAATTAAGTTCACAAACATTACTAAATAAAAGGAGGCTGGTATTTATTTAAGTACTTATTAAGTAATATTCAGTGAAATATGAGGCATTCCAAAGATGTTCTGATTATTATAAGTCATTAGCTGCTGTGTCAGTGTTAGTAAGTGAGCAGGTGATCCCTAAATTCTTTTTCGTGTTTGCTTTTCTCTTTTACTTGAGTGAAAAATAAAATGAAAGAGAGAAAACAGTCTTCTGAAATTAACTATTTTTAACATAAAGATATCTTTTAATCACCTGAAATCACCTGTTTATGTCAAAAAGAAATAAGCCGGATACAGTTTTAAAATTTTTTACATTAAAAGAGTTTTTTTATCTTAGTCAAAATGTAATTTAATATTTGGTCTTTTTACGTGTGTGATCATTTAGCCTGTTTCATGATGTGCTGTTAAACACATTATGACATTTTTAGCCTCCATACTAATGAAAGTGTTTTTTTTTAATTTGCAACCTAAAAAAGAAGTTGTTGGTTTTCATTTTAAAAACTGAGACATTTTTAAGTAACTTCTAAAGAAAAAAATGCACAACTAACTAAGGAAAAAATGTGCATATATATATAATTTTTTTTGGCAAACTAACTCACACAGTTAAACCTCATTTACACCAAGAATATTATCAGATAGTGATGCAAGATATTTTTCCACTATTGAATTAATTAATGAATTCAAGACTGAACAATAAGATCAGACAGAAAGGATGTTCATATTTAATTTTGACCTGTCTGTGTCCCCATACTAATTCATGTATTTAAATTAGAAACATATTCCAAATGTGCATCAGACCAATTTTTGTGTTATAAAACATACACATATACTAAAGAGAGAGACATATTTATCAGTCAGGGGGCCTCTCCATTCTCACTTTTACTTCTCAGTGCAAAACGTGAAGGAAACACAAAAATGCTTGTTAATGGGATTGCACATACAGACCAAGGTCTTTATCACCCAATCAAACATGCACATACAGTGCATACAGCACAACCACACAAAGACACTCAGAGTGCCACGTTTTAATGAAAACATCTATATCAAGCAGCTATTCGCCAGATGTAAAGAAGGACAATTACTGTAGTGTTTTCCGTTTGATTGCAAAATGGGGGAAACTTAATTAAAATTCACAATGATTAGCATACGCATTGTGCATATGCTGGAAATTCAGACAGTGCACACACCACTACCACCCAGCCTAACAGCCCCACCCCCATTTCCTCACTCGGGGCTCCCCAGCGTGTTGGCTGTGAAGTGAGTTTAAAGAGGATAAACACCCCCTTTTAAACTCTCCCCTCATTTCCTCCATGGCCTCCTTAAGGTAATCTCCACACACACACACACACGCCTAGACGCACATGGCTGGCTGGAAGTTGACCCTTGACCCGGACAGATTTCACGGATTATCCCGTTTTTTTGTCTGAGCATTGCCTTTCTGATCCACTTCTTTTGCCCTCATGTTTAAAAGACACACCCACCTTTTTTTTCCTTTTTCCCTTCATGCTCAAGCTGATAAAGCCTCTCCATGCTTTACCTGGATTCCCAGGCTTTGTAACCAATACCACTGTCTCTCTAAGCCATACAAATACAGGGAGGAGGTTAGTAAAGAGGGAGTCTAAGGGTGGGGGGATCGAGGACTGAGAGGCAGGCAGTAAACGATGTAGAGCTGCAGAGAGAGGTGCTGTACATTCACACTTAAGAAACAAGGACTTTTTGGGAGAAAGGGTAAAATGCAACTTTAACACAAATCACAGCTTTCAATTTTTTTAAAAAGTTATAATTGATTTTTTACAGAGCAGAAAGGAAAGGCTTGGAATATTTTTAGAAAACCCCGAGACCAAAATTAGAAAAGACAGAAGAAATTAAATGAACAGAGATTTAGCAGGCAGGGATTAAGGGTTAAGTTAAAAAAGAAAAAGTTAAACACTGCATCCACCACCAGCACTACCCACCCACGCCTTAGCCTTTGAAGTGATTAGACAGCTTCCAGGGCAGAGGGAAAAGCCATTGACTCACCATATATTCATGCCACTGGTTAAACAGCAGACTTAGGCAGAAGAATAGAGATTAGCTGCACTCTCAGCATCTCATTACATCCTAAAGGAAACCATTCAAGTGGGCTTCAACAGCTGTTTTGCACGATTCACCCCATCTCAGCCAATGAATGAAAGTCACATCAAGCTACTGTCACCAACAGAGAAATAAAAACACTGTGGATGCTTAGTGGCAGCAGCAGCAGGATCGCAGACAAGCAACATCGCACAAGCTGCGAGTGACAAACAGCAGAAATTTGAGTGACGGAAAAGCCAAAAAGAGCTTGTAACCTGTCAATCAAAGAAAAAAACAACAATGTGTCCTTCTCTGACCCTCCCCTCATACTGTGAGTGACATTTTGATTGGACAAGGCACTAAAAATATAACATCTAATAGGGGCTTGTACGCTGTCAGTCACAGGAGCAGAACCCCCTCTTTCACCTTTCATGCCTTCCACTCACACATGCTTCATAATTGTGGGACTGTGGGGGAAACAGGTATTAAGCAAAGCTTTCAATGTTTAATAGACGCCATTAAATGCACCTTTAAAATTCTGTCACACTGTCGACTATATTGTGACAGTCAGAGTTTGGAGGCATCTACTGATCACTAGACAGCTGTCATGCCTTACTGACTCTCATGAGGTCGAAGAGGCTCTTTATTTATTTATTTTACCAGGTTCAGGGTGTGTGATGACGTAAACAGGAGGGATTGCCTTTGCATCAGTTTTCTACATGCATCAGTGTTTGGAAAGTGAGCCAGTCTTTTATAATTTTGTAGCTGTACATTAAAAGGTGACATTCAGCTTCAGTTTAAGGGGCTCAGCTGCAGTATTCTATTAACTGTGTAGGAATTACCGCTATTTTTAGCACATTTGGCCCTGAAAGGTCAAATGTGCTACAACTTCAGAAAACACCAGCAAGTAGAAAGACATTTCTAAAGCACACGAAATACAATGGATGTTGAATAAAACACAAGGGAAATGCCACAAAAGCTCACAAATAAAATGCAAAACACACAAACAAATTTTAGTGTTTTTTAGTTCCAGTACATTTGACCTTTCGGGGTCACTGTAGTTCATATCTAACAGTTAATGCAATACTTTTGTTACATCCTTTAATTTAAAGCTGAAAGTCAGCACTTTAATCGTATATTGATTTAATGTCAGCTGTGGTGGTAGACAGCTACAAAAGTACAAAAGCGGTGTCACTGTCCAAACACTTATCATCTCTGACCTTTCAGGGCCACTGTAAGAATCCCCCATTCAGATGTTCAAAATTAATTGGGCAAACTGACAGAGAATGGTCCAAAAAACAGAGACCAGCTCACCAGGTGAAGATGCCACGTTGATGCTGATAGGAAGGAAACACTAAATCAAATTACTACTCTTTACAACCAAGACAGAACATTATCTCTGAGTCTGAGATTAGAGGTGGTTGGAGTTTCAATACCATCGTAGGCATTGATATCCAAAGTATGTTAAGTGATGACGTATGAATCCTGCTTCCGGGTGCAAATTACTCTGTGTTTATTAAGACTGTTGTGTTTTTAATATGTTTTAATGCTTTGTATCTTGTTCTATTTAATCTGAACAAGCCCCTAAAAAAGTCCGTGATCACTGTCGGCCTCTCTCGGTTTTTATTACTGTTCATTTTAAAGCCCAGTTTTTAAAACCTTACATGTAACTACAGCCCAGCCCATGCAGCAGTATATTAATGACTAACCTCCTATTGTGGATGGATTATCTCAGTTATTCTCCTGAAGTTTGGTCTGTTTACATCCTGCCATTCGATTGCATTTGTCCCTAACCTTCGGGATCCCTCATGTTAACTTTTATCGTGTGAAAAAAGTTAGCATTCATCCTCCATCTTCATTGTGTTTATGTTATGCTAACCGTGGCTGTGTAGCTAGCCATCACGTAGCACATCATTATATACCAGCTAGCCCAACTTCAGTAACCCTACAAACGCCACTGCGGTTTAGTTTTGTCTTCATTTATGTCGGAAGTGATAGCAGAGCAGTATGTCTTAAGTTTTTTCAGAAATCCCTCAGTCAGAACATGCTATATCATGTTTAGGTGTAAACTAGCGAGCTAACTCCCTGCTAACTTCTAACTCTGTTAAACTTCATAAATCCTGTTTTCATGGATGCCTGGATGTTAAACTTAATTGTTACACCTGGTAGAGCAGCAACACTGATCATTTTATTAAAGATAAAAGAATTTTGGCAGTTTTTCAACTCTCATTGATCCCGCAGTGATCGTTTGACTTTGGGACCTGAAGTGTAGTTTGGGCCCAGACACAGCTAATGACGTCAGACTTAATGACTGGATACTAGCATGATGGGAACGATACCTTGTTTATATCTTCTATGTTCAGTATTTAGCAGAGGTGGGACCAAGTCATTGTTTTGCAAGTCTCAAGTAAGTCTCAAGTCTTTATCCTCAAGTCTCAAGTCAAGTCTCAAGTAATGTCAGGCAAGTCAGAGTCGAGTCTCAAGTCACTGGTGTAAAAGTCCGAGTCAAGTCACAAGTCTGAAACTTTGAATTTCAAGTCCTTTCGAGTCATTCAAAAAAACGAAAAAAAGCATGTTGCAGTTATATGCTAAATGTAAATATTAGACCATGTAATTTTTAAATCTGTGTTTTTCTCAACACATGACAAAATAGTGAACTTAGAAAATATACACAAATTGTGAAATTGCACCTCTTTAAAATGCAGCTCAATTAAACCTAGCTCCAAGAATAATTTTCACGGACAGTTCTGAGATAAGCTGCATGTTATTCTTGGATGCGCTTGTAGGACCGGCTTTAAAATCGCATGACAAAAATATCATACACATTAAAAAAAAACTGTATCACCAACGTAGCCTGGACAACATTTGCTAGTTAGATGAAGTCAGCTATCTCATCGTAACATATTTATATGCATATTTATAATCATACGGTTCTTGGAGTGAGTGCATACACTCATGAAGTTTAGTAACTTCAGGTCACTGCAACAAGCCCAGGTACAGTTTACCGACGGATGGGTGCAGGACCTTGAAATGCACCGTGTAGAACGAAAGACCATCGTACGTATCATAAGTTTACCAGTCTCACAAATTGTCTTCATAAATACACATTCCTTAACCGTTTATTAATAGGACCTTTGAGCTCAACGATAATTAATTAGTAGTGGAAATAATTTCTGGTAGCATCACAGAAATGTAGCAGTGACAATAATATTGTATGCTGTAATCGTACTGGGCAATTAGTGATACAAAAAAACCCGTTTTATCCTGTGAATAAAAGTATGTTTTTGTCAATGTACCATAATAACAGAAGCGAAACGCAATATTGTCAGGACAATTCACTATTTATGCACAATAAATAAAGGAGCATAGCGCGACAATTTCTGTTCAGCGCCAGACTTGCTTGTAACCTATATCACCAATTATGTTATGAAAATGACGTATTAACTACTAAAAAACACTGACCTTCGTGTAAATGCTTGGAGCAGACTAACCTGTGAGCTGGAGTGTTCTGGGACGTTATATTTGGTCTTTGAATGGCTGCGATCCAGGCCATCCGTCGCGTCTTTGTTACTTCGGAAACATGGCTCGAACAATTTCTCTTCAACGACGTAATCCGATAACAACCGATTCTCTTTACCCGTCGGCTTCCCGTGGCTGTCATGCGACCGGCTATTGCAGTTAATAATACAACAGCTTCTTGACATTTTTGTGTTTCTTTTTATCGCTGTATAACTGATTTCAATTGAAAGTCTGTGTGCGCTAGTACCTCTTGCCACGAGTTCCCAGAATCCTTTGCGGTTCTACCCGTGAATGACGTCACATTTTCAATCTCTATATAATATGCGTGTTAAATTTTATATTTGGGGTAAAATATCAAGTCTTTTCAAGTAAACAGGTTCAAGTCCAATTCAAGTCCCAAGTCATTGGTGTAAAAGTCCAAGTCAAGTCACAAGTCTTAGAACATTTTTTCAAGTCAAGTCTAAAGTCATAAAATTAATGACTCGAGTCTGACTCGAGTCCAAGTCATGTGACTCGAGTCCACACCTCTGGTATTTAGCCCACTTAATTGGGTTAAATTATTATTATTATTATTATTTTTTAGGAAAAATATAGCTCAAACATCCATCCATCCATCCATTTGCTTCCACTTATCCTTTTCAGGGTCGCGGGGGGCGCTGGAGCCTATCCCAGCTGTCATAGGGCGAAAGGCGGGGTACACCCTGGACAGGTCGCTAGTCTGTCGCAGGACTAACACACAGGGACAGACAACCATTCACACTCATATTCACTCGCACATTCACATCTAGTGGCAATTTGGATTTTCCAATTAACCTATCCCCACAAGCTGCATGTCTTTGGATGGTGGGAGGAAGCCGGAGTACCCGGAGGGAACCCACGCAAACACAGGGAGAACATGCAAACTCCACACAGAAAGACCCCGGCCTGATGGTGGAATTGAACTCAGGACCTTCTTGCTGTGCAGCAACAGTGCTAACCACCGTGCCACCGTGCTGCTCAAACATGTGCTAGAAAAAAATGCCAGCGTTGACTTTCCCATCTATTTTATTTATAGCCTATAACACATTTAAATAGCAGAAGCTGAATCAAAGCGCTTTAGAGAGCAGCACATTTACATTCCAGTTCTCCAAAAAACACACAAAATACATGAAAAGCTGACAGCTTTGCTTTGTTGTGTTAATTATTGTGGAAAGTAAAAATCACAGTGAGCGGTCATGAAAATCTGTTTAGAATTTGCTAATTGATAATGAATCATTTCATAAATCATGACATGTTGATCTCCACTACATTAGTTACCTTTGTAAGTTTTAAGTATCTGTATCGGAATTAGTATCAGGAATACTGCCTCCGTATTTATGGGATATCGGATTGATACTACTATCGTACACTACTACTTGAGATCGTACATTCAGAATTTGGCGTAAATAACTTAAAACAATGGATCTATCCTGCCTCCTATCAACAGTTTAGGCTTGTGGTGGAGCCTTGTGCTAAAAAAGAAGGAAAAGGCCAACTAACTGAAGATAAGCAACTAAAGGTTGTATTTCAACAAGTAAAACAGTTTAATGACAGCTTTATGTGCAGAAATGCATTAAATAAAAGATTGAATAGCTTTAATTTGCTAAAACACATAAAAACAGAAGATATCACAAGTTTTTATACAGTTTAGGATTTTTTTTTCTAAAGCCAAGTCTAGTTTTAAATTATATTTTATGGAATTAATAAGGTTGGCTCAGGATGAAGAGAATTAATTTAGCAAGTAAACGGCATGGCCATAAAACATGCTAACCTTTAAATGCACAAGTTTCTGATTTGAGTTAAACACAAAACTAATGTAATCAAGTGCCACAGATGTTATGAAGGAATGTGTGTGTCAGAGAGAGAGAGAGATTTTTCTATATAGGAAAGTGCACAATAAAACAAAACAGGGAACAGACCGGAACACATCAAACTAGAAAAAGATGAATGTGTTCTTTGTTGCTTAATCTAAAGTGAACTCTGCTTTGCGTGCTATTCAGGAAAGAGAGTGCGTGTGTGTCTAAGCCATTCAGCATACTGTTGCAAGGCTCGCTGTGCTTTGACAAGAGGTTAGCAGCACTAAAATAAACCTCAAGTGAACCGTTTGTCTGATTTTCCCATCAAAATAATGAAACATGATCAGGTTTCGCTGCGCTGTGCCAGGGAGCATCCAGGGTCCACAACTGTCAAGGCAGACTTCAAAGACTTGTGGCCCTACTGCACTTCGCCTACCCTGGCCTCGCTGACTCGCTGGCTGGATGACATTCCTGGGTTGTTTCTGCTGCTGTGTTTTTTTCCTTTTGTGCCCTGACATCCAGCCTGTAGCTCTCACAGCAAAATTACAGCCAATATTTAAGAAGGGGGGAACCTAGCCGGACAGCGAGCTCACAAGGAGACTGAGAATGTTTTCTGGACACGCTGCGCAGAAGAGATCACTGTCACTTGAACACTTGCTACTCGTTCCTGTCAAGAATGGCAAAACTGGAGCCCAACACTCAGAAGGCTTATTCCAGGACAGAACAGGAAGAGGGTGGAGTTCTTTCAGCGCAAACGGAGCTGGAGATGTCAGGAAAGAAAAAGCTGACGGAAAACAAATGACTTCCAACATGGCTGTCTTCTTCAGTAAACAGAAAACAAACACATGGAGCAACAAAGGGGAGCCAGAACAATTAGTAACATCCTCTTTACAACAGGAGAAGAAGGGGGATTATGTGAAATGTGGTCTTAATTTCGAGAAACACTACCACTAACAGCAGCGCTGCTATGAGATAAAAGCTAACAGTTGTCACAACCATGGACCCATTTGTTTACGGTAATTACACTCAGCAGTGCTGCCAACTGGGAAACAGGCTATGGCTGTTAGAAAGACCACAGAACTGTATTAGCTGTGTTCTCTAGTGGCTGCTAGCATATTTATCATTTTTCAATATTTATCAAATACTACAAGTATTTTATATTTTGGAATGTAGATTTTATTAATCTTTTAGAAGGGAAATGCAACACAATCTTGCACGTTGGGAACTGAGGTGTAACAAAACTTCACCGGCTGTATCAAATTTTGTTACACCTCAGTTCCCAGTATCGATACTGTGTCGCTATTTATGAAAATATGTATATAAATATAAAAAATGTTAACATTTTTTGCAAGTAGCATAACAGCATAATTATTTCAGTGAGGTCAAACACGTGTAAAATATGATATTATTAATTAAATACGTCAATCACTGAAAAAAGTATGAGGAATTAATTTACACTATACACGCACACTAGATGTTTGCTAGCCTTACAGAGTACCGCCAGATCAAATGCGATGAACTGCAGAGTATTCATTTGCAGTACTGGGTGGCCTGCGGCCTGTGGCATCACTACTGTCCCTTTCATTTGGAAGCGCCTGGAATGATGTGGGTGGATGAGTGTAGGTCCCCGTATCCCATTCGTGTGCAGTTTGTATCAGTCTGTGCATCTCTGTGCATGTGCGGTAGACTGAGCTGAAGGCCAAATGAAAGGAAATCACAGTAATCAGAGTCGACACGGTGAGATGCACTCACACAGCAGATATGGAATGAAGACACAGGGCTGGACCTGATTGTTAGTTTCTTGTACTCACTCTTATACTTAAGAGACGCAGAGACAGGACCTAGCTGAATGACTGACATGTATACAAATAACAAAAGACAGGAAGTGTATTGAATGCAAATGTTCTCTTTAAATCCCCTCTTAAATCTGGTTGTGATATGAAGACGAGTATCACTTTACTTTGGGTCATCGAATGCAGCAGCCTGCAATCACTGGCAATGGGTTACTGGCAAACCATCCCAAAAATACTGAGAAGAAAGATGGCAGGATGGCCCTGTGGTTAAAGAAACTATCATTCAGCCAGAGAATGCGGGTTTAAGCTCCATTCATGAACTGTAAGAATATCTCCCTACTGAGGTGTTCAGCTGAAACTCAAACATAACGCCTCACTGATTCCTGATATTGGATGATTCTTCAGGACCCCAGATAACAATCAATAACCGTGCTGGTAAAAGTTCCCTGCAAACATTTTAACCTCTTAACATTCACCAGGTTTCTGATGAGCCACTTAGGGTTAGAGTTTGCATATTTTTAGACGCTAAAAGTGGTAATTTTTCAAAGCCTGATACAAGAATTCTGGCCTTGCAGTTTGTCTTTTATAAGCTGTTTCGTTTGGGTATACCATTTAGGCAAAATGCTGTACGTCAAAGACAGAGTGGGGTTAAGCAGCCTGGCAGAGGTTTAAATGCAGTTTGACAGGTTACAAGCGCTACTTAACAAGGATGTTTAAACATATTGTACTTGACTGTAACCCCTACTGATCTGGTCACACTACCATTAAAAAAGCAAACTTTCACTGTCAAATCATTTGATATTTATTGAGTTGCCATTAGATGTTAATGTAGATGTTTAAATGTAGAATATTCATTTCTGACCATGACAATTCAAATTGGATCAAGTATCAAAGCTTTTTAGCTATTTTTCATAGTTAGCCATTCATTAACAACATGTTTCAGCACTGAGTAACGCTCAGCTGCCAGCTGGCATCCAAAATTAAAGTTGAACCAGCATTGCGGCTGTTACCACAAAGCAAAGGTGGAAAGTATCGAATTACATTTACTTGCGTTACTGTAATTGAGTAGGGTTTTTTTTGAGTATTTGTACTTTTTAAAGTCATTTTTCAAGTCTGTAATTTTACTTTTACTTAAGTATATCTTTTTTAAAGTATTGTAGTTTGCTGCGTTTTCAATCACACCCGTTACTGAGTAAATTAAAAAAAAAACAAAAAAAAAAACTGCGCTTCAGAAATACTGCAGGGAACGATGGGTAGCAGAACAAATTGGCGCTAAGGTCACGATAAAGATGGAGTCTGACATCGGTGTTACGGATCCAGTGAAAAAAGAAACCCCGTCGAATTCTGCTGACCCTGAACTCGAAGAAACTGATGTGGACCCCTGGCCGTATTTAAGGGACCATTTCGGCTTCAAGTGCAAGAAAGGCAACAGCTTTATTATGCAGCGTAAGCTGTGTTTGCCCAGAGAGACCAAGTTAGCAGCTTTTAAAAATTCCACATCAAACCTGCATGAGCATGTAGAGGTAAGTTAAATAAAACTTGTACCGTTGGTAGCAAAAAGGCTGTGCTCAAATTAATCACATTAAGTTAAGACATCTGTGAAGAACGCAGCTAACGTTGGTTGGTACTAGCAACTTGCTGTAATCGGGCACGTTGTTGTCCACGCAACTTACTTTTTTTTTTACTGGGTTGGTAAATTGCCAAAAGAAAATGTGTTTACTTACGTTTTTCCTGTTTGTTAATAATAATAATTTATTTTAAAAAATAGTTAAATTAAAGACGGAAGCGGCTACTTTCTTACTTAACCCACATATGTTCACACTGTAGGCAAAAGAATAACAGAGCGCTCACTTGCCTTAGATTAGTCAAACACAGCTGACTTCTGTTACTTGTTAATTAGCACTTGCAACCTCCCATTAACTAGCCTGTTACTGTCCAATAAAAAAAACGAGGTATAATGGTATAATTTACCAGCAGTAGCTATGTAATGCATTGATGTCTTATTAGGGACTTATGAGGGAAAATATTTTATGTAAAATTTGGTGTGTTTAATGAAAACAAAATTGATTTACATGCTGATTTTTTTTTAAATTGTTAACAGAGAAAACATCTATCCAAGCTGAAGGCCTTCAGTGACTTTATAGCAACGCGGAAGCGAGCCCTGCACCAGAACCCCCAAGAAAGCAAGCAAAAATCAGTGATGTGATGGCATTGGGTGCAAACAGACGAGTATCACGGGCAAAGGTTGACAAGATCATGATTAATTTCATTTGTGAAGGTCTTCATCCATTTTCTGTGGTTGAACAACCTTCTTTTAAAGAACTTTTGTTGGCACTGAATCCTCACTGCAAAGTCATTTCCAGACCCCCTCTCGGGACCAGAATAGAGGGAGCTGCCAATCAGATGAAAAACACTTTAATGTTGCACCTCAGTAAAGTTAGTCATGGTGCCACCACTACAGATTGTTGGACAGCACACCAGCAAAGTTTCATAGGAGTCACAGCTCATTGCATAGATGAGGAAACCTTGGAGAGGAGATCTGCTGCCCTTGCTTGCCAGAGATTGAAAGGGTCCCACACCTTTGATGTCCTAGCTGGTGCCCTTGATGACATTCATTGTCAATACAGAATAATGGGGAAAAGTAGTAAGAATGACAACAGACAGTGGCTCGAACTTTATTAAAGCATTCAGTGTGTTTGGTGAACAAGGTCAGCCTGAGGAAGCGGAGTCAGAGTCAGATCAAGACTCTTCTGAAGAGACCAAAGCACACTACCTGGACACATTCACCATCCTGGAGCAAGATGGTGGTCTTGAGTACCAGCTTCCACCAGATCAAAGGTGTGCATGCCACCTATTAAATTTAGTCGCCACAACAGATGCTGCCAAGGCAGAAGAGATGAATGATGCATACAAACGGCTATCACAAGCAGCCTTTGGGAAATGCCAAGGAATCTGGAATAAGTCAGGTCAGTCCTACATGGCAGCAGAAATTGTGGAAAGAGAATGCAAGTTCCAGCTCATCTGGCCAAATCAAACTCGGTGGAACTCAACATACATAGCTCTGGAGAGAATCATACGGATCATACAAGAGAAGGGGGAGGATGCTATCAGGAATAGGGATGGGTATCATTTAGGTTTTATCTGATACCGGTGCCAAACTGGTACTTTTGAAACGGTGCCGGTGCTTAAACGGTGCTCAAACCGGTGCTTAAAGAATGGAGAACACAAAATTGGTCCTAAAACCTCTCATGTTCAGCTGTTTTTTGTAAAAAGATAACAATGTTAGCCTTTTCTGCAGCTATGGGGCATATATGGTATCACTCTTGGCTGGAAGCAGTGCTTAAACAATGGAAAAAAATTAAACTTTGTCCAAAAACCTCTCGTTTAGCTGTTTTCCACTTTTTCTTTGGTCATTTTAGCCTTTTTGGCCAGGGTGAAGCGAGTATCTGCCATCAAACAAGAAGACAGCTGCATGTAGCTATGATGATGTTTGCTAGTTCACCTTACATGCATTAATGTAATAACGTGGTTAGCCTACTCAACGTAAATTACACACGAACAACATTAAGCTACTCACGCAGAGAAGAACGGCTGCTGCTGCCATCATCATCCTCATCATTTCTGCTACACTGGCAGGGCTAGGGGCCAGGACTGTACTCTTCGGGTTTTTGGGGGATGTTGCTCCGGGTCCGATAACTGGCAACCCACCCGCAGTAGATGTGCTCGGTGTGAGGTCTCGCAGCAAGCTATCAAATACGCCGCATTTCTCGGCTTTTAAAAAAAACGCTATCCATCGCCAGGTGTTTCATCGGATTCGAGGTGTTACCTCCTTTGTCAGTATCACTGTATCACCTTAAAGCACTTGTTGCAGGCTGCTGAGTTTGCATATTTTGCTGTGAAGTACAGCCAGACTTTGACCGCTTCGCCTTGGTCATTTTTAATCTGTAGCTCTGCTCTAAAAGAACGTACGTACCTGGCCCCGCCTACTATCCTCGGAAACGTAAAATGATTGGCTAGAAGTGTATCACAGCTCAGGAAAAAAAAGCACCGAAATGTGCGCTGCTTTTCGATCTGGTTACTATCGTTTATGTCAGAACCGGTGCCATCATGGCACTGGATACCAGTACCCATCCCTAATCAGAAATGTCTGTGAAGAATTCAAAGTGAAAATGTGAGTATTATTTTGTTATTTCTAAAGTATGACATAAATGACACAGGTGGAAAACAATGCTGGAGCTAGCTCACTTATTTGTTTTTCAAACCTTTTTTTGAATTTTTAAAATGCATGTCCATACTTGGCTCTACATTCCACATCTATGTCTGAAGGTAATTTAGTAAAAATCGTTTTGCTTTATGTCATACAGGCTGAGTCCAGCTGAAATTGCTTTCCTGACTGAGTACTGCACTGTGATGAAGCCTGTGGTGAAGGCTTTAAACCTCCTTCAGTCTGAGACGAATACGCACATGGGGTGGCTCCTTCCTGTGATCTTCCAGCTAAAAGTTAAACTCAGCAGACTGGAGACCTCCACCAAAATGTGTTTCCCACTCATCAGAGCCATTCAGGATGGTGTCCAAAAGCGCTTTGGTGGGATGATGGAAGACCCTGAACTGATTGCTGCTGCAATCCTTCTTCCGAAGTTCAAGACCACCTGGACTGAGAGGCCTGATATCATAGAAGCAGGTCTGATTTCATAATTTAATATAATGCCGTAATCAGTTGTTTGTTATGAATTTCAATAATTAATTAACTAAACTAACTATTAATTATATAAAGTACAATAACATGCACCTTTCTACACAAACTGTAGTTTTTGTAATTAGTGCACTATAATAAACTCTTGTTGCCTCATTTATCCAAAATTAAATGTCAGAAATATTTAATGTGTTGTGTATTTGTCATTCAATAGGTCTGATCTATGTGAGACAACACCTTGACCAGATGGCAGAGGCTGGGGTGGAGTCAAGCAACATTCATCAGATGAAGAAGACTTCTTCTTTTCAATGAAGTCCAAAAGGCCACAAGCTGCTGAATTCATTTCCACACATCAAAAAACTTTCTCTCAAACTTAACACTGGCCTGACTGCCTCAGCTGCCTGCGAGTGTCTCTTTAGCTGTGCTGGACTACTGTTCACTGCAAAACGAGCAAGGATGAGCTCTAATAACTTTGAAAATCAACTGCTCCTCAAAATTAACAGGAAGTTCAGAGAGTAACACTCTAGGATGGACACAAAGGAACTTAATCTGGAGGTACAGTAGGGCAGGGCCAAGTTTAAAAAATGAAAAAACATTTTTATAGCAGCTGCCGTGGTTCAGTTCAGTACTTGTTCTCTTATTTGACAGTTTAGAACACATTCTCATGTAAAAGAATGATATGGTTTTGTATTGAAAACACTGTGATACCTGACAGTTTGGTTGATTGGTTTGGTGACCATTATCCATTTTCATGTATAGACTTGCAGTTTAACTGCGACTGCACTTTAATTTGTAAAGTTTTTCTTTTCATTAAAAAAGAGCTACTTTGAGTTTTATATCCCACTGTCTTCTTTTGCACTACTCAGAAGAGGCTGTCCTCCTGCTGATAAAAAAGTAACTATCTAACTTTTACTCTGAGTATATTTTAAATGAGCTACTTTTTACTTTTACTTGAGAAAATGTTTAGGTAATTTTACTTGTACTTGAGTAAAATATTTTAGTACTCTTTCCACCTCTGCCACAAAGTCAGTTGGAGGTACTTCTGTAAAGGTTGGCTGAAAGTCTTTGTTAGACAAGCATAAGGACATTTGTGTTCATTTACAAATCATGTAAGTAATTGTTGTTCTTAAGAAAACAAAATTACCATCATTAGCCTTTTATAGGCTACAGTACGTTATACTATACAAGAGATTTATTCATGAAATTTATTTAGAAATTTTCCTGTTTGCAAGCATCTGCAGTAATGAGCAGTCCAGCGTGCAGTATTGTAGCTTCAGTCTGTAGTTGTGCATCTTATCACTGTGGCGTTGAAGTCTTTTTCAGCTAGTTTTCAACGTTGCTTTCTTTTGTCAGATTGTCCTCACGAGTGTGTCCTCATTAAGAAAGGGTCTTGTGTCAGTGTATGGATCTGTAGTTTAAGTTTATATAATTAACTAGTTAATATGGCTGGTAAATATGTAATGTGTTTCAGGTCATTTCACGGTGTAACGTTAATATAGTATAACTAGTATTGTAACAACTTTCTCTGGCAAGTAATTCAGTAACGTGTTGCACGTGTTGCAAGAAAAGTAACAAGTACAGTGTAATCTGTTAACTTTTTTTTGGAGTAGCGACCTCAACAAAGTGTCAATATCCAAGGACTGCATTTTGCAGTATTAGCCAACCAGTATCCTAGCCTCAGATTTTTTTAAATTCAGAATTTAAACGTCTTTTTACTTTTTACTCTTAATTTTTTTGCTTTCAGACTTATGTACAGTGTGTCATTCAAGGCTTGGAAATTGTATTCTCTAAGTCTGATATTAAATACATAAAATATATTTTATGTGGTTTCTTGGCATAGTTATAAGTATAGTGCTCATAATTACATACGTTTCATATTACACAAAACAGATCTTGTATCTGGTTTCACTGTTACAGGTCCAAGATCAAATATATAAGTCTTTAGCTTAAACACACACACACACACACACACACATATATATATATATATATATATATATATATATATATATATATATATATATATATATATATATATATATATATATATATATATATATATATACATACATATATATATATATATATATATATATATATATCTTTTCCATATGGGACAACCCAGAACACTGTTAAATATGTAGTCTGGTCATGATCCTGTTTCACAGCTCATGGGAACCAGACAGCACTTGTAAGAGGACTGCAGTCCCCTGTGAGGAACAGGAATCTGAAAGGAGTGTTTGAGGAAATTTGAGAACTGTCAGGGAATTTTTGAGCAATGCTGATGTCAGCTTTTATGGCTTTTAGACATCATAAACTGTATGCTGAATACAGGTTAAGCTACATTGCAGATTTAACTCCAACAGGAGGAAGTCAAATTTCAAATATAATAAAAAAAATTATTATAAAGCTACGAAAATGAATATTTGTCCTGAAACAAAAAACATATTGTAAACATATTGTGTGTTTAAAAATGGTGTAAACTTAGATGTCATTTTATCATTTATTATTTATGTTGTTTTGTTTCTTCAAACATGTTTGGAAGAAATCTTGAGAAGATATTGCTGATCAAAGCTGGAGCCAGAATAATTTTGTAATATTTGGCATTTAACAGGTCTTTAGCACGTCAGCTTTTAAGGAAACCAAGGAAGCTGCCAAGGGTAAGTGTTGATTACTCTTATCTGAGTGGATAGATTTTCACTTGACTGACACATTTTTAGCATCTGCCCACTGGTTTTCCATCAAAGTCTCTGAAAACTTCTGTGATGACACAGTGCACATCAAATCCGAGCACCAGTTTTCAATTTTAATTTCAGTGAAGATAAATAATAGCTTTGACTTTCTTTCTGTTAGATCGTTTTGGAGACATGGGTGACTTTATTTTCTGGTCACACACATTTGCTCACACTACTTCAGAGGTCACCAAATCTTTTCAACCGCAGGAGCATTGAGATAAATAAAGCAATCTAAAGCTGGTCTCTGGGCTCTGCACAGAGCGTTATAGTGAACGTGAAAGAATGCAGATGTCAACATCTCAAACTGGCCACAAATTGGCAGTTGTGACACTACTGAGGTTTTAACTACCCCCCACTCCCATCTTCTCCTTCTCCTTCCTCTAATTCTCCTCTTTTTCCTCCTCCTACTCTGTCCGTATAGTCAGAAAAAAAAAAAGAACAATGAAAACAGTATTGAAATCAACATTAGCTTTGAATATGTTATCTTTGAAATGAAATTCGTCCTATATAAAGATAGGTTTGTAAGAAGAGTGACATATTTTTTACATCACCAATCAATATGTAATTGAAGTGCTTACTTTCAGATTTGATTAAAGGTGTTTAAAAAAGATATTGAATTAACAAGTGATCGATGAGCAGCTTCATGGTGAGGTATGTTTTCTCATTATTAAATGAGAAATTAAGTGGATAAAAGAGTTTTTTTTTCCTTGTTACAAATAAAAAATGAAATACTAAAAACTAACTAAGCAACAAAAAGTGAAAAACACTCTCAAAGAGTGCCAAAGTATAGAATCAATGTGTCTTAATGATTGTAAATATAGAGGGTTTAAAAGATGTGCAAACCACTGGTTACACTCAAGAACAAGAGAGAACCAGAACATTAGGAAGAGAAGAGCGTGGAGGCGGAGAAGCTGGCAAACACGGTGAAGGAACTGTTATAATCTGGGCATGAATGGCTGCCAGTGGATCTGATCTGTACAAGGCTATGCTCTTTGCAGAGATACATTTTTTCAGCAGCCAAGGTGACCTTGAAACACAAAACTAACAAGAAGAACAAGATAAAAAAAGAGATTTAAAATCCAGGATTATTATGATTGTAAGACATGTAACACAAGATGGTTATAGCTGATAAGCTGATCAGAACAGATTGGTTTTGGGCAATGATTTGAGCTATGGCAAAGACGCTAGGTGAAGACGGTGACGTGGTGATAAGTTCCACAGACAAGGTGCACTTGTGTTGTGAAGTCTGAAGCAAGTGAGTCCTTTGAGCTAATAAGGATAGCTTCACTTTTATTGCCATTTAGTTTGAGTTGATTGACTTTCATTCAAGTGGTAATGGCCTTGAATGACAATCAGGAGATAAGGATAGGAAGGGGAAGAGAGGCTCCAGGTTTTGCCTACTGAGACTACAATGACTACTCAGACTACCAAATGATAACCCAAAGTATTCTGCAAAAGCAGCCCAAAAGTTTCTCAAAGCAAAGAAATTGGATATTTTTTTAAATAGCCGCTTGACCTTAACCCAGTAGAGCAGTTACAGAAGACAAAACTAAAGACAAAGAGAACCACAACCAAGCAGCAACTAAAGGTGACAGCCTCGTAGAGCATTTCAAGGGAGAAAACAGCATTTGTTAATCAGTGGTTTCTAGACTTGAGGCAGTCCTGCAGTCCAAAAAGGATTTTTGTCCAAGCATTAAGAATGATCCCATTTAAAATGATGTTAGACTTTCCATTTGCTTTTGAGCATTACAAAAATCGAATCAGCACAGAAAGCAGAGATAAGCAGAACTATAACTTGGTAGATAGACAAAGGCATATGGTTTCTGCCACAAAAAAAAAAGCAAGTATCCATAACTCGAAATCCATAACTCGAGAAACATAATTCGTGAAAAATACTCAGCAATCTGAGCATTCATGACTGGATGTAATACTGGTAGCTTAGCTAGGGCATTTATACCTGAGGGCTTCAGCTTCCGGGTAACAAGGAAATGACATCATTCATGTAGATTAATGATTGGCAGCGCTGACTAGAAATTTCAAGTTACTTTTCTCAAAATTTTGAGTTAATAAGTCGAAATTTCGAGAAAATAAGTCGAAATTTCAAGTTATGGATCCTTTTTTTTTTTTAGTGGAGGAAACGGGCTTCCAGTTGGTTTACTGAAAAAAAATTATATAAGCAAACCCTTATATAATAATGGATAACATTGAGTTCAATTATTAAAATTTACATTAAAAAAATATATTGTTAATTTCAAACCTACAATAAAAAAAAAACTAGATTTTTTTTCTTTAAAACACTTTTTTCTGTTGTTTTTCCCTTTTTTTTATTTAATGCTTCAGAAGTTATTCTTATTTTCCAGTTATTTCATTTACTTCCTTGAGCTAGGATTTAGCTCTGTAGCTAGCTCTCAGAACAACTAGCTAACTATCACTCAAAACCAGCCTTTTCAGCGAACTAACATATAGATACAGTCAACACCTGCCTATTCGCAGATCAGTATTCACGGATGTTTCTGTGGAACGTAACTCCAAATTAATCACAGAAAATCAGCACATTCTTTCGTATCTAAAAAATTTTCATTTTATTTATTTATTTTACAAATTTTTAAATATTAATGTGAAGAGCAAAATCTCAATTAAATGTGTTTTTTTTTCTTAAAAAACATTAACCAAATGATGCGCAAACTCCAAACACAAAGTTCCCGGGAAAATTGAAATAGGCAGTTATAAGCGTATAATCGATGCAAATACCAGGGGTTGACTGTATAGTGTTACCCCATGGATACAATGGGCTAGATGTATTAACTATTCACTAAGGTTTACAGCCAGTTAACCACTAATAATACTAATTAATAAGATAATAAAATTATGCTGTTCATTTTTATTCACTTTATCCATGACCGCAAAGGGTAAAAAGTCCTGGATATTAAAGTCTTGGAAGTTAAACTAAAAAAAGAAAGAAAGAAAAAACACAGTGGTAAAAAGTAAAAGGGTTACACAAACACAGAACCCTTTATGAAACCAAGGATTCAAAAACCCCAGACGACAGTGAAGTTCAAATGAGGATACAACTAGGAAGTCAGTCGAGGGAGATGAGCCACCCATCTCAAAAGGGCGGTTTATATCTGTCATTTGTTTAAAAAAATGCCTCTGGACATGGAGGAATTTGGCACAGTGGAATTACACAGAAAATATGCTGTGGAGGGGGGAAGAGAAAGGGGAGTGATGGGAAAGAAAAAAGAAAATGTCACAGGCTGAAACAGTGTAGCCTGTTTTGACACGTGTCAAACACAGCAACAATCAGAGTGCTGCGATGAGTCCTACGAACGACGGCTTTGCGAGAGAAGAAGGACGCAGAGAAAAAGAAGTGATGAAAAGTTGGGCAATGAATTACAGACAGAGAGGGAAAAACTACAGACAAGAAATAATCCATCCCCTCAATTTTATTACAAATTCACACACATCCTAAGATTGTGTGCAAAAGGAGAATTATTGCAGATTAAAAAGAGCGAACAGGAACACTACATGAATACGAATCATTGGATAATCTCCTCATATTGTGACCATAATTCATTTCTCACTTTCCTCAGTGGCTATATGTGGAATTCTGCTGTCCTGCCAAAAGACAAGACACTCAATTGAAACCAGGAGGAGAGCAGTGTCTATTAACAGAGCATCAGCATCAGGCTTTTGTCCTTTGCCAGGAATTGTCATCCGGAGAACGTGAACAAATAGCTTTATATGCTCTACAGCAGAACAGAGTCTAGCACTTCATGAGGTGTCATGAAATTAAACTGCACCGACTCTTCCAAACCACGGATAAATATTTATTTGGTTTTCTGGTGTCGCCCGTCCTCATTCTAGCCGAGTTGATCTGAGTATTTGATTATCACTGTTGTCTTTTAGTAATAATAATATAATTTGGGGGGGGTTTCTATTGGAGAGGATTTTGTTTCAGATGGCTGGGATGGTCTGCTTTTTACAGTGTGTGTGCCAACCCTCACCCCTAATGAATCATGCTTTTACAGAAAAAACAGAATTCATAATTCATGAGAAATAAATCAAGATATTATTTTTCTTTTGTCTGTAATGTTTTTATTAAGTTATATTCAACACCCAGTCATAATAATATGATGTAAAGTGAGTGAAGAAACCTTTATTCTGAACCATTTAAAACAGGCTCTTTCGTGGACATAAAACACTTCTAGTTTTTAAAAGTTATTGGTTATAAATGACATATTTAATTTTTTATACACATGGTTTTTACTGATTAATGTTCACAGAACACATTTTGGGGTAATACCGTTTTGTGGAGCTGAAAATTATTCTTTTGTAGGTTTGTTTTATGTGCAAAACAGGCTCATTCATTTTTACATCACTGAATAATGAAGGAAATATTGAATCAGACGTCAAATTTCTGCAGCAATCAACTCCTTCCACTTGCTGAGCTGTTTAAAAATGCTACAATATGGATTCACACAGTAAATAAAAGCCCTGCATCCTGGTTATTGAACCTCATCACTCTCAAATTAATTTAAAGGACTTAGTGGAACGGCTGTGGAAAAGCTCTGAGACAGCTCGTGTAAAATATTGGTGCTGAGGGATGAAGGGGGTCGCAGAACTCATCAAGTTTCAAATTCCACTGGTAGTAGCTTAAATTAAATGACTTGTTAAGGTGGATATTTTGGCATACAGGCAGACAGAGCTCAACATGTGTACATACAGTATATAATATTGACTGATGGCATTTGCAGGCACAGACACACTCTCAGTGGTGGCATGGACATAGACTGTAAACTGTCAAATGTCACCAGCCACTCTACACCGTGACACCCAGACATGTCTGCATAATAAAATAAAACGACTCGATTTCAGGCCGTAATTTAGAGTTCAACTAAAAATAGATCAGGAAGAGCATTTGGACTAACAGGTAACCTGATTACCGATTAGTTACATTGGCTTAAAACATGATTATTTTTATTAAGTGAGTCTCCTATAATATGAAAGAAGTTTAGAAAGGTTTTTTAGGTATTTTGAAAAAAACAAATATTGCTGCGCATAGTAATTAGGGCTACTCTAATCTCGGACTGACTGCGTAAGGTTTGCAATTAATTACCATTAAATTTATGAAAACAGACAAATTGCCAATATGTTGAAATCAGTGTGACTCAGTCTGTGCTGATGAGTGCAACTTCTCTCTTTGGAATAAGGGACTATAGTCATGTAGTTTCAGACTGGTTGTGTTCCAGCGATTTTGCTATGTGTGTCGTTTTGCAGTTAAATTGACATCCTGCAGCAACTGCGTCACCATTTTTGGAGGAATTTCTGGATTTGATGTAAGTAAGTAGTACTGTAAGTGGGCTGTAACAGATTGCATTTTTATACAGATTAATCATTAATTAATGTAATTGGCAACTTATTGCAATTTTCTTTCATCGTCTTCATGGACCAGAATTATTTTGAAGATGACAACTATAGGTGAGTTCAATTCAATTCAGTTTTATTTATACAGCGCCAAATCACAACAACAGTCGCCTCAAGGTGCTTTATATTGTAAGGTAGACCCTACAATAATACATACAGAGAAAAACCCAACAATCATATGACCCCCTATGAGCAAGCACTTTGGTGACAGTGGGAAGGAAAAACTCCCTTTTAACAGGAAGAAACCTCTGGCAGAGCCAGGCTCGGGGAGGGGCGGGGCCATCTGGTGCGACTGGTTGGGGTGAGAGAAGAAGGACAGGATAAAAGACATGCTGTGGAAGAGAGGTAAGTGGTCACAGACCTGGTCTCCATCTTTGAAGCAACCACTTCAAAGGCAAGAAGATCACAAGTTCATAAAACACGGTTGTGTAAAAATTACAACTGTAGGTCGACTAACTGCAGTGGAGAAAAGTGGGAAACGATCAATCCACAGCTGTGAGATATTTACCTCAAATTTGCTTTGTCAACATAATTTGTCCAACTGCAGCAAAACCTTCATATTTGAGGACTAGAAGAGGATTGGTGTTAATACTATATGTAACATTTGATCACAGATCAGAACAAAAATCATACAAACTCAGTTGAAAATCACTGAATTATAATAACATGATGTATTAAAAACCCCTCACCATCCACCCCCGCTGGGCCTTAGCACTGGGGACTTTTTTCACATATGACACCACAAACAGTTAAGTTTGTTAATCTGTATTATTTGCCTACCTTTAACCATTTTACACATATAATAAACAGCTTCAAAGATTATAATGAAGTTTTAAGACAGAAATAATAATTGAGGCAGCAGGTGGGGCCAGTCAAATTCTGGCAGAACTCACACTTCCCAAATATTCCCCAAAATTACCTGTTGTAAAGGACACTCGGATGAAAAAGGCCAATTACCAGCAAAGTTTAATACCAAGATGAATGCAGTGTGACACAACAGTGCTGTAGGAAGTGTTGATTCAGTTTTACGGATGTCCAGATTATAAGATTTGAAAATATTGGATTTGTGCTGTTCACACTGTCATACCATGATCGGATATGGGTCGCATAGGGTCAAAAAAATCGGATTTGATGCGCTTTTTGTGAACGTAGCCTTTGTCTCTTACAAGCTTCTTTATTAGCTCCGTCTTATCCGGGGAGTAAGATAAAACATGCATTTGGAGTTCTACCAAACTTTGCTGTGTAACTTTCTCCACGCGCCTGCTGCAGTTATTAATAATTTAACTTGAGTGCTGGGTGATAAACAAGCTGGAGAGTAAATCCCCGGGTGTCAAAACAAGTCAACCACACCTCAGCGAGGTCAAATATTTCATCGGATTGTTACCTGCGTCTGGTTCTGTTTCCTATAGGAATTTCGGATAAAAAGAAGCAGTTGCAGCAGTTATTTTGATATAGCTGCTCAGAGAGAAACATAACTCAAATGTCTCAAATACAAACAGACACATGCCAGCACATGTGTAAAGTCTATACAGCTGAATGATGACTAAATCAGTTTGAAAAGCGGGAGAGATGTAAAGAGAGACGACTTTGTTCCCATAAACGAGCAGGCATTAACTTTATCAGTATGGTTGAAGGAGCCTGACTAGAAGGACTTCTCTAAACACACACACACACATAAGCGCACAAAACCTTTCCAAATGAAGGTTTAATGAGGAAGACATGGGTCGGAGAGTGAGTGAGATGTGGTTGTAATGTCAGAGACAGTCTGTCCCACATGGTTCCCATAAGTGTGTTTGTGTGTGTGCATCTCTATTTCTGAGTGGATGTTAATGTGCGTGTGTGGGTCTGTGTGTGTGTGTTTTGCTTTAGTGGGATGTGACTTTAAATCACCATCATCCTTCAGAATGAAATGAATGAAGTTTAGGGGGTCTGGGAAGCGACGGGGCGCGAGTGCAGTAGATATTTAGACGCCAACACGCACATTCAAAACCCCCAAACACACACACACACACACACCAGTCAACTACATCTTGATCGTGTTGTCAGCGATCGGTGCCAGCACTCTCATCTCCCTGTCCAAGTCCATATTTCACTCTCACCCTGTCCAACAGCATACACATATATAAATTTATCCACAAACATGCACGCACACACAAATATCATCTCAGCTCTGTACGGGTCACACTTTGCTGCTGATGATTTGTCTGAACATACATACTAAGCTTGTTCATTAATAATACGGTGAAACAAAAGGAATACTTCCCATGATCCTCACACGCTACTTTTCTTTATGTTAATGATTGAGCTCTAGCTACATACGGTGGCTGTTCAGAATATAATGGCCTTTTATGTGTGGCCTCTTTGTAAGAAAATATAACTACAGGAACTCAAGGGAGAAATTTCCAAGAGGAAAAACACTTAAAGATGAGAAAGCACTGCAGAGACATGCTGATGTGGCTCTTTGGTTTTCCTATCATTTTATTAGTTGCAGGCATTACTCTTGATTTTTCTTTAGTTGTCCGGCCAGTGCCTTCATTCAAAGAAGTTACTGAAACAGTTGAGACTTCAAATGATGATTTTTAGCCATGTTTGAGTTGGAGGATTTTTCTATTTCAGTGTTATATCCTGTTTTATCTATGCTCCCTATTGGCGATTACTTTGGCTCCTATCAAATCTCTCCGATACTTTGTGGCTAAGACTGATTGCTAAACTACTGGTGTAAGAGATGCTGTCGTAACCATCTAAAAAAATTATAAATAAATACATAAATTTTAAAAAGTTCAGGTTTTATGTTTAGTGTTATGTTATGTTTATTAATAGATAGACTGCATATAAAAGATAAAAAGTCAGATTACTCATTGGTTTTTGGATCATTACTGAGAAGCCCGACTTTAGTATTATGGTCACCGCCATATTGTTTTTTGGTGTTAGAGCTAAGTTATTAGCTATGAATGTGTTGCACAGACATGTGTACCTGCTAATTAGGACTAACATATGTAGTCCTGTGAAAAACTAAGTACATGTAGCTATTAGAACAACTTTTAGCAGCAATAACTTGAAGTAATCATTCTCTGCACGACTTTATCAGTCTATCACGTCATTGTGGAGAAGTTTTAGCCTTTTCTACTTTACAACATTGCTTCAGTTTAGTGAGGTTTGTGGGCATTCATTATGCACAGGTTGTTTAAGGTCAGGCATTTGAATCAATTTGAGGTCTGGACTTCGATTGGACCAGTGCAACACTGTGACACCACCACATTTCTTTATTCCGTTATAGATTTGCTGCTGTGTTTGGGATCATCGTCTTGTTATCCTGGCCTACATCTATATGCTTTAGCCTACAGAGTAGTCCATGGTCTCAGTGACTGCTGGTGCCCAATCAACATCCCTCCACCACCATGTTTGACAGTTGCTATGAGGTGTTTGTGCTGATATGCTGTTTGGTTTCCACCAAATGAGGTGTTGTGCATGGCCAAACCCTTTGTCTGTCCGAAGGACACTGTTCCAGAAATCTTGCAGTTTGATTATATGCAACATTGCAAACCTAGGCAGTGCTGCCATGTTCTTTTTAGAAAGAAGATATTTTTTGCTTTCTTCTTTTTTCAGTTTCTCTGAGTATTTACTGCTACTTACCCTGTTGGCACAAAATGCTTGGAATAAATTACAATCTGAACATTAGCATCACGCCCTTGTTACACTGAAGGAGTTTAAAGTTATGGTGAGATCGTAACAGTTAACTTGTCGATGTGCAGATGTTTTATGTGAGTACATTTTAAGGTTGTTGACGGATTCTCGTGTTTGTTTCTATGTAATTATGTTCTTGGCCTGGTCTCCTTTAAAAAAGAGATTTTGACCTGGTTTCATAAAACAAAATAAAATGGCGGGCTGACTCACTGAAATCAGCCCCCAGTGGCCATTTGAGACACTGCAGTTCTGACACATTTGCACTGGCTTCATTTGTCAGCTTAAAAAGTTGCTGCCTTGTTCAATCAAGCATTTAAGTAAATGAATGCCCTAGTGTCCTAGGTCAAGACAGTAAATACCTACTACTGAGCTACTGCTGTAATTGACTCTGAACTCTAACCTTGCAGTTCAAGGGGTGCACGTGATAAGAGAATCTTCACAGTCAGTTCATTAGAAAGCTTTCCTCAGACGGGAGGAATTTGTATCCTCTTGTCTTTGGGCCTGCACATAGTTAAGGCTGTATGAGCATGCAGAGAGCTACATGTCAGTTTGTGTTGACCTGTGCCTGCTTGAGGCCACTTCTACCCCATAATTAAGTGAATTATCTTGCATAGGACAGCGCCATACAGTCCCAGTGGCGGGCAGAAGGCTTGCTGGCTGCTGCAGAAGCCGCCCTGACAAAATGGCCTCTCTGTACATAGATAATGAGGCAGGGGCCTGACAGGTGGGCCCTGATTAGGAAGGAAGGGTCCTTTGGTGGGTGGGGAGGCAACACACATCCACCCACACACATACACACGCACGCCACACATATGCACAGAGCTCACCCAGTAAACATACTCATCAGCGGGGAGGCTGTCCCTGGAGAGGGAGAGCATGTTTGACATCATTAATTGGCTTTTTCAGTGCAAGGAGTCAGGGAGATGAAAAGCTTTATCAAGCTGAAATAATTAATTTTGCCCTCACCACCCTGAATTCGCTGACACTTCACTTCTCTCGCAAAATGAAGAAGGGGCAAAAATGACTACTTTTTCCCTCTCCCTCCCTTTTCTCGATTCACTCCCTCTATTAGCCTTGCTTTTTTCTCACTTCGACTTGAGGAGACATATTTAATGGAGGAAATATGCGTTTTGTGTTAAAATACAATTAAAAGGAGATTTAATTAACTTGAACCTGTATGAAGAGGGAAAAGGTTAGCTTTATCTCAACCACTAACAAAAGCCATAGATTAGAGGGCCACACTATGTGCCCAGTGCACCGTTCATATTATTTCCAATTAATTCTAAATAACCACGAAAATTATAAGGCTTTGATAATACACCATCAGCAGGACTAAAACTTTAATCACTCTGACAATCTAGCTCAGCTCTGGTCGAATAATTAGTTTAATTAAGCTCTTTGAAAGGCACCCGCATGCTGAAGTTGTAAAAGTTTAAACTGCACCTGAACTTTGACAATGTGGCCAAGAGGTAGACGCAATTAGTCTGGGGAAAAAAAGAGTGGAGTCCTGCCCGGGACCATGAATGGCAGTGAATACACTGTGTTTGTACATCACCCCATCAAAGGGAGAAGTATTGTGCTTACAACTCCATATTTTTTATTTTTGGACTCCAGTAAAATAGCTTTGACTGAGTGATCAGATCAAAAATAATCCATATTTATATTAGACTGGACCTTGGTGTAGTGGTTTTTTAATCCACTGTCACAAACCAAAGACTGTATATAGAAGATGGCTATACCTCAATGAGACCTTGTTACCTGCTAACTGCAAGTTTGGCATCTTAGTTGCCAACACGTTGTTTTTCAAGCAAAAAGTCCCAACATTTGGATGAGAGCGTGACGTGCTACATTATTGGTAAACATTAGCAAGTTTGGTTAGCGAGCTACATTTATTCATTGTACAAATGCAACACGCAGACGCACGCATTTATTAATTACTGCTGAGCAACAGGTTATTTAAAAGTAGACTTTTACTCATCAAAATTAAAGCACAAATTTCTTGGATGGTCAGTACTCCACAGGATGCCATGTTGGTCAGATTAACCAATTAAAACACTCAGAAATGCTCTAACTGAGAGACATATTCACCAACTATACAGTTGTTGTGAAAAAAAATGTACAGGCCAAAACCATTTTTGTACAAGGTTGTTTATAACTAGGTTGTAAAACTGCTGGAAGTCTATGGGGACTGAATCAAGCTCAAGTAGCCATCATTTTTTTGTACGTTCGCAGTGTCTGTCATTTTTTTGTTGTCCCCAGATGTTGCCATTTTCCTGAAACAAACCATTTTAGTTCCATTTTCCCTGCCTTACAACCAGCTTTCTTCTAAATCAATATCCTTTGGAAATAGGTTTGAACATTGAAGCTTATTGTGTACCCGAGGTGGCAACATTAGGGATATCTCTTATTGACATCATACATTTCTGAAGCCTGAAAATCAGTTTTTGCCGTCATCTTTGCATAATAGAAACTTTAACCTGTTGTTGACATATAATACTTTGTGAAAGTGTTCCTGAACCCATGCAGTGATTTCCATGTCAGACACTTGCGTGTTTTTAATACAGTGCCACCCAAGGGCCTGAAGGTCAAGGGCCCAAAGATGTTCAGTCTTCTCCCTTGCACACACAGATTTCTCCAGATTCTCTGAACCTTTTTCATGATTTTATGTAGTGTAGGCGATGATATATTCAGAGTGTCTGTTTACAATTTTATTTAGAGGAATATTATTATGAAACGGGGCAGATGAACACCTGCCCAATCATCTTACCAACCTGTTGCCAGGTAACCATGTTCGTTGCTCAGTGTTCCTCTAGCTGTTTCTTTTTAGTACCATTTACTTTTCCAACCTTTTGCTGTCATCAAATTCAAAAAGACCAAATATTTTTCAAAAAATGCTGAAAGTTTACGTTCATGATTTTTTTCTATGTTCTATTCTGAATAAAATATGGGCTTATTGTACTTGTAAATCTTTGCTGTCTGTTTATATTTACATTTTACCCGGCATCCCAACTTTTGGGGAAATGGGATTAAAGTTGAAATTGTGTTGTCAATAGCAATAATAACACATAAAAAGTGTCACTGGAGTTGGAAAGGGAGAAAAGTTGAGAGACTCGCACAAGGGGGAGGAGGGGATTGCAGGTTAATTTGTTGCACTGTCCTCTTGCTACAATAGAATTAGCAATAAGCTACATGCATTATAGATAAAACAGCTTTGCTCTCCCTAAAAATGGGCTTCTGTGATCTTTGATGGTCCCTAGCTCCTCCGTTGTGGACACACAAAGAAGGGAAGGACTACTTCCAAGGGTTACAAGAACTCTGAAAGTGGTGCCTGTGCATTAGCATTAGCATCAGGTATTTCTAAGCAACAAAGGCTTTTTCAGACTATAGCTATATTCTTCCAAGACACTAGCTGTGAGTTAATCCCTCAGTAAAATACAGTCAGACTTTCCAAATATTTTTCTTTGTGGATTCCACCTCCTCTAATGTTAAATAACAACAACAATAAGAAGAAGAAAAAGAACACCAGCTCCTACAGTCCTCCGGGGCCTGTGCCACTTTTCCCTGCTGGAGCAATTTGAAGAATATGAAGAGACTGAATAATAGAGTCAACTCTTAAGCATACCCACACGCACACAAACATACACACAAATACACAGCCCATATTCTCCAAGCCTTCTGGTGGGAGAACAGCAAGGGTTCTGCTTCACTTCCCAAGTGGAGAAGCTACATATTAAACCAAATTCATGTGTGCTTCGTGTGTGTCTCTGTGTGTGTGCATTTGTGTTTTTTTCCCTCTCCTTCTCAGTACCTCTTTAGGCTACTGCCTCGCCTCAGCAGCTCTCAGATGTACACAATATTTACCCTTCTCATTCGTCACACGCTTGCACCGTTATTGTGTTTGCTGCTCTGTGGCCTGAGTCTCCCACACTGTAAAAGATGGAAAGAAATCTCTGCTATTACAAATAAATTATTGACACACACACAGGCTTCCATCAGGAACAAAAGCTGCTTTAGCACGCGGGTTCAAGCTATATAACCTACATGACTATATAATGACATGCACATATAGCCGTGTGCTATTAACATTCCTTGATTAAAGTCTAACAGTTATTAATGCTAAGATCATAAGCCAATTAGGATAAATATGAGCAGCTTGCATAAAGCTACCCCCATGGTAAATGTAAAGCCACTACTCAATAAAGCAAGTGGAAATTATTTATTTATGCTCAGTGTGTGTGCACCGGCAGTTTATTACTTTGAAACCACACAACGGCATGCAGCGATTTTAATTAAGACTAATTGTTTTCTTTATACACACGCTAAAGAAAGCTAATTAAATATAATGCTGGCAACATTTCCCATAAGAGGACAGGCACCAGTTTATTCGCAGTGGGATAGTATCTCCAAGTTACGCTTCATCATGCAGCAAAGTTTCGCACAACTCGCACTCAGAGCACCGGCAACACGTTCGACTTATTTCTAGTTATTTATAACATTTTTCCACATTCTCCTTCCAAAACATAATTACAAAAATGAATAACTGCATCTTTTAAATACCTGATTATGTTTCATTTCTTCTTTTTTGTGCTTTAATAAATCAAAGAGTGCTGACTCATGCTCCCTTTTCCACAACATTCTTCTTAACTCCACACACTCTCAGCTGAAAGGAAAACCGCAATCCTCTGCCGCCGCAGCTCTGCCGGAGCTGGGGTTAAGTGCATTGTTGGTTCAACCTTGACAGAGAGTGTTAAAGAGGAGTTTGCAACAAGGGATTCGCTCCAGAAATCGCCCCTCTGAGAAGCTCTCAAAGCGCTGGGCTGCTGCCACCCCATTTGAATTGAAATGGCGTGGAGGTCCCAGATCCTCTGAAGTACAACAGGGCCACACTGCTTCAGTTTCCTGCTTGTCTCTGTAACCTTTTAATGTGTTAATAAACTACTTCTACCATGTGCTTCACATTTGCTTGGAAATCACTTTAATGTGCAAATGTGACGTTTATTTAGTGTTTCAAAATGCTCAAAAAGAACGCTGAGGGTTTTTCAATCAGCATTCAAAAAACAGTTGCACTGTCCGTCACAGAACTAGAGCGCTCGACCGGAAACTCCTCACGTAAAAAGTTCCAAAACTTACCAAAGCCACCAGCCCACATGGTCCGCATTCCCATGATGGGCCATGATGCAGAGGGGCTGTATTCAAATGCAAACATGTGGTTTCTACTGCACGGACTGCAGCTGCAGTTTGAAACAGCGAGGGCATTTTGAAAACAGAGGCTGTACACCAGCTGCATGCTGAAGCCTTAAAACACCTCGACTTGAACTCGTATTTTTCTGTTTACAACTTTGAGCTGATAGCTCGCAGCAAAATGTTGCCGCTTTATCTTTATAGATTAAGAAATGAAATAAGAAAAACAAACGTTTTTCCTTCGTTCACTGAGATCTTAATTTTGAACATTGTATTTCAGATATGCAGCATAATTCCTTTGTTTTAGCACAGGGATCACTCCTGACCGCAGGGTTGAAGTGGGCTGGAACGATATGGTCCAGCACCTTGATGAGCAATTAAATCTGATAAGCAGGTTAATGCGTATCACCGTCAGACAAGTTCATTCTTCATGTGCTGCAGCCTTCCATGTGCATTGATTCTAAAGAAGATACTTCCTCAGTAACAAACATATAAACATATAATGTCTTCCCATAGCCTTCAGTATACCCCGTTCTTGTTCTCATCCCTGTGATATAAATATAGTTGTGGTGGCAGTACTCATTTTCTAGCAATGAAGCATGAACACAATAATGGTTTTTGTTTTGTAATTAGTTGGGGGGGGGGGGGGGGGGGGGGGTTAAGTGGAGGTTTATTTCAAATACAACACCAAACACGCATAATGTGTCTGCTAGATCAGCGGTCCCCAACCCCCGGGCCGCGGACCGGTACCGGTCCGAGAGTCGTTTGGTACCGGGCCACGAGAGTTGAGGCTCAGGTGTGAAATGTATGGTTTTCAGGGTTTTTATTGGTTTTCAGCGTTATTTTGTTATTGTTTTTATCGTTAACTCGGTTTTCCTGGGTCTTTTCGCGTGTGTTATGAATAAATCTTCTTTTTTTCGGTACCGGTACTAGTTTTGTTTTGTTGTATTAATCCGCGACACCTTAAAGGACGGTCCGTGAAAATAATGTCGGGCATAAACCAGTCCATGGCGCAAAAAAGGTTGGGGACCGCTGTGCTAGATAATATAAAGTTAGCTAGCAGTTAGCTACATAATGTAGAGTTAGCTAGCACTTAGCTAGATAATTTGCAGTTAGCTAGCAAACAGTTAGCTAGATAATGTGCAGTTAGCTAGGAGAGTAATTATTAATGTTTGCTTTGTTATTGATTAATGTTTGAGAAATTGAGATGTAAGAAAAACTGGATGGAAAAAGATGAGATTATTTTTGAAGGTAAAGACTGCTCAGCAATTGAAACTGTATAAACTGGAAAATTGTAGCGAGCTAAGGAGGAGACAGAGATCTCTATTTTGATTTGCAGTTCCTGTTTTCCATACAACTGCCAACTACAGGAATGCAACTTTATTAGCATAACACCCCAAAACTCAAACGTGACCAGAGCAGTCTCATTTATGTTGGGCATTGCTTGCCCCACTTAATACAGAACAAGCAGTTATGTTATAAATTAACAATATAACAGATAACTGGAATAGCTGTTATAACACTGTAACTTAATACTTGAACGTCAGCATGAACAGTCCCGTGAGGCTTTGGGTTAGTGGCCCCTCCCATCACCCTCCCCAGTACAATATCCTATTTGGTTTAGAGTTTTTAAATCATATATTGGATCGATATATGATGTGTTGTGTTGTATTATGTTTGAAAGGTCTCACAAAAAAGTACACTAATTTTGTGTGGTCCAAATCTTGCAGTTTGGTGCATTTTAGTCTAGACTAGTTAGGCTAGTTTGCAGTAGTGTGAAGTTTGCAGTGATGTGCATTTCAACATAGAGTTGACTGGCACTGGGCTGCCTGTGATCTTCATGGTCAATGCTAAGTTACATGGAGAATAGGGGAGGATAGGGAACATCAATTTATCAACATCTAGACCACATATCACCCAAATATTTCATGCTGTTTATATCTTTTTCGCTAAATCAAAAAAAAGAAAAAAAAAAAAAAGAAGATCCAAGCTCAAAAAACAAGTCAAGAATAAGTAATCCCCCCCGCATGCTGTATTGCTACAATGGATCTTAGGTTTCCTCAACTGCTAAAACCCACTTTAGCTACTTAGTGCATGATGTTAATGCACAAGTGCAACTACTTGTAATGTACCTTAAATGTATATTTTTTTCAATATGTTGCAAATTAGCCCAAAACAAATTCATAATTTCAGTTACACCAGAGAAAAGTCAGCCTAGCTTGGCAATGTTTTGACAGTGAGTGTATTAATATATACACATATGTGGCACATTAGCTTAGCTTACTCTCTCTCAGTGTAAAACTACTATTTCTTTAAAGAAATTGTTCAGTGTATTGTGGCATAATTTTATTTTCTTGGAGATTTGTTAAAAATGTTGTTGGACCTCATTTCTGTGGTATAAATACAAAATTATAATCAGTTAGAAGTTAGCCTAGCTTCACGTAAAAATCTGAAATCAGAGGAAATTTGGGCTTGGGTTTATCTTGTCCATTTGGTGAATGCTCAGTTAATTATAGTTTAATGGTCAGGCACCAACAGACACTCAGTCCTATTTAACACACTTATATAAAAAGCTATATCAGGTCCCGTATACTAAAATTCAAAGGCATTTTTTAACATGTTAAAAACTATATTTAAGGTTTTACTGTAACTGCAACAGGTGCGGCTACAATCAGCATCATTTTGTGCAGAGAAGAGGAGAAGCTTTTATTCTGGATGATCAGCCTGTGAATTAAAAAATTAAGATTAATCTTGGCTTGACAGAAAATAGCTACATCCTCTGTGGCCTCCATGTCCACTCTGGGTGACAGCTGCTAATTGAAAACGAAGAAATAATTACTGTCTTAAAAGTGATAGAGGAGACACTGGGGACTCTGGGAAATATGGGACTCCACCGAGACTGGAAAGTCTCACTGGGAGTCAGAGTGCCCACTGGGAATTCCTCCATTGTCCGTCAGTCAGCACCCAGTGGGACTTACACACATGCATGCATTTATTTCACATTTGTTTTTCCCTGCATGCACATATATGAACACAATTTTTCATCACACAGAAGTATGTGGAATGCAAAATTATTCTTCACACTCACAGCAGACCCTTACAGACACACTGTAGTCCTTGGGGACCGGGACTATAATAACCCCACCAGGCTGTGCTGTGTGTGTGAGAGCTGATAACAAATGGCGATGGACTGGCGGCTCTGTGGTGTTGTCTGAGGAACAGTTGGTCCTCTGACCATCCTCATCAGCAGATTTCAATTGGCAGTGCAGCCTAGCATGAAGACCCTAATCTCTCTGCAGACAGTTATTTACATTTATTACCTTGCTAAGGAAGCACAAGATACATAAAACATATACACAAGTATGCAGATCCACAAATAAAATTTCCAAAATATTTACTTATTATTATTTACAGGCTGATAGACTGATGAATAATAACCTGATACTGAATTATTAAAGTATGAATAAAACAGAGATTTAACGAGAAAAGAGTTGATGAAAACACCCTGTCCATCCATCTTGCTTTGCAGACACTCGACTCGCCCCTTTTGATTTTCAGTTGGCCCCGCCCCTTATTGCTCATGTCAAACAAATCCGTCTGATACAAATGAAATCAATGCACCCGTGTTAGACCCTGCAAATGACGTTTTGCACGTAGCGTAATCATCTTAAAACACTAATATGTTGAATTTATTTACATTTTTTATTTATTTAAAACACTTTCAAGCCCTGTAGATATACAAAGGGTAGTGTGTATATCTATTAGGCAAAATCACTTTGCTATATTTCCACACACGATAGGCTGAAACAGAGCAGTGCACAGTGTGTGTGTGTGTGTGTGTGTGTGTGTGTGTGTGTGTGTGTGTGTGTGTGTGTGTGTGTGTGTGTGTGTGTGTGCGGATCCAACGCGGGGGACTCTAAGCGAGGGAGTCGTGTATAATCTGCAGAAGAGCACTTTCTAGCGGCGTGTTCAGAGCACAGCAGTGAGCTGCTCAGCGGGAGCAGACTGCCTCTCAGTCTGTTGTCTGTCGCTGCTTCATCCTAGCAGCCAGGCTTTTCTCTCTCACAGACACACACACACACAAATATGTATCTGAGAGCAGGCTGTCTTTTCACAGCAACAACAAACACTGTACTTGCGACATGCCGCTACATGGGAGACGCCACAAATAACCGACTGGTTTTGGAGAAAACATGTTTTGATGTGGAGAAGTTGTCACGGCACTGGTCTAGATTCTGTGCGGTTCTGCTATAAGAATAACCCAAGATGACTTTTGGTTTTTATATTCAACCTTTGACTGCCCAAAGTTGTCTATTTTCCCATTATATTTTTAGGCATCTTGCCTTTCTTTAGTAGAGCAGTGAAGAATGGACACTTGGAAGAAAAAGCATGTGGGGGAAGATTTGCAGCAAAGGGCCCCACCTGGACTTGAACCCGAGCCACTGCATTGAGCCTTGTGGCATATGGTTGCCTGCTCAGTCAGGTGAGCTGAAGCAGGACCCACTCCCACAGCATTTTACTGGGAAGAGAATTTGTCTCCATAAAAATGAAGATTATTAGATGTGAAAACACTGCACCCTAATTCTCCCTCTTTAAAGTGTCATTTAGTATCCATTACACCATCATCAAACCTCATTGACCTCAGGACTAGAGGCAGGGTTATCCTTCAATAGCCACCATTTACAATGGCTAACAATAGGACCAAATGGCCTGGATGTTTGCATCCACAACAACAGACCACCAGCATCCACCATCCATCACAGTCAGGACGGTCCCAGTGTCCCGGATGAACTGGATGATATAACTCCCTATTTAGAGCACAGTCTAAACAGGCAGTTGCTACTCCCTACACCATTACCAGCTACAAATATACATTTGTAGTTGGTCATGGTGGATTTATGATAGCTGCTGCAGCACTAGGATACATGCTTATTAATAAAAAACAAAAAAGGTTAATCATTAAAAGCAAGCACTATTAACCACTCATGTCTTGCTTTCTTGTTTAACTGTTATATTTCAGATGAGCCTTGATTGGGCTCTTCAAAGGCGCAGCATTTGTGTTGCCTAACAGATGTCTGTGCATTTCCCTGTTATTATTGTCCATTTAATAAAGTCCTCACTTCAAAAGGCAGATTAAAAAAGTGCTTTCATTGCAGTCCTCGTGTTTTCACACTGGAGGAATTCCAAGAGGGCGCCAGAATGATCATTGCAGAGGTTGCATTTCAGCCACATGCCAATTGATTGCAGTTTCAGAAAGTGAACTCTCTTACATGTATCTTGGCCTTGCATTTCTTTAGGACGATGTCATAAGATCTTTTTCTGAGTTTTACAAAAAAGGTGAACTTAATCCTTACCCTGAAAATGTCATCACCTATAAACCTTACTTACCTGTGACCATGAGCCCACTGAGCTCTGCAGAGTAATTCTTAAAGACAGGACATAAACATACAATTAAACTATTAATAATCACTGAGCTCTGTAGGTTTTCATGATCACTACTCAGATAGGAAGCTTTTTTCATCTGTAGATGAGTAGGCATTATTGTGGTAACGACTATTACTGACTAAAACTGATCTATAATGATGTTCTCAAAACAGACAATGGGGAGGAAAAAGATATATCAGGCTTTGGATACACACCCAGTAATTGTTTCACTTGTAATATAATTCCACGCTCAACCATAATATTAGTCAAGCATCTGAACTAGGAGACAAAAGACTCTTTTTTCTCACTTTCCTCCTGGTGCAGCAGCCCAAGCCTGAGCCAATCTGTAGGACAGCCGGACCCGAGGGACCCTCTAGCCACCAGCTGACTGACCAAGCGGTTTACTCAAAGGCACAATTAGAGGGTCTTTGTTTCACCCGGAGTGGCCCTTTGTGCCGTAATGTCGCCTGGCACTGGAGGGGAACGTCATCAGTCACTGGCTGAATGGTGTGAGTCAGAGGAGAGATCTCACACATGCAGGTTGGAGGTTTGTGGTCCTATCAGAACGAAGGATCTGATGGCACCCTGAGGCGCTTCAATAGGCAGCTCTCCTAGCTCGCTTCTTCAATAAAAGTGGGTGCTAATGTCATGCGGATGACGGTTCATCAATAGATTCTTGGCTGTCACTTTCTAGCTTTGTACATGCAGGATTTGCCAGACTTTTACTCGGGCTTTACCACATAAGTGCTAATTATGCACCCAGCTCTAACTATAATCCCCTTCTTCTCCTCACCACTGTCCATTTCTTTGAAAACACTTAGTTGTAGAAAATAAATTAGTGTAACACGTTTGATGGAGGACTTTGCAAAAACACAAAAACACTAACATCGAAGCATTTTTTGTCCTGGTTCTTCTTGCAGTCCTGGATAAGCAACATTGTGCTCCGTAGGGTTAGAGGTTGGAGAGCTTTAGAAACCAGAAAAACCCCAAGTCATCATCATCCCTCTTCTCATCTTCCATCGCTCTGCAAAAATGACACATGACCTGAGCCAACGCTGTCAGCAAGCTCATAATCACAGACCAATTGATCCCCAATCAGTGTCAAAACCAAGCATGATGTTGTGGTTACAGAGTACCAACTTTAAAAGATTGTGGCTTTACAATTCATCAGAGAAAAACCTTAGGGAGCTACTTGTGAGAGCAAGACATCAGACATGGATTGTAACAAGGAGACAGAGACAAAAATATCTTCGTTTTAAGGGCTCGAACGCGGTAATTGAAGAGCAAAGCCGTTTGTTGAAACACTGTCACCCAGCTGCTGGTTTTGTTTGTACAGTGTTTCATTTGATTGAAAATGTCTTTTTCTATAGGAAATGTAGGACAGTTGAAGCTGCAAATAAATAATAACCCACTGAGGTTTAAGTCGTCACAGGTAACCCTACCCTAACGTCTACATTTTGGAGTAAAGCAAAACAGACTTTTTTGAAAGCATGAACAGTTTTTCAAGTGTGTCAGAACGATTATTTTATTTGTTACCTGAATGCAAAGACTTGGTAGGAAAACAAAGACAGCATACTGTGAAGGCCTAGGGTTAGGGGTAGGTTTGGGCTTTTCACCAGTGATGGCTTAAGACCTCAGAGAGTTAACCTCCTAACATCTACCAGGTCACCAACAATCTGCTAAAGGCTAGGGCTGGGGTGCAAATTCTAAGCAATCTCAGTTTAATAATCTAGAAAATGCTACATTTTGAAGCAGCTCCCTTACATGCATTTTTACCTTCCGGGTCTTCTTTTGTCATTGTTTGGCACATCTTTATATAATGAGCTGAAAGTTCCCTTAGTCCTAACCTTAAACTGGTCACTAGCAACCTTGTTATTAGGTATTTTTTTGTAAATATAAGGCAGGAAAGGTCTAAAATTTCTTTCTCTTAAAGTAAGTTTCTAAAGAAGCACTATGAACAAATCCTTACATTTTGATTTTCCAGACTGTCAGGCTGACCATGATTTCCCCGATCATGTGTATCACACATCACAGATGTCAAATCAGAGAACTTAAGATAAGAGCTCTGTGTCAAGGGCCCTGACCAATCCACACATCTCTCTCTTAAAATTGTAGTTTCTTCAGTGGAGTCCAGCTTGGATTATGACATGGTTGACATCATTTGATTTGCCTTCCCAGGAGCTCTGAAAGTGCTCCATTAGAGTTATTGCTGGTGGGGCGGCATGCCAACGCCAGCAGCCTGCCCCTGTTACCCACAGACTTACCTGCTGAGTGTAATCTGTCCTGTTAAGGTTAAGCCAAGTTTAAATTTACACATACTTTGAGGTCTTTGCGCTGTCTCAAACAATAGAACAAGTTTATTCTTATTCACATTCATCCACCAGGCACGGATCATTGTTCCATTGAGAATCGGCTCGGAGTAGCAAGAGGCAGGCTCATAAACACAGGTTTCTAATCTTATAATTCACTGGTGTCTGTATTATGGATTCAGTCAAGAGAGAACATATTCAATAAAGATGCCCAAAAATGACAATGTGACTTAAACCAAAAGTCAAGCCTTGAACTCTCGACAATGGGTCATGAAAGCTGAATGAGCCCTTTGCCAAGGCATGGATTCAAAACCGAGCTGAGAATAGAGCAGGACAATAAATCAACAGGGAGTCCTTTTATTTTCTTCCTGGTTCTGGTCTTCATATCTTCCTAGGACATGTTGTTTTTCTCAAGATGGAAGAAGAGAGGGTGTGGTGGATGTAGGAGGAGGAGGAGTGTGTGTGTGTTGGGGGGGTGACTGGAGAAAATAAGAGGTGGAGGGCAGGCGGGCAAGCAGGACAGTGACATTCACGCATTACGACGTGGCGACACTGACAAGGTGTCCACCCTGCCGTTCGGCCAAGCTGTTATCACAGTCGGCCCCCGTTTCCAGGTCGCAACCCTCAGCGGCACCGGCATTATTGGGTCGCGGCTTGGTGCCACCAGCCAACCCCGGTGTGGGCCGACCATGCTATTGTCCAACGGTGAAGCGTGGCTTTGAGATACTGAACACACACACAGGCACACACACAGGCCCACTGATCCGCCCTGGCAACCTCCCTAGCAACCATCTGTCCTGCTTTGCCATGCTCAGGCTTGGGCACAGCTAGCAATGGGCATGCCTTGACACGTCTGAGTTAATGGGACAAAACGGAGGCACGCAAAAGGACAAAAGGACTCACAAATGAAAGAGCGTAGCCAACAGAGAGAAGTCAGAGAAAGAAAGATGGCCTTCATGAGAGTTTGGCTCGAAAAGTCCAAAAGTAAGACCGATGTTGTTTTGTCCTTTGTGTTGATTTAAGTTCCGCGGAAGCTAAAATTATCCAGGATTGCTTTCTATGAACCAATTAAAGAATACATAAACGGCACATTGTACATTTGATTTGTAGATAAATGAGAATCAAATTTGCCAAAAATCTTTGACATAATAGAAATTGTCCAGGGTGCGAAAATGTCTTTCCCTCATCAAGTTTTCTTCTGTATTCAGCATCTTGCCCATTTCGACATCATCACTCATTTCAACTATTCAGTTATGTTGTCATTGTATTGACGGCTATTAGCATTACAACCAACAGCAAACTGGCGACATGAGAATACGTCAAGCGTTGACAAAGACCTCACGTTTGAATGTGTAAGGCTTTCCTGAGAAGCATAAAGGGATTATAGCTGAATGTGCATTTGTAGAACACAGAAGAAAGTCGGCTGGAAAGGAGGTGAGCAATTTGAACAATAGGACTTCTGACCGTCCTGATTTGGTTGTTCGACTTACTTTTGTATTAACAGCGTCGCTCGCATTGTGATATCTACACGGAAAAGTTTGGAACGTTGACGCCCTTGAGGTCAACGTGTCATTGGAACGGCGCTGGAAGAATGACGGTTTGCTTCCTGATGCTATAGATTTGAGGTTGGCAGGGGGTTGGATAAGAGTGGGGCAGGGTGGGGCAGGTCTGGGTGCGACGCTATATCACAAGTAGATACATCTTCCTCTGTCTAACATGCTCGCTTGTGTTGCCTTATCAGCATCGCGCCAATGGCCCCAGAAACAGCACAGCAATGACCTCACGTCTTTCTCCCACCCAAAAAAACAGCCTTTTCTTAACATGCAAAAGCGCTGCCTTTGTCAGCCCTCGTAGACACAAATCAATTCCCCGCCCCTTCTAGCACCCAAAACCTCGGGCTCATCCAAGAAGCAGAGGGGAGCCTCAGACAACTCGTGATAGAGCCTCTTTTGATGGGAACTACATTTTGTAGCATCCGTTCCTCTAGAGTACGATTTATAGTGCAAGCAAGCTTGGAAAAAATGTTCTTAAGAACATAAAGAACAGCCTGGTTTATTCTAAGGTGTCCAAATTATAAAAACAAGATTACATGTTTACGCCGAGAACTCCTCTGACGACCATCAACCTTTTTGCACCAATAAGCCTGTTCAGAAGTAGACTAAAGAGAAAACACTTCGTTGGGTCGTGAAGGCGAACTGATTGAGCGGTCATCGTTCCTGAGTTTTTTATGCAGCTTTTACTTCTTTCCGCTGAGGCCCTGGGTTCTGGCCACAACAAAAAAAGTGGTTTAGAAACAGGATTACAGGGTGAATGTAGCAGATAAAAATCAGGGGGAAATTATGTGCCTTGCCAGCTCTCTACTAAACAGCCCCCCCTTTCCCTTAACCCCACAGCCCTTCCCTTTTTCTTTCACCGTCTTGCATTTTCAAAGAGCTGAGAGGCCATAGCGAAAGTGAATGAAGCATGACCGCAGGCAGATGCTCCCCACATCTTTCTCTCTCTCTCTAGTCGTACCCTTCCCAGTTTACACCCTCTATTTCCCACAACTACCTAAACACTGCTGTTTCAAAGGGACACACAGCTCATTTACCTAAACACTGCTGTGTAGATGATTACAATTTAAAGTGGACTTACAGACTTATGAGGTAAAAGTTCAGTTACAATGATTTTACAGTACAATAGTATAAAGCTGGGAGCTACTTTTTTACCAAATATTTATTTTACATTTAAACTGTTTTTTAATGTATTGTCATATGTGTGTGTGTGTGTGTGTGTGTGTGTGTGTGTGTGTGTGTGTGTGTGTGTGTGTGTGTGTGTGTGTGTGTGTGTGGGTTTGCTTATGATAAGTGTTTTTTGTTGTTGCTGTTGTTGTTGTTGCAGTGCCATTTTGAGTAAATGCCATTTGTTAATTTCCCCTAATTCCCCCTGGGCACTTGAAGGCTAAATGAGCACAGATGGGACATTTTCAGTCCTTTGGAACAGTTCATTTGAGTGATTTGGATTCAGATTTGTTGTTTCACAGTCTACATATCACATTGACTCTTCTTGTGAGCTTGAGTGGAGAAAGTTGCTGAAACCATACTAATTGTGATGGTATACAAGTGCAACTTTAAACCCAAGTAGCAGTGAATTATTTGATTTGCATGCCATAAAAATAACAAAAACAAGTCTCTTCATGGTCACTGCAGGAGCCTCTGTCTGGAATGCATCCTCTAAACACTTATCTGTAGTAAACAACTGCTTTTTTATTCTCTGGGTCTTAAAGTGGAAAGTCGGAACTTTTGAAGAATTTCAAAATGTTTTAATTAGACGACAGACTGTTTGTTCATGTTTTTGAACACAGAATTTAATTTAGGTTTTTATTTGACAGCAGTAACAGGATATTATGAACCAAAACTCATATATAACATGGATAACATGTGTACTTCATAACAGCTGTTGTATATAGTTACTATTACAACTGAATAAATCAAATAAATAGTGATATTTTAATATATCTAAATATCATCACATAGATCATGTAATAAAATATTATTTTAAACTGGACTTTGTTTGGTTTTTTGGCATCAGTCCTGCGCATATATCGGGTCTGAAGAGAAGCTATTGTATTTTAACCCAGATCACATTTTCCATAAACGAAGTAAAATCAAACAAATAAAAACAATGAGAGAGAAAAGACGTACAGGACACTGCCGCGCAATCTGCCTACTCATGAGGGCTTTAAATGAAGTACATTAACCATCATTCATGAGCATCCAGATTGGTTATTGTATAGTAGCAACTGTTTTCCAAACTATTTACAGTTTAAAGAGTAGTATAGCCTTCATCATTCATTACTAATTATTATTATTATTCACTATTATATATTGTTGCCAATCGGTAATTTATTATGTTGTATAAATAATCTTTTTTTTAAAAATAGTGTATAGTGAACTTGATCTGTGAGCTATTTTCCATTAACTAGTTTTGATATTTAATATATATATATATATATATATATATATATATATATATATATATATATATATATATATATATATATATATATAGATATATATATATAGATATATAGATATAGATATAGATATAGATATAGATATAGATATAGATATATATTACCTTTTGGTAATTTAAAGACAACCACAACCATCAGTGATTCATTTCTTGGGCTTATTTATCAAATAAACACACACACATTGTGTTTGCACAAAATTTATAAACATTGTTTATGCAACAGTATATTATAAGAACAGCTACAAAAAGGAAGTGTTTTTCATATCCATCAACTGTACTACTGTGTTAGGCATAATTTTATATCAAAGATAAGAAGATCCATTCACTGTGTGTGTGTGTGTGTGTGTGTGTGTGTGTGTGTGTGTGTGTGTGTGTGTGTGTGTGTGTGTGTGTGTGTGTGTGTGTGTAAAAACCACATTTCTGAGGCAGGAATGAGGCCAGTCACTGGCAAGTGACGGGGCAGTGAAGCGACCCAAAATTCACTCTCCTCACTCTCAGTAGGCTTGTTTTCACCATGGAGCCAACAGCTCTGGCTCATCAGCCCGCTCTGCCAAAAACAATGTTTGTCTTAAGAATTTCCATTCCGAGGTGTTGCCTGGAATGAGAAACATAACCCGACCTGATAAAAATGTTAGCAGTTTGGCAGCTGAGGACTAAGATTACCCATTATTCATAAACTGAGAGCGCAACATTGTTGTATTTGTGCCAATAATACTATTAATACCTGATTGTACTGGTTTAATCTCTCAGTCTGCCTTTGCTGTGTTTTTTTATTTATTATTTTGAGTGATAGGTGTGTGCTATAGTATGAAAAAAAATGAAAGATTTATATAGTGAAGAGCACGTTGAATGTATTCTAAAAAACAACTTTGTATATCTTGTATCGTGCTCTTGCTGTACATTTTCATCTTCTATTTAATTTTAATCTTTTAATCCTTTTATCCTCTTATTAAAGTGTTTTTATATTAGCCTGCGCATTTTTAGATGCGCTCGTAATCCTTACTTATGTCTTATGTATAGCCTTTGCTGTTGAAATGTGCAATATATGAGCGCAATAATCCCAATGGTCACATAAATGATCTTAAAACAAGGTCATGCTGCAATATTTGAGGTTGTTTTTATGTGTGTGTTATTTAGAACTACAATTTGTACCAATTCAGTATAAAAGAAGACCTTTATATCCACGTAGTTTCTTAAAAATGAAAAAAATTACTACAATAATACTTTGACATATTTCTCAGCATGTCATTTGGACTTTCAGGCATTTGAAGGAAAGAAATTCTATAAAATCGAGATCTACGTTTTGCATTTAAGCATCATGGCTAATTACAGATCTAGCTTTCATAGAGTAGTAAATGTGCTTAGTAGTCACCTGAAAAAAATGGTTTTTTGAGACTTTATATTTCAAAATCAGGGCAATTATCTTTCATAAAAAATATAGCAATAAAGAATAAATGTAGTTTTACTAATTACTATGAGAAACCTGCAACCACACAGGAGTATGGCGGACATGATATATGCTATAATCCCTCCTTAGAAAAAAAAAGAAAAAAAAAAAGCTCGGAAATCCGTCACCAAATAATTCTGTAAATTGAAACTACTCTATTGCTGCGTGTATCGGCTCTGATGTGTACGGCATGTTATTGCTGAAGACAACTTCTCTGTTTGGAGACGGAGAGGAGGCTCCTTCCTCTCGCTCCTGATAAAAAGGTAGAGCAGATGAGGAGGAGGAGGAGGGGGGGGACGAGAGGTGATACAGCGCACAGAGAAATTTCATTTCCTGCCTTGTACGGAGAAAATAGTATCAGCTGGGAAAACCTGGCCAAGAGATGGGAGATTTCCCCTCCGAACATTGATAACCATTTGTTCATTTCCTGACAACAACAGCGCAAAAAAAAAAAATTACACGACTCTTCTCTGAAATGGAATAGGTTGAGTTTTCCCTCTCATTCTTGTTTTGTTCTGCAGGAGCACAGGAGTCTATTTCATCAGCAACACATGCAGCAGAGGTCCTAATCACAGGATCAGTTATTATTGGAGGGAGCGCACGCTGCATCGGCTGCATAGCTGAGAGACGAAAAAGAAGGGGTCTGCGGTCAAATTCTCCCACTTTTGTGTCGCTTAGCTTCTCTCCGCCAGGTCGGATTTGCATTTTAATGGAAGGCTTTTATAGACTTCTCGGTGGCGTTCGCAGCACCACAAGTGGCATCATTAAGTGAACTAAGCCGGATTAGAGGCGATGCTGAGGTCAGATACCCATACGCCAAAAACAGAACCCAAGCTTTCACCTCCGGGATTAGACAGAGACCGAGAGACGACAGGGGAGGGGTGGGTGGGGGCGCAGGGGTTTAGAGGCGAGGGGAGAGCAGGAGATTTTTTTTAAGGACATAGGCGAGCGGAACAACAAGAGAGAAAGAGAGAGAGAGAGTTTCTTTTTTTTTAAATGAGCAGGAGCAGTGAAAAGAGAGGGAAATGGGAGAGAGACATAAGAGGAAAGAGGAGAGACAGGCCACAGCGAGGTGATGAATTGCTTTTAAAGTGTCTCCCCTTCAGCTCGAGGGCCTTGCACATCCTCGGCTTGGCTTTAGTACCAGCTTCTCACAGTATAATATTAAACACAAACATGGAAACGGCAGTGTTTGGGGACAGTTCTTGACTTAGAAAGGGGTGGCAGTACTTTTCATGCTGTGACAGCCAAGCGGTCAGCCATAGAAATCAGCCAGCATTGCCCAGTGCTGGCTGTCCATGGCAGGACAAGGCCAAGTATGGCACCAAAATGAAAGTTAATTAGTTGTTCTTAGGTCACTTTAAATACTTTTCACTCATGTTGTTGTCAACCTCTCACCAACAAGTCTAACCCTAGATGGGTCACCATCTAGGGTTAGGTTAACATCCACCTCTACATTTTTCACCAATTAGAAATGGAAAAGCTGTAAAAAAAAAAAAAAAGAAAAAAGAAAGATTTTATTTCAAACACTTTCTAGTTTCTGAAGTTTTGCCTATTTTGGAAATGCAGAGGTCACTAGCGAGCTGTCCCGTGCCAAAGCTGACAACCACATGAAAGTTATGTTGACGTCAATGGATATCAGTTTGAAACGGTGATCCAAGAGATCCCCAGACTAACTGATTGTGACGTTCTTATCTGTTACTAATAAATGTTTCACTCACTTCATGTGGAATTATTACTAGCAAGTTTGAATAACTGATAGTGTGTGAAGCCAATCCTGTGCAAGTCTGTCATGGCCAAACAAAGAGGCCTATTCGCCCTGTCTGTCATTTCACTGTGCAAGACTTATGGATTCTGCTTTGATAATTACAGCAGACTTTTAGGAAAGCATTCAGGAGAGCTTGCACTGCTACACAGCATGGAGATCTATTCATAGAAAGGACAACTTCAGGTTCATCTGCAGTAAAAAAAAAAAATCTCAAAGTGTGCTGAACATGCATGGACGTGTTGGTATTTGCTGTTTTTAAACAGGCTTAGCAGTTACAACGTGGCAGCCTATTAATATCAACCCTGACTTTACAGCTGTTGACCATAGATGTAAATAAATCTGAGTAAAACATAGACTTCAATTATCAGGTGTGAATGTGTCACACGAACATCAGATGCCATTTCTATATCACACGAAGTCCTCTGCTTATCATAATCAAGAAAAATACAATCATCATCACAGTGGAGTGATAATAAATAAATAAAAAGTGGATTAATTTTTCATGTCAGAGTCTTTCAGCAAACCTTGTATTTAATGATAAAAGCTGTAAAACTCTATGAGGCGTGTTCTTGGGGTGGGAAATGTCATACTTAGAAATTTTGATTTTTTTAGGATGTGGTTAAGGTCGGCCACATGAGGTATATTTTAATCCAAACCAAGAACTTCTCCTACATGTTGTCAAGAACGTGCAGTTCCTCTAATGGCCACTTGAGGCTTACTCCATAAGGAAGTCAGTCTGCATAGATGCTTATGTTAAAATGCCCAATTTTAAGGTATAAATAAGACTTTTTAATAATATATACCAGTATCTATATTTATAGTGACAGATAAGTGAAAAGTGTCTGTAAGAAAAAAAATCGATATATCCGATTATAGGTTTTAAAAACCGTTTATCAGTCAGACTCTCTTTGTTAGGGCTTAAAATCAGGGGGAGTGGCAGCTTTGACTGGCAGGTTCATAGACAGTTCTGATGTGAGAAATTCTAATTTTTTTACCACTTTCTCTAAAATTAGATATTTTACTGTTAATGTTTTAACGTGTGCATGTCGAGATTAAGTATGCGGTGAAACACCCACCTTTTTATTTTATAGAACGTACTAACTTATTCACCTTCATTGTCCACTAGAGCGCCAGAAAACACACTAAATCTGCAAACTTTCAACTGTTCTGCTGCCTTGTTTTCCAATTAACCTTTCCAGAGGCCAACCTTTGCATGGAATGACATGGATCAATGCCCACAGTGATAAACATCTGCAGAGCACCTATAACTGACTGGAAAAGTGGCTTTGTAAATGCTGTGTAAATATTAACTAACGGGTGTTTGCCGTCACTTCACAGGTCTGATGCGTGCCAGGTGCAGATATGAAGGGGAAGTTGCTGAACCGTTGCGTTGCGAACGTCAAGGTTGCAGGTTAGAGTGAAGGTGAACTGCTGGAAATGGGAAGGATTTGACAAGCGTCCAAGCTTACATCCGTCCGCTCCGGCCTCGTATTGTTCTTTAACGCTGTTAAAAGACTGAAAATGCAGCCATAATCTAAGAAACCACAAAGCACTGCAGAGACAAGTGACACATTCAGCAGAGGGAATATAAGGATTTGTTTATTTAGTTAGAGAGCTGTCGATGTCGTCTTCTCACAGTAATGGAGAAGGATAAAGGAGACATTTTCTGCAGTTAGCATACAATTCATGACGCTGCTGAAGTTTTTAAGCCATGTCATCCACCATCAATGTGAGGATTCATTTTTGTAAGTAAACTCGCATCTGAAGTTCACATGTGAACTCAATCTATACGAGTGAATAAAGCTCAAAGTGCTAAAATAATTATTTGCATCTGCTTCTAGACAAAAATATATATTTTTTTTTTTTCAGTCATCGGTATTGGATTAAGAAAATATGAACACACCAAAGTAAATTTGCTCATAAAATGCTAGCATTCAGCTAATAAAGCTAATCCCCATTCATTCTGGCTCATTTGATCGCTACAAGGAAACATTCAGTTTTAAAAGAGACAGTTCTTCACCACCAAAAAAGTCCACACTAAATTTTAATTTTTAATATTTATTTTTTAGTTCTAATCATTTGAATATTAAAACACTTTAATAGATGAACACTTGTGCTTGTTTTGACATTTTCAGACCGAACAAAACAGCTTGAAGTACATTAGCACAACCTTCTCAGCTTGACTAGCACTCATTTGCACGTGTCGGGTTTTTCCCGCTTAAAAATTTGTTTGTACCCCAGAAAAAGGTTTTAGCCAAAACCGTTGCATTCATGAAATGGCAGAAAAGATTCTCTTAAATAATGTAAAACAAATGTATCATTTTTATATATGTGGACTAATTATGCTTACACAGAAAATAACCTCCAAAAGTCCCATTCAGAGGCAGAAAAGGCCATGGACGGGGGCAGGGTCATGTCCACAAATGATCGGAGAATCTGGATAGTTACATCTTACTGAAAAATGTAAACAAGGTACAAAAACACTGTATACCACTGTTCTGTACTACATCATTTTTATTTAAATGATTAGTTAACTCCAACTTTGTTCTTTGTCCCAACTGTGCCTGTTTACCTCTAAATAATCTATTAACCCAATGCTGCAAATGTTGGGACTCTTAGTAAAGTGTCAATAAAACCAGAATGCAACACTGGAGATCTCATAAACTCATATTTTATACACAATAGAACATATTGTCCCCAGATGTTTTCAGACTGCTGTTAAAAGAAGAGATGCATGCCACACAGTGACAAAAACCAACTTTCTGAGACATGTTGCCACCATCAAATTCAAAATGATCTTTATTAAAATGATGTATTTTCTCAGTTTAAACCTTTTGATATGTTTTTTTATGTTCTATCGTGAATAAAATATAGGGTTTTTTAAATTTGCACATCTTTGCATTCTGTTGTATTGACATTTACAGACTGTCCCAACATCAGGATTGGGTTCAGAAATTGGTGGAGTCAGCACTCAAAATCTTTGATTTGGTGTCTTTACTGATTTAAATACCATAACGTGACAAATTCGAGTGATTTTAAGTCATGCGTGTCATAAAAGATACCCACTTCCCTTGGAATATGGACAGAAAGCCTCTGTGTGATGTTTCTAAATGTATTCGAAACACATTTTCTGCCTGCAGAGGCTGCAGATTGGTAGTGGTAGAGTGGGAGGGGTCACTTTAGGTCACTAACTTAAAAAAAAAAAACATCAGAAAAAGAGTAATCTAATATTTGAGGGAAAAAAGGGGAAAAAAGTAAAGTGTTGTCTGGTTTTGTTGTAGGTTGGAATTCACCACCGCACAAAATAACTAGATGTTATTTGTGGCTGTACAATAGTGTGTGTACGCGTTGTTCATGTGCCTAACACAGCGTGCTGTGCAGAGATGAGCGGCCCGTCACTCAGCAGGCATCAGGCCATGGAGGTCACACCCCAACAGTTGCGGGAAGAAGAGATTACGCCTGTGTGTGTTTGTGTGTGTGTGTTTTCTAAAAAGCAGAGATTATGCATTGTGATATCAAACTGGGTTAATGTAGCGGACTGTGTTTGCATACAGGGGTGCCACGGACTCGCGGGTTTTAGCTTTAATCCCCACACACAACGGAATGCTCACCGGCTGATTTGGCACTTTTTCAGAGTATTAGGCGACCAGGCGAGGAAGCTTTGTTTACCCGACAGACAAGTCATCATGATTCATAAAATCCCTACTAGCCTGCGTTTTCCTCTACTCTTACACTTTTATGGGACTTTTGCTTTCTTGGTCTACTTCAGTAACCTTGAACCCTAATTTTTTCATGTTTCTGATCCTCATTTCAAAAGACATGTAGTCATCCACGCGGTAAGATAAAAACAAATATAAAGAAGTACTACTGTAGTACTTCAGTACTGCAAACCTTTTCACGAGTTAAATCTTCTATTAGAATAACAGACTGCCATGATGGGTTCATAAAATACAACACCAACAGTTATTTCTATCCAAAGTTTGAAAATGTGTGTATTTTTGTTTGTTCTCCAGTCAAACTAGGCCGGGATTACGCTCTCTTAAAGGACATGCTCACTGCTGCCGATACAGGGGACGCATACACATTCATACACAGCCACAACACAACCGCACATCTTTATGAAACAGGGAAGTCACTCAGTACACCACTAAATTCTACACTGATTTTACATTTCAGAGCAGGAAGCTATGTCCATTTCTTATATATATCATCTATTGTAATGCATACACATGCATACACACATAAAGCGTAGATATGAATATAAAATAATGAACAAAAGAAAACATGTATGGTTTTAATAGTTCACCGATGTAAACTAGTGCTATCTATGCTCCAAACGTCAAAACCAGAAGGCATCATGTGACGTTTGAGTCGTTCCAGGGAAGCTTTGTTATAAAAATAGATCAAGAAATTTCAATAATCCAATGAAATAAAAGCGTGATGACAAATTCTAATTCAGAGCACGACACAATGGAGCTCAAGTTGGAAAACTGAGTAAAGAGTAAAAGCCGAGTCAAAAATATACCCCTGATAGAAGATTTAGCAAAAGTGTCAAGTGACTCCAATTATCAGAGGTGAGACCTGCACTGACCTTTCAACAGCACAATGGTTATGAAAGGGGAAGTCAGCTAAACTGGTTTTTGTACCAGGCTATAAACCTGAGAGACCATTCGAAGAACTATTTGTGTTAATACATGTGTTTAATTTTTAACCTGAAGGTTGCCGCGGGCACTGACCGCCTGATGATGAAATTTATGTCACTTAGAGCAGCGGTCCCCAACCTTTTTTGCACCACAGACCGGTTTAATGGCAGACAATATTTTCACGGACCGGCCTTTAACGTGTGGCGGATAAATATAACAGAATAAAATGATACGTCTTATTTCTTTCAAAATAAGACGCACAACTACAACACGGGAAAAGAGCCAGGGAAGCCGAGTTAACGATAAAATCCCTGAAAACCACAAATTTCACACTAGAGCCTCAACTCTCACGGCCCGGTGCCAAACGACTCACGGACCGGTACCGGTCCACGGCCCAGGGGTTGGGGACCGCTGGCTTAGACCATAACGTTGTCATGTATGCAAAAAACTGGATTTACTTGGGTTGAATTGGGACGGGTTGGAAACCTGTGGTTGGATAAATGTAATACTTTTTAAAGACCCTTTCACAGATGCAGCTGCTAAAGATTTCAGATCATGTTTTCCACCTTAAAATGAGAAATACCATATCCTTTAACCAAAGTCATTTTTGACCTTCACCAGCTTTCTCCAGACCAGTAAGCAGACCTTTAGTCAAGGCCATTTTTACTGTTAAATGACTTATATTTGCTATAACATTTCCTTCTGCCATGTTAAGACGACTTGTGATGAAGGATGTACATGTGCATCACATCAGTGTTTCACTCGATATTTCTATATTTTTCACCCCTGCTTGTTGCTTCAAAAGTTTAAAAATGTAATCAGCCGACTCCAGCCACTGGCATACAAGCATATTCCATTTGTTTTTCACATTTGAAATGCAGCAGGTCTATTTATTACCAGCAGCAAACTAAAAGCACAGTAGTCTGTGTGGAAATTAACTAAAGGGATTAAATAATAGATTGAAATCAATAGGAAAAAACATCACTTTGTGGTTGCTTTGATTAATGGTCTCTCCTAAAATGATAAATTAAAGTTGAAAACTTTCTGTACACATTATTAACCCCCCGTTTTCTAACTCATTTAAAAAGCTGCAGGCTTATTTCCCATTATGTTGATAATATGGGTATGGTTAGCCAAAACTCTTTGTGATAATTGTGTGTTGGTTCAAAAAGCCATTTTCTGTTAGAGTGCACAAATCCATTACGACCTCCTCCTTAGGCCTGATAATGGGGATTGGATTAATGCAGGGGGTAAAATATGTGGCCCAGGACTCCTAAAGATATGATTGATCACCTTATTCCTGAGTATTCAACCAGTTTGGTTTGTGTTAATCAATACCATTACCTCTTTTGGATTAAACAGTGGCCTGTAAACAAAATAGAGTCAAAGAAATCTAGATGTGGGAATGTTGTCTGATGGTTAAACTAGGTAATACACATCTCAGACCATCAGAGACTATTTTACATCAAGCACTGGCAGCTGAATTGGTTCCAGTTAGAATAAGTATATTCAACAGCTTATGCCATAAGTTGAAGAATTCCCATATCGGACAGTTATAGAGAGCCAATATTATCTACATTTTTATTCTTGAACCCTGATAGAGTAGATCAGCAAGGAAAAATACTTCTGCGTCAAATCACTGAGGAAACAGGTATTTGGTATTTTATATTTGATACTGCGATACAATATTATTTGATACAGATATTCCTGATGCTAATTCATTGTTTATATAAAGCACACCTGTCCACAGAATCAGTCTCTTCTATTCCAACCTCTCCACCACGATGGGAAAGACCAAAGAGTTGTCCAAGGACATGCAGGGACAGACGTGCACAAGGCTGGAATTGGCTACAAGACCATCAGTGAGAAGTTTGGTGAGAAACTAACAACTGCTGTTAACATTATTTGGAAATAAAGGAAATACAAAATAAGTCAGCCTCAGTCTGGAGCTCCATGCAAGCTCATCCTTACCCCATGAGGGTGAGGTGAGGATCAGCCCCAAACTACACAGGAGGCGCTAGTTAATGATGTGAAGGCAGAGCATCAGTCAAGCATGGAGGTGGAAGCATCGTGACTTGAAGGGTCAATGGATGGAGACACGAACCAAAAATCCTCGAACGAGAACCTTCTTACCCCAGTCAGAAAACAGAAGATGGGTCGTGGACGGGTCTTCCAGCATGACAGTGGCCCAAAACTGCAACAAAGAAGTGGCTATAAAAGAAGCACAATAAAGGTCATGGAGTGGCCTGGACCGTCTCCAGACATCAGTCATATAGAAAATCTGTTGAGGGAGCTGAATCTTTGAGTTGCCAAGCAAAGAGAAAACCCTAAAGGATTTCGATTTTTAAATACCTGTAATGTAATCCATCTGTGGCTTGTGGACGTTTATTGGAAGGTTTGGTAAGATTCCTATTTACCCCTTTATATGAGATTTTAATATGTACAGTATACAAAAATAGTAATCTCATGAGGAGAAATGCATGCTAGTCTGAAAGACAGCATCTTCTAGTTTCTGAAAACATGATTATTTGGCATGTTTCTAAAATGCTACTCTAAGCCTGCCCCTACCTTGTTGTCATTATAGGCTGAGGGACCCTGTATTATTTTCCAATCACCAGGTTTTACCATCCTAACAGAAAGGGCAACCTATCTAGATCTGGCAATTTACAAAGAAGCCAAGCAAAGGTGCAGCAATCAGATTACACAGCAGGTAGTGATGACATATCGCCCACTGAACAATTCCGATCATGATTGGATTGTGTGTTGCAAAGATACGCCCTTCTTTCTGTTTGTGTCTTTGCTGCCAACTTGGTCACAGCCAAATGATCTGTAATGAATAAATAAAACCCAGAAAAACAACAGACAAGTCACTGCACTGTAGACTAAATGAATAACCTCTTTTCTCTCGCTGTTTATTTTCAGATGATAAAGCAAAATAACAAAACTGAGCTTTCAGAGCATTCACGAATGGAGCTATTGAAATGTAGAAGAATGTGTGTTGGGGGTGAGACAGCAGGGCAGGTCATAGCAGGAGGGGTGAGAGGTGTTAGCTAATCTGCTGCAGGATGATATAGATAAACAGAGATGCCTCCCAGAGAGCGGATGTTGTACCCAGATGGCCACAGAGCGGTTGGTGGCAGCAGGAGAGATCAGATAGTCAGAGAGAGACACAAAGAGGGGGAACACTGCAAAAAATATTTCATGGTTTTATTTTTACGAGGTGAATATTTCAGGTTTGTAAAAACATAAATAAATCTATGTTTAGTGGAACATTTTTGAAAAAAAAAGTATTTCATCATTTATTTCATGTTGTTGTTTTTTTTGACTACTTTCTACATTGTAGAGACATACTGAAGACATCAAATATATAAAGCAAGATATATGGAATTATGTAGCAAAGAAAAAATAAATAACTCTGAATGTGTCTTATATTCTAGATTCCTGAAAGTAGCCACCCTTTACTACTTTCAGGGTTGACAGCACTGCAAACCCTCTCATTGAGTTTCATGCTGCAGTCACCTGAAATGGTTTTCACTTCACAGGTGTGTCTTGTCAGGGTTTATTTGTGGAGTTTCTTGCCGTCTTAATGGGGTTGGGACCATCAGTTGTGTTGTGCAGAAGTCAGGTTGGTACACAGCTGACAGCCCTATTTGAAAACTGTTGGAATTCATATTATGGCAAGAACCAATCAGCTAAGTAAAGAGAAACAACAGTCCATCATTACTTTAAGAGCTGAAGGTCAGTCAGTTCTGAAAATTGCAAAAACTTTGAATTTCTCCCCAAATGTAGTCGCAAAAACAATCAAGCGTTACGACAAAACTGGATCACATGAGGACCAACCCAGGAAAAGAAGACCAAGAGTCACCTCTGCTGTTGATGATAAATTCATCCGAGTCACCAGCCTCACAAATCACAAGTTAACAGCACCTCAGATTAGAGCCCAGACAGAGTTCCAGTAGCAGACACATCTCTACATCAACTGTTCAGAGGAGGGTGAATCAGGCCGTTATGGTCAAATAGCTGCTAAGAAACCACGACTAAGGAAAAGCAACAAGCAGAAGAGTGTTTGGGCCAAGAAACACAAGGAATGGACATTAGACCAGTGGAAATCTGCTTTGGTCTGATGAGTCCAAATTTGAGATCTTTGGCTCAATCGGCTGTGTCTTTGTGCGATGCAGAAAAGGTGAACGGATGGTCTCTACATGCATGGCTCCAACCGTGAAGCATGGCAGAGAAGGTGTGATGGTGTGGGGGTGCTTTGCTGGTGACACTGTTGGGGACACTACCACAGCATCCTGCAGCGATGTGCCATCCCATCTGGTTTGGCTTTATTTGGACCTTTTATTTTTCAACAGGGCACTGACCCCAAACACACCTCCAGGCTGAGTAAAGGCTATTTGAGCAAGAAGGAGAGTGAAGGAGTGCTACACCTGATCGCCTGGCCTCCACAGTCACCTGACCTAAACCTAAGTGAGATGGTTTGGGATGAGATGGACCACAGAGTGAAGGCAAAAGGGCCAACAAGTGCTGCATCTCTGGGAATTCCTTCAAGACTGTTGGAAAATCATTTCAGGTGACGATCTCAAGAAGCTCATCGAGAGAATGCCAAGAGTGTGCAAAGCAGCAATGAAAGCAAAGGGCGGCTATTTTAAAGAATCTAAAACAGTTATTTCACACTTTCTTGTTTCTTGTTTATTGTGTTCAGTATTAAATGACTAAGGGACACTTTTTGCAGCAAGCAGCCATGCACATGGAAGAAGAGAAAGCAGGGAGATCCGACTCCCTGTCCAGGACTCCTCGTGTGTGTCATCTCGCACTAATAACCCTCCTCTGATCTGAATCTTCCTCCTTTTTTTTCTCCTCTCGTCTGCTTTTTTCCTCATGTCTATCGCTTCGCCACCTTCTTTTCCCTTCCCCTCTCTATCCCCCTCTTTAGATGTATCCTTCTCTTTCTCTCTCCCATCTCCTTCTCATTAGAGCTTATCTGGGCTTCCACATTCAGTGCTGGTTTTTATCTGTCTAATTATGTTGCTCTTCACCTATGGAGGGAGTAAAAGCAGCCCTGTGGCACGCTGGGAAGACGATTCTTGTCTGGTGCTCTCCTGTGTCCTGCCCCCTTGACTTTTGCACACCCTCTCTCACCCACCTATAGAGATGAGCAGCTTTTCCCTATCCTCTTTTCAATTCCATCACCTTTTCAGCATCACCGGGGCCCTTTGAGCGGGGCCCCCGGCCTCTAAGTCCCCCGAACAGCCAGGCTCAATGATAAAATTCCCCAGACACTTTTCCATTATGGAGCAATGATATGAGGTGATGCTGGGAGTAACAAAAACATACACACACACACTCACTGCCATCGTCATGCACATGCAAGGATCAGGGCATGCACATTCAAACAGTATACACAAAAGCACATAAAGCAGTTTTCACTCCTCCCTGCTTCCTTATCGAGCTTTTTCAGTGTGCAGTGCGTGAGCTGCATGTGCTCATCTCCCACACAAATGTGTGAGAATGCAGCAGTCATTGATAGAATATTTATAATGATACTGCCGGCCTGTGATGTATCAGAAAATAGGATTGGTAACGACTGTACTGGTTGTCTGCATGTTTTTTATTCATTTTTATTCACACCAATAACAACAGGCCACACACTGCAGTTATTTTTGATGCTTTCGTTTTGCAGAAAATAAAAAAATCCAGTCTACAATATCATGTTTTAAGGCATTGTAGGTAAAAAAATAGAATAAAATAAATAATAGTTATGAATGAATGATGTCTTTAACTGTGAACTACAGACTGTATGAAAGAAGGCTGTATTCATGATGATGTCACCATGCTGGTGTTGGGACTCTTGATTGGATTAGATGAGATGTTACATGATCAGCTAATGCTAGCAAGCTAACACTAAAAGCATATTTGGTGGTCCTAACATCATCTATGGCAATGAGCTTTGAGTGAAGCGCCTTGAGGCGACTTTTGTTGTGATTTGGCGCTATATAAATAAAATTGAATTGAATTGAGTAGTGACAAAGAAATGAGACTACAGTTAAATGTTGATGTGGGTTCTCAGTAGCTAACTGGAGAAAACTGTTAGAGAAAAGTCTTTGCAATCCAGGAACAAGTCCAGCTGTCTTCTTTTCAAGCACTCAAGTGTACAGTATTAAGGGGCAGAAATTAATTTCCTCTGTAGGATGTCTGGGCGCTTTCCTAGAGATGAAGAAGCCTGGTAATATGGAAAAGACTTTGGCTTACAAACACCAAGATGAACTGGGGATGGATGGATGGATGGATGATAAAATACTAGAATTTCCCTCAGCAATTTGAAAAGCAAACTTGGACAGTATGTACCTCACAGCAGGCCTAAATATTGGTTGGATAATTCCATTAGAAAAATTCCAAAAGACACCAACAGCACAAGCACAACGGAAAGCTCCAGTCAGCATATTTTAGGCCTAGTAGACACTGATTGGCAAAAGCTACCCTTTTTTTTATTTCACTTGTCAATTAGAGTAGCCATTCTAATAATTCTGAGCCTCTGCAAAATCCACATGGATAAATTATAGTTGATTTATGATTTGATTTTGCAGCCAACCTCAAGTGGCCGTTATAGGAACTGCACTTCTGAGCCGACTTAATTTGTTCAGTTCAGGAAGTTAAGGATACTCTAAAGGTAAATGTGTAGAAACTTGTAGCTGACTTCATCTAAACCTTTAGACCTTCATGTGTTGGAAGTGAGCAGCATATGTCCTTTTTTTCATGAAGTACACTCTAGTCTAATTCATTTCAGTTTCTGCTGTTCACTCACGGCTTCTCCGGACATAGATTGAACTGTACTGTGAAGTTTACAGACAACGTTGCCTAGATTCCAGACAGCCAAGAGACTTGATATTGGAAGGAAATCTATAGTTTTATAGTTTGGAGCAAAAAAAACTGACTGCCTGATGGCAACAAGACTAAGGGATTTAGAAAGAAGGAGGCAAAGACACACTCCGTGAGACTGCACCCAATTCCAATGCTTCACCCTGGTAGTGTATCCAAAGCACAGTTTAGGTTGTGTCTGGAAGAGCCCCAGAACTGCAGGTCACCCACCAGACGCTCCCTGGTGAAGTGCCCTGGCAGATTCGGCTCCTGTCCTTAGCAAGGTACTAAACTCATATCCATCTGATTCATCTAGTACCATTTTGCCTTCGGAGACCGTAGCAGGGGCTAATGCATCAGACCACACAGCTTCCAGTATCACAAGGGCACAAAAACCCGTCTTCCATGTTAAGGTGGCAATTTTTTCAACACTATAATTTGTAGAAACAGTGATCAGAGCCATAATAAGGAAACACAGCTGCAGTAACACCTTCTTTTATGTTTTACACAACTGGTTTACAGCAGGTGTTGTTAAATCTCTGCTAGAGGGTCTGTGTACCTGAGGCAGGACAAAACTTCCTTAATGTTTCTTCAGCACTCATCTCAGCAGGTTGTTTGCATGTCTGCGGCACACTGTAACAGATACTGCTTACTGCAGTCTCTTGGGGATGAAATGACGCACAGAGGGTGAGTGGGGTGGAGGTAGGGTGGGGCAGAGGGGTCACATGAATGTGCGCATTTGTGTTAATGTGTGTGGTAGACCTACAAGGGGATGATAACCCCAATAACGGTGGCCCTTACCTTTCTGCTCCCTTGATCCACACACACATGCTACACACACACACACACACACACACACACACACACACACACACACACACACACACACACACACACACACACACACACACACACACACACAGACACCATGCCACTGTGCGTACAATATGTGATTTTAATGAACCTAATCTCCAGGATCACCAGGTCTCTGAGCCGGGAAATTAACGAGAGCAGGTTAAACACACACAGTAGGTTCAGTGAAACCCCTTTCAAATCATGTGTGTGTGTGTGTGTGTGTGTGTGTGTGTGTGTGTGTGTGTGTGTGTGTGTGTGTGTGTGTGTGTGTGTGTGTAGGGGTGAAATTGGTTTTCCTCAGGATTAAAGGATTAAAAAGGCTGTTAGTTCCTCAAAGTGCTCCAAATACCCCCCTCAATATTCATTACAGCAGATACAAAAGGCAGAGAGGAGCTCATAATGGGCCCCAACCTTCTAATCATTTCAAGCAGGGACGCTCCTGATCTTGCACGCCGCCACACATACACCCATACGCTCTCTTTTATTATCATTATCCACACTATTAGCATGATATAAGAACTGTCTGGAGATCACAACGGGGCGAATTTGATATAGAAAAGAGATTATTGAGGAAACTGTGGCTGAAAATGATCCAAATATTTGTACACATTTGAAATGCGTGCACCCCACCCACCCCACCCACACACCCCACACCCTGGCTGCTTTTAAGCAGACTTCAGTCTTTTCCAATACTCCAAGCTAATGACTCCCTGATGCCAGCAGGTCTGGTGCGAGGTCTGCCAGCCATAGAGTTTGTTAAAGAGGATAATAAATCAATATCAAAGTGCCATCACAGTCAGGAGGTGGCCTAAGTGCCTCCTTAAAACACACACCCCATGGAAAAACTGTCCTTTTAAAGTCCCTTCAAGCACAGAGGAGGGGGGAATAATTGAAAGTGATTGAGAGCACTCTTCACTGTGCCCTTTTTGCACCCAGCAGGTAGCCACTTGTTCGCTGACAGCAATGGAGGATTGGTTTACATTGTGTGCTGCTGGCCCGCCACCGCGTGTGTGTTTGCGTGCGCACACAAGCTCGTGGAAACCTAACAAGGCTGAAATTGATGGTGTTTTAGCTGGGGAGTCATTTTTGATGGTCGCTGACATTCAGCTCCAGAAAATATTGCATTGGATGTGGAAAAGGTCAAAACCAAGGGCGAGAGAGTGAAGAAAATAAGAAAAAAAATGGAAAACAGAATGAAAGCATACTTGACGATTGAACCTTCTCAGTAAAAATAATGTGTATGCATTAAAACTGAAGCTGTGGAAATCAAATGTATTGTTTGTCTGCATTTATGCTGCTTCAGTTTGGAGCCTCGGCGTTTGTAGTTTGGTGTCGTACAGCACAGAAGAAAAGTCTTTTTATTATTTTTTTTCAATTCTAAATATGCAAGACGCTCATACACTCCTGCTCAAGGCTTACTTTTTGTGCTGATTATCCATGGATGTATCCAGAAAAAAGTACTTGAGAACTCCCACTGTGGATTTCAGAGTCAGGAGGTGTGTAAGAGCCAACGTCGATGTTTATGTTTTGTTTATTTGTTATGGTGGCACAGGTGTTTAGATTTTGCTGCATCTCAGGTGATTTCATGGGGGTGTGGTCGCATGTTATTTACCTGACGCCAGTGTTCGCAACAGCGGCGTTGGGGTGAGTGGTTTGTGGGCAAACTTTTCTGTTGACCGTCATTTTAGCACGTCAGTTAATGCATACGCTATTTGTTTTGATTCAAAGCGCAAAAGTATCTTGTTTCGTTCTTAAAATAAATACTCAAAATACGAATACGACTCTGTATGGATCATTGGAGACGCGTCACAGCAACAGGACCAACTCAGCCCGCTGCGATTTTGTTTTTGCATGGAAGGTGCAAGGTGGTTCCATACTGCAGTGGTTAGCACATTCGCCTCATATGCAAAGGCTCAGGAGGAGACCCAATGTAGAAGTCAAACACCTGAATTCTTCACTGCTACATTGTGGATACGGGAGCAGCCGAGGATCAGAGACGTGACCCCAACAACAAAAATCTATAAACAGTGTCAACACCTTGTAATAGTACCCAACACTTTTTTCACTTTTCATACATATAATAATAATAATAATAATAATAATAATAATGCAATTCAATTGTATTTACTTATATAGCACCAATTCACAGCAAAAGCCACTTCCCTGTGCTTCATGTTTTAAGGTAAAGCCCCTGCAATAATACAGAGAAACCCCAACAATCAGACAACCCCCTTTGGCAACAGTGGGAAGGAAGAACTCCCTTTTAACAGGAAGAAACCTCCAGGTGCAGAGAGGTTTCTTCTTAAAATGCAACCCCCAAATGGCTGCTACCGTTTGGGGGTTGCATTGTGGGAGATAGCACAGAAGACGTGCATAATGATACATAATGATACTAATACTAATAATAATCAAAATCATAATTCTGCTTATCCAACAGATCACATTAGCAAAAATAGGTTTTCTAATAAATGTGATAATGAAAAGAAGCAAAGCAGTCAGATAGATTTTCTTCCTTTAAAGCAGCATTGCTGTGTTTAGTTTCAGTAAATGTTTCACCCAAAATGCAACATATGTGAGAAAATGTCTACTGTTTTTTCTCTACAGCAGCTGTTGCATGACTTTAGTTATTTTTGCATGTATGTATGTTATTTATACTATTCATGTGACAAAGTGCATAATTAGATCGCACGGGGCTAGGATTTAGAGTTGCTTGGACATTTGACGGTCTCTGATTTGTCATGGTTTTCAAAATTTCAGTGAAATCGAGGCAGAAGGTTTGGAGGAAATGTATGCTGTATACTTCAAAACTTCAGCACAAGAAAAAGCACAGTTCCTAAGTAAATTTTATGCCACATTTTTTAAAATTAAAAAAATAGCAGAATAAAGTATCCTTTAAAAAATGGCAGCACATACAATTAATGGTTTTCCATAAATGCAAGATATTAACAACTTTTCTTTTACATTGTTTGGTCAAAAAAAAGAAAATAAAACATTTAAAAAATACAGGAAGACATCAGTTTAGTAAGTAGGAATTTCTAATGACCCGCTAACAGGTTATCATTAAACTCTGGTCACCCAGCATTCCACAGCTCAATGGTTTCACTGTCTAAAGAGAAGAAAACCCTCCAAGTTTGTTTTCAAAGGCACTCTTTAGGCACAAAACACCCCATCAGCTACTGCAGGAGACAGGAAACTATTATGCACATCATTTTTCTTTGTTGCTGGCACACTGAAGCAATCACAGTAACCCCCTCTCACAGACCTCCTCCTGTATCTTCTTCTCCCGGTAACAGTGTGGAGAAAAACTCCAGACAGAATAAATTCTGCTACCTCGGCCCCACAGCTCCTCAGCTCGGTTTTCTTTCCCCGACTCCCCGTCCCCCTGCCCCATCAGCCGTTCAGAAGGGATTTTATTTTATTTACTTTTTTTTTTCTTTTAATTTCTAAATCCACAAATGCATGTCAGCATTTCTCCAAGTCAGCTCGTATTTCACAGATTTTTTTACTCTGTGATTAATCTGAATTTTTCCATTCTGCGAGGGGAAACTGCTGCATGTATGAATTAAGTGTAAAAATCTGAACAATCTTACACATGGATTCCACACTATTGCTGTGCCGTACTGCAAATTTTGGTATCAATCAGATACCAAGTAAACACAGGGCCGATATATTGTAAACATATTTTAAAAATCCGTAAATCACTGTGATTTTAATTTTACACTATAATTAGTTAAGATACCTTCCAGCTTTTCATGTATTTTGCCTGGGATGTAAATCTGTCACTAAAGCACTTTGGGTCCACTTCTCTTGTTTAAATGTGCCATAGGCATTATTTTTCATTTCTATAAAATTTATTCAAATGATTAATTTAACAGAATTCAATGGACTACATATCAAAATCAGAGGACAGTCCTATTGTGTTAGTATCGATTCAATACAATACTATCGATACCATATATAGATACTGTCCGGCTTTTTCAGGTGTTACACATTTATTTCGAACATCGTGTTACAGAGAAGTTTAAAACATGTCCAGTCCAAACTAATTGCTGCACTGGTAACTATGATTGAAGCTTTTTCTTTCTAAGTTACCTGGAAAGTTTTCCCGCCACTGTAAAATTGGTGCGATAGAACAAATAAGCAACAGCAAATGTTATTGACAAATGTCATTTTATTTGCAGAAGTTCTGATATCAGTCAACATGGCCAATGACGTGGAAGCGCAGAGGAGCCGACTTGAAGGTTTCTGCATGCTTATTAAAGCCATATCGGTGCATGGAACTTATTTTCATTCCTCCTTTAAAGGTAGTAATCCTGTTTCTCGTTGGTCCTAAATCGAGATGAGGGACACCGCTTGACGGTTCTTTACCCAAAAAAAAGTTTTTTTATAAACCTGGCCTGTTGCCACGCCGGCTCATCGGCTACGTCTCTCAGCAACAAGTTTACTCGAGCTAACAAGCTACATGCATGCAGAACATCTGAATTTGACTGCACAGCAAAACAATATTTAACAGGTAAATGATGGGATGTAGATTCTGTCTTTTGGAGGGATTTTGTTGCTACTTTAAAACACTGATGTTCAATCCAGTCATCTGTCATTTTATTATTTCTTCACATTGTTTTTCTTACTTTCCAGATTTCTCACTTTCTCCTTGCTACCCCCTCTCTTTTCCTTCCCTCTCTTTTCCTTCCATCTACCTTTTCCTCGCCCTCTATCTTGGTTCTGCCGAACTTGGCTTAATTAAAACGCTAATGAGCCCCATTAATGGACCCAGAAATCAATTCTGTTTGCGATTACTTGAGCCTCTGCTAATAAGGTCTGATTTGTATTAGTTTTATACACCTCACCTCTGTGTGTGTGAACTCTGACCATTACTGATTTTCTGTATGGTCCGGAAATGCCTGAGCGGACTTTCTCAAATGATTTCTGTCACTTAAAGAGACAATTACAGAATGAGTCCCAGCAGCCGCTATCAAGCTTAACCTAAAATAGTGTAAAGTGCACCAGTGACAGAGAAACATTTTTCTTCTTGTCCAGCGCCTCTTTTTTGTCTGTCTCTCCCTCTCTCCCTCTCTCTGTGTCTCCATGTTTTGCATTATCCCCACCAGTCTCTGTGGTTTTGAAGTGTCAGTGAAGGCATGGACCTCCATGGCTGAAGCATCCCAGAGGTTTTAAGGAAATCACAGTTTGATGGCATTCCCATATGCTTCCAGCTGACTGGGACAGTCCACTCTACGTCGGCTGTTCCGTAATAATTCTTTGAATTTGTTTTAACCGTTAAAGACAGCCAGATGTTTAGTGTTTGGTGCACAGAATCAGCAGTCGCGCAGAAAGGAAATGTAAGAAAGTGTGAAAAATAGGAATTAAGGGACACCTACAGGTATTATTATTGCATCATTACCAGCAGGGTTTGCTCAGCTTTCACTGGGAGGATTCATAGAATCTAGAAATTTTTATCTATATTTTTTCTGCACATGTATAATTAACCATAAATATAATTATACAATATGCATTTCATATTTCAAACTTTAAAAATTGTCCCTTTTCTTTTTTTTTCTTGTCTGCTACAGTTAAAGCGCAGACTTACAGTGTTAAACAATGCCATTTTGAAGCAGTTACTCTAAAGCTGAGTTCAACTTGTAAGCTGTAATTTACTGTAAATTTACAGTAAAATCTTTTCCAACGTTGCTTGTTCAGCTATAAATTTGTTGAGTAAAAGTAAAGAATGACAGAGAAAAGAGTTGGAATTTATTTAACAGGAAAACTTGTTCTGAATTCGTTGTTTCGTGGTTGGAAATAGGTAATTAAATTATGCTGAAAAACGACCGAGTGAATAAGAGTTTGTGCAGGACTCCCTACTTTCATTGTCTGATGTTATCTGTGCGTCTCTTGCAGACGGGGCCTTTGAGGATTCCCCTCTGAGGGCTGCGGATGATATTGTTCTCTGCGGTTTGCATCTGCTGGTTTGATAATCCAGTGATTCCGCCGTCAGAGGGGGATTCTGGGAGCGCAAATACGCAACAACACACAAACTCCTGGACTGTGACGGCAGCCATTGTTCCTCCCAAACAATGTCTTCACTTTGATGTCTGTGATGCTTGGCCGGCCGAGGGAAGTTTTTCAGCACCCAGTTCCCTTTTAAGTCTTTGCTGCCGAGAAACCCAGAAACTACAAAAAATCAGATGAATGCATATTTATATTAGCTTTAATAATATATCAGGTGGCTTTGTAGAATTTTACAACCAAAAAAAGGACAGTATATTTTATAATAAATGCACAGCAGACAGGATTAGATGATTTCTACATTAATATATGTTGGAAGTGTCTTTAATGTCAGGCTGTGCTCCAAAATTAGCCTCTGCTGAGTTAACACACATATAGGCGTGATTTTTTTCCCCTCTTCAATCAAAGTTCTGTTCTTAGAGATCTCTGGATTTTTTCTCAGTATTTTAATTCATAAATTATATAAAATTGATGCTTTTTTTAGCTTAATCTTTGTTAGCAAATGCAGACAAAGTTATGAATTCAATTTCAAAAGGCTTTACTGGAATAAAATCTTCCATATCGCTGTACAACATGATGCATCCTCTGTGGAAAGGGCTTCGTTTTTGTTTCACTGAAGGCCCTTCAAAGGCTCCCATAAAGGAATTTTTTTTCATTGTCCTGCTGCAGGGGCAACATGCTGCTGCGAGTCTTGACTGACAGCTCGAATCCTCCAATGTTCTTTGGCACAAAAGGCGACAAGCAGAAAGGAAATTGGCTTTTGTCCTCGCCTCCGAGCTCCTTAACCTGATGCCTGTTTTCTCATTTATTAAAACTTGAACTGTACTAACTAAAAAACACAACTAGTACGTCTTTGGTTAATTGTCCTGATTGTGGGTTTTAATAGGCTGTCTGCAACAAGATCTTTATTTGATTTGATTTGATTTTACTTTAGTTTTTATTTTGTGTGTGTGTGTAATTCACAGCAATTATTAAAATAAATCATTTGAGTCATTTTAAAAGAAAATCATAATTTTTAACTAATTTAACCAAACACTTTATTTTCCTTTTTTATTAACTTAATTATATTTATTTCCACCAAACAGCCCCCCTGCAGTCATTGAAAAGGTGTTTTTAAATGATTCTTTTCTTTTCTTTCCATTTAACTAGTCCAACAACCTTAAAAGAATATCTTTTCAAACAGAGTTTAAATTGTTTTCTTTTTTTAAGACGATAAAAAATTGACTTTTTTCATTTTTCCAGCTCTTAAATTTAAAAACCCAAACCCTAAAAATCAAACCCACACAGCCGAGCGAGTGAGGTGGCCAGAGGTGGAGGCCTCTCTGTTTGGCCTGTAATGACTCTAAGCCAGTAGTTTTGTGCCCCCTTCTGGCAATCCTGGCAATAGGTGACCAGCTGATATAGTTGTGATAAACAAAAATGAGACGCTGTGGTAATATCATCTCTCCTGCCGCCACATGGCCACAAACACCCTGGTATTATCTCCTTTATTAGATGTCCGAAAGAGTATGAAAACAATATTAAGGAGTATAAAACCCAACTGGTCTCACATTGCTGATGATGTCAGCGTTGAAAGCAGCTTAATAAAAAAAATCTTTAAAAAACTTTCAGTTTAATGAGCCAAATTTGGGATGGACCACAGAACAGATTCATGAGTCTTTTGTTAAACTGTCACATAAACAAGTCACCCCTTCCTAAATGACCCGACTTCAACCCTTCAGCATCAAATAGGACTGTTTAAAGAAGGCCAGCGGTGATAGAGTCGAAAAGAAGCTCAGGCAGAGCAACATAATCAGAAGCAAATCAGCCGTTTCCCCTGTCACTTCTCTGTACTCGGGAAACTAACAAGGCAGCGGGGTCTCCATCCGCTCCTTCGCTCCCTCCCTCTCCTTTGCGACTCCATAACTTGTCACATTCCTTATTAATTTCCAAGACAGATGCTGACTTTGCCTCTCCACCTTTCTTTCCCTCACTCCCCGTCTCTCTCTGCTTGTATTCCCCATTTCTGCCTCCTTCTCCTCCATTTATCTCTGCCTCTTTGCCTTTATCTGCGTCTTCCATCCTTTCTCCTGCTATCTTCACCTTCCTTTCAGACTCTCCACCTTTCCCTCTAAGTGCTCCACCTGCTCTCGCCTTTCTCGGCTCTCCTGTCATTATCTCATTCTTTTTATTTCAACACCATTTTCAAGAATTCGTTTCCACAAAAGAGATGCCGACGTTGCAGGGCCGGTTCTGAGATGAGTGCGAACACGTCACAATTAATGTAGATTTTTAACTGTGGGGAGAGAGCAAGGAGATCATAGCCCGATATGTTTAAGCAACTGATGGCTTCCAATTAAGGGAAGGGAATGCTGATTTCTTATCATGGAAAAGAGAAGAGAGATTGGGAGACGAAAGAAGAGGGGAATAGAAATTGGGAGCAAAGGAGAAGACAGAGCAGATAGGAAGCAAATTATTGACAGAAAGAAGAAACTAGAAAATGATGAAGCAAAAGGAATAAAGAAGGCGAGGAGAAAAAGGAAGGAAGATGCGTGTAAAGGAAGATTTCAAAAAGAGGGGGCCAGGTGGAGGATAAGAGCGAGTGATTAGAACAAAGGAAGAAAGAGTGGAAGCTAGAAACAGGTTGTAGATAAGAGAAGGAAAAATGTAAAGAGCAAAAAGTGTTTGTTTCAGTGCTCGAAGAGATCACTCATGTCTGCAACTAAACTCATTCTGAAGCCCGAGAGCACTACTAAAAATATATTACAGAAGGTGCTTTAGGTACGTAATAAATCATTTAATATGACGTAAAGCATGAGATGTTTCTGGGTGTAATAAGCCAGGAAGTGCTCCTGTGCTGTTTTAAAAACTGCATTCATTATTCAGGCATTTCATTTGGTGCATTAACTATTTCTCAAAATATTTGCCATAAATGTTATGCGTGATATTAGATGATGGATGTTATCCATATCATCTCCCTCTAAATAAATCTATGCGAGGTTTGGAGTGCTGGACGTGCTGTTATTGACTTACAGAGTGATGCAAAGGTTGCTGTTACAGAGCAGCTTCTCATTTCAGCTGGACACACCGCTGAGTGTCATTGTAAACGCATACTGATGATAGCAGTGATATCTGAAAATGATGTGTCAATATTGTGTCACATATAAAACTGCAACTGACTGTGCTGCTTCTATTTTAAATTTACCAGAAAAAGACAGCACAAATATATGTCTATTTTTTAACTCTTTGTAGATGTAATGACACTATTGTGAGAGATCTTGAAATATGATTTTCGATTTGTTCCTGTAGCTGTTTTTTGGTCCTTTCATGCAATATGTCAGGTTTATGCTTGCATGGGTATGGAATCAATGCTTTCCATAAGTCTCTATGGAAGCATTCAGTGTGGGCGGCTATAGCTTACTTGGTTGTCCAGGTATGGAAATACTGAAAAGCTACAGGGACGTGAGTCTGACTCTGTCCCAGACCCTTTTCTGCCTAGTATTTCTCTCTGCCCTCTCCCACTGTTCTATCCATTAAATGCTAAAAATGCCTGGGAAAAAAAAGACTTTAGCTAATTGCTAATTAGACGAAGAGCAGGGCTGATATATGCAGTGTATCTCTGTACACAGAGAGAGATGAGCGAGACAGCAGGCACTTCAAGCATGAAGAGAGAGTAATGTGTATATGTAGAGCATCAAGAAAGCCCAGAATCACATTTAACCTAGTCACATACAGTAATGACTGATCTAAGCCAAACTAATTAGTAGGCGTATCATTGTTATTATTAAAATGATTTATTTCATTTATTTCAATTCAGTTTAATTTTATTTGTACAGCATCAAATCACAACAACAGTCACATCAAGGTGCTAACAAATGCTAACAGGTTGTCTCACTAAGATCAAGATCGTTTTTACAAGCAATAGCTGTGTGCAGCAAACATACGCAAAAATTGAGACATGCATATAGTGACGCAACATTATAAATGATCACAAATTAGGAAAAATGCAAAAGTTGTTTGTTGCAGATAAAAAATATATACTTTTTCAAACGTCGTGGGTTTTTGCAGCTCATTGGACTTACAGGCAGTGTGAATCTGCGCTACAATAATGTTAAAGTGTTCTGAAACCTGACATTGTGTTTAAATTCAAACAGCAAGAAGCATTCGATCTTTTCAGTAGAGCCTTGTAAATAAACAATATACAGCGCTCCTTTCGTCAGTTATGGAGGACCATCCCAGTTTTTAATATAAGATGTGATAGTGAGTAAGGCTCAGTGTGTTGGGATTTATCGTCTGTGATAAATTCCAACACACTGAGGCGTCAAGGCGGACGAAGATGCAGGCATATAAACAATATCACCATAATCAAGTGCAGACAAAAATATGAAGAAACAAGATTTGTTTCTATATAAAAATCCAGCTTTAGTTTTCAGTTTTCTTGAAAGGTGTGAGAGTAGCATCTAGGCAGAGTCCAGAGTATTTGTAACAATAAACAGTTTCAGCTTTATGACCATGAAGGGTTTGACCTTGTAAATATCATGCACACTGAACTTTTCAAAAATTTGTGTGATACGAGATTTCTAGGATTTATAAAAAAGGGATTTGCAGATTTTAATTGGCCTGATCAAGAATCACGAGGAGCCAGTGGTATTTAAAATAGTGTCATCAGCATAAAAGTGTACAATCTTGGGTGGCAGAGACAATATTGTTTTATGTACAAGGTGATTGATAGAAGTCCAAAATTGTATCCCTGTGGAATACCTACACATGTCTGTCAGAAAGATAATCGTTAAACCGTTTAATGCACTGTTCATCTAAGACGACTAAGACTAACTTTTCTCGTATTTGTGGGAAAGACTGTAGTAGTGGGGGACTTACTTGGATCTTTTGTTCAAATTAGATCTGTTGAAGTGAAATTAAGAAGACTTTCTTTGTTTGGCCAAGTAGCAGAGAGAGCATCTGATACAAGTTAAGCTCTAAGTAGATTTCATTTAGTGCCGCTGAGCTCTCTTAAAGTTCAGCTGTAGTAAAAGAAGTTGTTACATTAGCTTCATTCTTTTATTGTTTCATGAAGCTGTTTTATGCACAAAACAGGAACACGGGGCAAATAAGACACATTAACTAAGAGTTAATAAGGGTTGTGTCTTGTCTTGAAAAAAACCTACATGTAAACCTGCAGGGAATAAACGATGGTCTCCCATGCCACCGACTTAAATACCCACAGAAATACCAGTAAAAACGGCAACATTGACCGGTGTGGATAGCTGGTGTTGATCTCTTGTGTCACGTTTAATTTGGTCTGACTACACTAATTGTACAAGCATTCTGTGATAAAGAGCTAAGGGTCTTTCATGAGGATTACACAGTTTCCCTGCAACAACAACCAAAAACACAAAAAAGGAGATTTAAAATAACAGGAGTGACTGAATCTGCACTGGGAGATGCTGAGTATTTTTCTGTGTACAGCTACGGTGTACTCAGGTCCGTTCTTACAGAACAAGAAATAAAATCTACATTAATAATATTAATAAAGAAAATTCATGTGTATTTGTCATTTTTATTACAACTCCATGTACACAGAGTATTACTACTATACTACCACCGTTCTTTCTAATGGTCACCAGGGAGGGATGACAGTGGTTACAAAAGGAATTCAATAGACGTCTATGGGAAAACAGACTTGAGCCCTGACCTCTGCTAATACTTTCCACTCTTACTGGATAAAATTTGTTGGTTTGTCGTGTTTTTAACTAGTGAGATTTACAAAATGTCTTATTTTCCTTCACATAAAATGCAAAATGTGTCCATTTCTTTTTCTCCCGAGGGTTCACGTTTGGTCATTTTTTCATGAGAAACAGGGAGGATGGGAGCTAGTTGCACCGTTTCCTGAAGAAAGGTGCAACTAGCTCCAATGCCCGGGGACAGATGAGAGGTGCACATCTAACCTTATTGCACGAGGAGAGTCCTGATTGGATCACCTCCAAAATTGTCCCGCCTTTCTGCACAACTTAATTAGCTCTGATTGGATCGCGCCTCTCCAGAATGTTTTCACCTCATTTGTATTAGCTGACAAAAGTGTCTTCATGCATTTTGTTTTCAGCAGAAAAAAAAGGTCACATGTGACAAATATGTCAAACACTTTTGGTTAATGAAATGAACACTGCTTCAGAGCAAGAGGTTCATCTGTTTGAGATTCTTGAGGTGAGTTACCCTTCCATTATTTTTCAGCAAGAAAAACAACAGTCTGGTTATTCAGCTTAAAAAACGGTTTTCATTATTAGTTCATTCCAGGATTTCTAAGATCAAAATTGTCCAGTAAATTTTCTGTTGTCCAATGTCCATCTTTTCACAAATAACCTTCACGCCTGGCTTGCTGAGTTCACCGCGGCTTTTCTCACGGTCCTGGGCGGCGGCCCAGCAACGGTCGGGTCGTATTGTTTTTGTTGTCGCCACGTGCAAGCGGGAGGGTAAACAAATCCAGTTTTAATAAGGCCTTGTATCTCATAATCCCCGCCCGCCAGCAGGTGAGGACCAACATATGGGGCGAGACTACGACGAAGGGGCAGCACGAACTCGTGCACAAATACACACCCGCACCATGCGCACGCGAACACACACAGCAGCTGTCGCTTGTTTTCCGAGGCAAGACCGATCCAACAAGAACATGGTGGGTCTTTGGGAGCTGGGCCAACATCGGGGGGAGGAAGGGGGGGAGGCATATTGATGCAAATGACAGAAGGTGAAGGGAAGGAAGAAAGGCGGGAAGGATTCCAAGTAGAGTTTATCTGCTTCTCCCTCCCATTAAAGTCCACTCGCTTCCTGCCACTCTTACATTCCCTAAGCCGATAAATGACACAGGGTTAAGTACTCCACGGCTATTATAACCGAACGTGGAGCGAAGCAATAGCACAATATTTTTCTGTGCTGAAGCCAAGAGTGTCAGAGCTCAACTAATTTACCACTCTGCTGTTTTGTAAACATAATACGTTTGAGTAGCGGGACTTGTTCATGGTTACTTTGCCCTTGTGTACTTTACAGCGATAAAATTCTTTCAGTGAGAGCGGAGAGGAAGGGGGAAAAAAAAAATCAATTTCCCCCCTGACTGATTTGGTTACACACGGCTCGGGCACACTCTCCCTACAACTTGTTGTCTTGTTTTAAAGCTTAACAAATGTACTTTTTTCTCTCGTTGTTGTTTTGGCTTATTTCATAAGAGAGCTTCTCATAAATCACAGTAGGTCACTGTAATCTTTCAGTCCGAGTTTAAACATAAAAATCAAAGCAGAGCTGAGGTTTTAATGATTTTATGTCCTCTTCTCCGCAGGGCCTACTCAGTATGGTTTATAACTCTGCCTTCGCCTTTCTTCTCGTGCCTTCTTTTAGCTTCTTCTCTCCTCCCTCCTTTGTTGACTGTATTTCCCTTCTCAATCTTTCCCCTTGTTCTTTATTCCTGACCTATTCCCTTCCTCCTTCTCGTAATCTGCCTCCCCTCTCTCTCTCTTCTCTCTCAGCCCATTTCTGCTTCTTATGAAGTGTGAAAAATGATTGTCTGCAGGATGAAGTGGACAGAATTCGCCGGCGTAATGGCCTGACAAAATGAATCGCGGCCTTCCTCGCCATCCATCACCACTCCGAGGCGACTGCTGGCTTATTGATTACTAGTTGTAACTACAAAGTGTCTGATTCAGTGCTTGTGGCGTTGCGTACAGAGGGAGGGGTGGGAGTTTGAGAAAGGTGGTTGGCAGCGGGTGGAAGGGAACGCAGGCAGCTGTAGCACTCTCAAAAATCCTCCTTTGATAGATTTTAAATGGTGAAATATTGATTTCTGTCTGGTCCAAGGCCCGGCCGAGCTGGCCGCAACTATTTGTCGGAGGTATAATGCTGGACACCCGTTTCTGCTGGCCACCATAAGTCATACTGACACCGGGAAAAATGAGGAAGGTGGAAAAGGGGGGAAAGGGGGAGAGAAATAAATACGTGGCTCACCCCTTTACCTTCATTCTAGTCTAGTCCAGCAGTGTCTCCCATGTTAAATCGCACATACGAAAGCACAAGCTGAATAATCTTGCTTCTATTTAATTCACTTTTCTATATCCTTGTTTTATACAGATATAAAATTATGTAGATGTGATTTGAGCAGTGGGTACATAAAGTGCCCTCGGTGTTTCTCCTCTACATAATTTCCTGAATTCTGGTGAATTTTTATCACACCAGTTTATGAAGGAAATGTTGTATTATCTAAAGGGAAAGAAAAACTGGGCACAAAGTGAGATTTCAATTCTGGATTAATTTACTGGGATATTATATATAGATATGGAGAGGTTGTGACGATGATGCAGTGAGATGAGAGCAATACCCTGCACTTATATGGTGAAACATACATTAATAAACATACATCAAACATATGAATCTAATCCATGCCCTTCAGTCTAGCAATATGACAACGATCCATGTCATCTTTTTAAATCCAGATTATAATCAACCCCCAGAAGTCCCCGTGGTTTCCCCCATTTCTGCTGAAAAAGATGAGTCCCTGCATTCAGATCAGATCGAATGGAAATACAAGCAGGATCTCTGACCCACTACACCATATGTCTTTCCTTACTAACATCACAAAGGCAGACTGGGTCACATCCTCCTTTCCCTTAAGAGAGGCGGGAACCTCTGCAAGCAGACGTAGAAGTGGATTTGCCAAAACCTCATGATCTACTGCTGCACTATACTGCTACCCAGATGATTTGAATTTTCATGCATTCCCACAAACAATGCAACCTGGTGCCTACATGAGATTTCTGTTTGGGACAGTTTGGCGAGGTTGCCGTTCTGTGCTTATGATAGATGTGTGCATATATGCAGATGTAGTGCAAAATATTGTATTGTGAACTCAATTGTAACATTTCGTCTTTTACACATTTGAGCCTTGGCCATGAAAGCGAACCCTTGTTCTTTCACAATTTCATGTTCCTGCTCATCACGCAAACATGTAGTACATGTAGTATTTGTGGGGGGTTTTGGAATCATCGATTATTAAGACTGGCACAATAGCCAAAACACTTTTACACCTGAAAAACTTTTATGAATGCCCTTCTCTTTTATGGTTATCATACTGCCTGTGCGCTCGTGGTACCACAGGCTGCAGCTGCTAGCTGAGATGATAGCATGCTCTCGGTCCACATATGTGTTAGTGCAAGGGTCTCGAACTCCAGGCCTCGAGGGCCAGTGTCCTGCAGATTTTAAATCTCATCCTGGGTCAACACACCTGATTCAAATGATTAGTTCATTACCAGGCCTCTGGAGAACTTCAAGACATGTTGAGGAGGTAATTTAGCCATTTAAATCAGCTGTGTTGGATCAAGGAAACATCTAAAACCTCCAGGACACCGGCCCTCGAGGCCTGGAGTTCGAGACCCCTGTGTTAGTGTGTGGCCGGGGCGGGGAATATTACATTTACCACAAAAGACGAATTCACATTTTAGGATTGAAGTCCTACAGTATTAGAGAGAGAAACTTAATGAACAAAAAATTGTTTTGAAAGCATTAATGGCAGGAAGGAGGAGCCGTCTGTCGTTCCTGGATGCTAAAGGTTCGGGAAAAGCAAACAAATACATCTGAATATTCTGCATATTTCCTAAAGTGTTGACTCATGCTAGCGTTTAGGAAAACAAAACAACGCCCATTAAAAAGCAACACACAATAACACCGACACCCTTTAAGACCTTTCTCATTACCCTGCATTTGAAAAAGTGGTGTGACTGTGTGGAGGGTGGGGGCTGTTATGAGGATAGTGACCTACTAAGAGAGCAGACCATGAAAAGGTGATTATTGCTCTTAATTGCCATCTGCAGAGGCTGCCAAAACGCAGGCAGGTAGCATTAATCTACATTAAAGACATTAGAGACAGCGCACACAGCACTTTTCTGCCGATTCACACTTATTTAAGGCTGCGTATTGTTCCGCCGATAAGCTTCAATTAATAGCATTTTTAATGCTGAGCTACTGAGTTCTGCAGTTAGCGCACTGTGGTCTCCGTCTCAGACAACACCAACAGATATTCTGATGACCACTGCACAACAGGAGTGAACAACCTAAAAGAAAAGAAAATACTGCACCTGAATTTATTATGTTTGATTTATTGTATAAATAGGTGCCATTCTTGCATGTTTGCATTGCATGATGGATGAATAATACACTGTTACAATACTAGTTTTTGTAACTATTCTAATAGATACACACATACTGCCCATAATCCTATAAACCTATATGAGATTAAATATACTTTGTGTTAATTGGGAATTCTAAATTGTCCATATGTGTGATTGTGAATGGTGGTTTGTTTCTCTGTATTAGCCCTGCAACAGACTGCCAACTTGTCCAGGGACTACTCCACCTCTCGCCCTATGGTAGCTGGGACTGACTCCAGCCTGACGGAAGGTGGGTGGATGTTAATCTGTCATTTTGCATTTGATCACCTTCAGCTCATCCCAACATCTCAGTATCTTTCAACCTGGTATTTGATTTTCTTCTGGCATGCAACTTTTCTATTTTAATTCATTCTTCTGCTTCTTCTTTGATTCATTAGACCCTTCAGCAGCCATAAGTTTGACTTTAGAAAGGGTTACAGCCCACCTGTGGCCCAAAGTTGGAGGAAACTTTGGCTGAAGTTAGCTAACGTTGCAATAAATATTATTTATCCCTGAACTATCTGACTTTATACTTGTTTACATAGTAACATATAAATATGTGATAATTAGAAAACTTTGCAAGTCACAAAATTCTTGGCTTCTTACTATAATACATCAAATCTCTGTCTGTCCATCTGTCTGTCTGTATGTTTATCCCTAAACTCCTCCTATGTGATCAGGAGATGAGCAACAAAACTTTCTACACGGGTACATTTGAGGCTCCTGAAGGTTCTCATCTATATCAGATGTTGTGCTGTCACCATATTGCCTTGCAGCCACGTTCCACTGGGCTAAAATGATCTATTTTTAGCATTTATGCACCTAAAACATTCCATCATTTAAATTTCACAACAACAAATTTATACCCACAAAATCTACTGTTATATATGATACTTCATGAGGCCATCACATTTACCTAGAAATTACCCAGCAATAACATTCATTTAGTTTTGAATTTTTACATTATATTATTATATAGTTTTTATATTTTTTAGTTCAATTTTTATCTTCTATTTATTTCTATAAACAACATACACCAACTCTATTATTTTTAACTTTTCTCAATCTGATATCATAACACCACAAACAACACTCAACATTTACAATACTAAGACTCAATATGAATTTGTTTATTTCAATTTTGCTCTTTAATCCATCATATTTTCGTTTTAACGCCATGCTGGGTGCGTTGCAATGTTTTGGTCCTGAGAAAAACTGAAATTAGGTTTAGAGCAGGTGGTGACTGCCACCCACACACCCTCCACCCGACAGACACACATACACACATACATATGCAGCACAGAGGAAGCTCAGTCCTGGTGGGAGGTCTGAGGTCTGGCCCTCCACATTCCACAGACAAGTGTCTAGCACCTGCTAGGCCTCAGTCAGCCTTTACTGGCCAACAGATTAGGACGGGCGGACACACTCCAAATCCATTTACTTTACAGTCTGTGTATTTGCGTGTGTGTGTGTGTTTGGGGGGGGGGGGGGGGGGGGGTTCAAGAGAGAAATCATTCTGCAAAATTAAAATGTGAGGTGAATTATACTGTAGATTTTGGCATTTCAGTATTAAAGCCTCACCCAGACAAGACTTCACACACACACACACACACACACAGTATACAGTATGTTCATATAAATGCGCACACACCTTCAGCAGGCCATGTCTGACAGGTGCACATGTCAGTGGTTAGTTCAACCTGGATCAGAGCATTTGGTCTCACTCTGTCGCAGCCAGGCCTCTAGGGTGTGTGTGTGTGTGTGTGTGTGTGTGTGTGTGTGTGTGTGTGTGTGTGTGTGTGTGTGTGTGTGTGTGTGTGTGTGTGCGTGTGTAAAACCCAAGGACCCGATGCTCAGTACCCAGACACTACCCATATTGTTTTCTTCAGTGGAGCTAGAAAAAAGGAAGCTGATTTACAGAGCTGTCTGGCACTGGAGCACACGGATGCATGACTGACTCTGCCTAATGGAGTTTTCAGCCCTGGATTTACACTTCTCCATCTCTGTGCAAGGAGCACAGCCCGGCTGCTTCACGGCTCCCTGGAAGCTATGTTAGCTCACTGATCTCGTCCCGCATCCAAGTTTGCTTCATCATCAACCCCACTTCAAGCTTCCTGCAGCCATAAAAATTTACTGAATAAAAAGACATTTAAGCATATGCACGCACTTACTTCATATATCACGTGCACAGGAAAGTGTCATCAAAGCCTCTTTACAATTTTCAGTCCAGCATGTTAGCACATTTACTGTCAGTGTTCATTAATGCTAGCTTAGCAACACTGGCTTCACTCGATACACGTCATGCTAATATAAAGAACAAGTCACTTTGAGGTCAAACTAGAGTGCCTGACAATAAAAAGAAGGATGAAGGTCGGAGGTTCTGAAGTGTCCAAAAAGCCATCAAAAATGAACAAAGCGCTGTGAGCCGGAGCCGATGATGTGGGAATTCAACATTAACGTGTTAAGTGGACCTAAACCAGTTTGGTCTGTGTCGGATTGCTGGACTGCCATCAGGGCAGGAACTGCCAGCAGCTGCCCCTGAATACCGGCCTTAACAAATTATCTATTTCACAGCTCACAAAGCATTTAGCCTTCAAACTATGTGAACTAATCCATTCCCGTGCTTTTAGAAGGAAAGCCACCCAATATTTTTGATCAGTGATCGTGATGTAGTGGGCACGCCAAGACTGTAAACGCCATGTTAATAAATATGGCATTATCACATCTACCTGATTGACCCAATATCAGTAGCTGAAAAATGCACATCCAGGTGTCAGTGCTAGCATCTCAGAAAACAAAGGATTGAAAATGAAATAACTGATTTTAATCAGCCACAATGACAATATAATTATTTTTTTGTTCATGGCTATCCCATGGTCATCATCACTACTGAGCCTAAATGCTATGGGTGTTGAAAAGAATAGAGAGTTTGTTAGCTTGAGCTTTAGGAAACATTAGTGAAGAAATGCACAACCCCTACAGGTAGTGCATTGTTCCACTACATTAAAAAAATGGAAATAAATTCAGTACCCCTCAAGATTTGATTAAGACACATCACTACAGAATAGCTTCCTCCTGCCATCAGATTGGCTCCACCCACAAATCTCACCATTGCCATTTACAATAATTTAACAAGTTCTGTGCTAAGATCATTCTGTCTTTGTTCTGTTTCTGTTGCCATTTAATCCAACCATTTTGCATACATTCTAAAGTCTCAATCTTTAAGCCAAAATTGATATGATACAACAGAGTATATGCAAGTATTGGCAATCCTCATCAGTTATTGTGCTTTGAATTGCCCATTAGCTGACATCGGTCAACAAAGTCAATACCAAGCCAATGTCTGGTTGATATATCAGTGCATCCCTATAGTAGATGATGCTGATCAATAAGATTAGCACTGGGTTGTCTTTATTTTAAGGCCTAGGAACTGGTCACTTACCAGTAATCACTGGTCGTTAGAGACAATTTTGTCCCAACCAGCTAGTTGTCAGAGGTTTCTTGCTGTCAGTAAGAGAAATGAATTGTACAGATTTATGTATTGCTTGACCTATCATCAGGTCAATATTATTAGCTGATTCTAGGCATTTGATGATGTATTGATCTCACCATTTAAAACAGCCAATATTAAAAACTAAAGAAGAGACGGTAGAGACACCCTTCAACCGTGTTATCAGTGCTGACATTGCATAGTTTGTCCACTAGAGGGCACTCTGCTACTTTCCTTTCAGCAACACACCCTCAAAACTCCACAAATACAATAACCATCTGATCTGGGCAGAGTCAGACAGAGTTTAATGAGAAAATAAATAGCTGAGCATAACAAATGTTAGGAAATCTGTAATTTCCCTAATAATGTGTCTAAAAAATTAACGAGTCAATATATAGGAACATTACATTTTTAAATCACTAAATATTGGCATTAAGCTTATGAATCCTATCTCAGTGAGGCTCTAGACCTTACAAAAGAAATTAACTGTCACCTGATCTGACACAGCTCCTGTTCATCAGCAGAAAATGTTGCCCGGCCATTCAGCGAGCCAGTCAAAGACTGAAGGACCAGCCCTCGACTGTGTGAGAGCAAACCATGAGCACCAGACATTATTTCCTCATTTTGCAGGGTTTGTCAGGGGACCTTGAAGCATTTATGCCAGAAACTCAGGGTGGAATAGCTCTCATAGTGGAAGCTTTGGTCCAACATCAACTGTTGGCAGTGGCTAATGAATGGTATATAAACTGGAAAACTGATTTCCTTAATCCACTTACGTTTCTTTAGATTCTATGGTGTGGTAAGCCTATTAGGCCACAGAGCTGTGGAGAATCATGCAATAAGTGTTGAAAGTAACAGCAGTGGGAGGCTGAGGAGGAAGGAACAACTGTGGCACAATAGTCTCCTTAAAGAAACACCCCGAAGAATACCGTATGAAACATTTGATCGAATCGTGCTTAATATAAGCCGCAGAAAGAAAGAAACCAAACTGATTTCTTCATCGCTTACATCCAGAGCGGTAAGCTCGGATTTGTCTCCTGGGTTCCTTCTGCAACATTTATCGAGGATAAAAAAAAAAGAAAAAAAAACAGGAGCGAGAGAGAGAGAGAGAGACCGAGGGAGACAGAAAGTGAGCGAAGGATCAAGGTCTCTCCGTATAATTACAAAGATAGCACGGTCTCCACTCTCCCCAGTGGAGGCTCCGAGGCGTCACTCCCCGTCCCTTCATATTGTATAAAGACTGTTCTATCAGCCCACGAACGGCATCATTGCTTGTAAATTAATTTGGGGTTCCTGTCAGTCGGGCCCTTCTCCTCTCTTATCTGGAAGTGTAATATGGGAAGCTGAGAGGCTTGGGAGATACTGCTGAGAGCGCTGGAGGAGAGGAGGTGAGGGGAGGTGGGGTGGGGGGTGAAAGTGAGTATTAAAGAGAGAGAGAGAGAGATAGGAAAGAGAGAGGCAGGGACAAAACAAGAGAAGCGAGTGGAAGAAGCAAATGGGTCCCTGTGGATGTCAGGAGTGGATCCGATGGAGGACCTGACTCAGTGATAAGTGAATATGGTCTGGCTTCCTATTTTACACACACACACACACACACACACACACACACACACATGCAAGCCATTTGTCATCCAGACTGGACTCTACATCGAGAGGCCTTCACCTAGCAGCACTATTTGTTGCCGTGTCACAGCCTGCGGATAAATCTTCTCCCAAGGATCCTTGTTTAAATCCGCCCCCTATTACCAAAGGTCCGGCCCTCTCATGATCACATGAGCTACACACACAAGCACGCACACGGACACCTCTGACCCCTTCAGTTGTTTGTAATTAACCCCTCACCCACTGTATGTTGCCTCAATTCCCTAATGGCAATAAATAGGCCTGACTACAATCCCATTAGCCGACTGAGTCATGATGGTGAATTAGGGGGGACACTGACTAAACGCTGGGCTGAAATTGAATATGAGCGTCGTTACTTGAGCTGACACCGTGTCCCTTTATTTTCCACAAAAGCTCATTTACACGAATTGTCCTTTTTATTGTTCATTTATTGAAATATCTATTTGTTCGAAACACATTTCTTTTGTTAAAACACTCCAGTTTAAATACAGCTTATTCTGAGTTAATTGCGTTTGTGTATACTGTATCTGTGGAAATAATACGTGTTGACAGAGCAGTGTTTATGACAAGTAGTTCAGGTTGGGCTGAAGTCAGTTGTGGGTGGTTAAATGAGGCAGAGGCAAAATGAAAATACAGCTCCAAATTAATAGAGCTGTGTTATATCAGACAGGACTGCTTTTATTCTGAAGCTAGCGGGGACTGTGGTTGACACAGGCTAACTTAATAACTTAGTGGTTTCTGATGTTGAAAAAAGCTCAGATATTAAGTAACATGGATGTTTTTAGCTGATAGGCTTTTACTAAACTCAAATACAGTTTTAGATGATTATTTTCATTTTACAACATTGTGCATTTTGTCTGTTTCATTACCAGTATTATTTCATCACCTTAAAAAATATGATGCTTTGTCCTGGATTAAATAGGAATGCACCAATCTTGAAGCTGTGAGTGAGTACAAATGTCACTGTATAAATGACTTGCATTTGGCCGAGAGTCCCACTAAAAATGCTTTCGCTTAGTTTGATTTGTTGCCATTCATTCTAGATTTTTCTGCCAAAACAGATTTTCATTTTTTTAAGAAACAAATTTTTTCTGTTTGTATCGACTCACTGATATCGGCCGATATCTGTCAATGTTCTGTCAACACATCGGTGTATCCTTAAAATATCCAGCATCATATGTAGTCATTAAAACTGTCTCAAGCTTGAATTTAACAAAAAATGCTGCTTACAATCAAATGCACCAGTAATATTATTATTGTAGAATACGTGTGTTATGTACAGCATTTTTACTAATTAATTTTGAGCATGTAATGCTATAAATGTGAGCAATAATTTAAAAGAAGCCTGTAGATGTTTATAAAGATTTTCTTTAATGAAGTTTGAATAAAATAAAAAGCTGTTTTCCAGCATATAGTAATGTTAATCATTTACAGCAAATTGTATTGTCTTAATGGTGTACATGACTATACTGCAGGACATCACTTCATTGTGTATTATGGCTAAAATCCTTTGTTTATGAGTAATCGCATTCATGTTTGCCTGTGTGAGCAATAATTATTTCCACTTCCCATTAAACAAAGAATATCTTCTTCTTCATGTGGAGACCCACGGCGACCACAGCAATAAAAAATCTTTTTACAAAGCTTTGTTTTTTTTACACTCCATCATTTTGAGCATTCACACAAAGCAACAATGAGCAAAACAAGCTAGGAGTATGTGAATGTATTACATTTGGCAGGCCTCCAAAAGTGGCAAAAACAACAGAGCCTTTTTAAGCAAAAGAACAATAAGACATGAATCATCTATTGTGGCCCGCTCTGCAGGGTTGGAACTGAATCCACATGAAGAATTGGTTCATTTCCAAACGTATGAGTGTGGAAGTAGACGGGGCACTGAAGCACTCCTGATGGATAAATCCTGTCAAGTTCAATTCAACAGTCACAGTAAAGCTTTTTTGTGCATATTTTTGTTTGTTATTATGTTGTCTAAGTAGCAAAGATGAAGATTAGATTATAAAATAGAAATATTAAAAAATTTAAAATTAAAAATAAAATACAACCTAATATAAAAATGGAAATACACACGTAGTTTATTATATTTTCAGCATGTAATTATCAAAAGAGAAGTATACAACTGATTCTTCTTTTTCTGTGCAGAGTGGAAAGCACATTTCTGGGTATCTACCGCCACCTGGTGGCTACAAGCCGACAGGCATGATTAAAGCGTGTGCAATACGGGAAAATTCTACAGTTTTGATATTAAATGCTACATTAAATATAGTATTTCTAGACAAACAAACAAAAAATACTTTATTTATTTATATTAGGCGTCAGTGAGGTCAATTACAGTGTGAGCCAAACCAGCTCTATAAATATTGGTCTCCCTCTAGGAAACAGTGAAAAGCTCAAAGGGTAAAATTAGCATGCTTTTGAAAATGTAAAACGAATTTTACATTTTAACTGTCCAAAAACTACCAAACTTTCTGCTTAATTTTTACTTTTCTTTTTCCGCTGCAAACCAAAATACTAAACTTGCTTAATTACTTTCTTAATTTTTAAGAATGAAATCGTTTCATGTGTTATTTTGTATTTATGGTTTCGTAAGTAGGGGCTACCAAAATGTTAAAATGAAAGATTGCAATACATTAAATCTTCTTTACAATAGTATGTGGCAAAAGTTCATTTCTATTCAGTTTTATTTATAGAGTGCCAAATCACAACAACAGTTGCCTCAAGACACTTTAAAAACGGGGGGAAACAAATCTCAGATTTCTAATCAATTATGGCAGTACGTTACCTAAATATCTTGTGTGTGCATAAAGATTAAATATGAGCATGTTACATGTATATTTTACAGATGTGTGTCTGGATTTGGGATTTTTCAGGGTCCAATCTTTCGCGTTTACTAAGATATTGCAAACACATATCCATCAAACACCCATGCATTGTATCTACAATATCTGAAAACCAGCTACATAAAAGATGAGGTTAATTTGCAAAGAGATCAGAGACGAGATCTTTAGCAGAATAAATATCGCTCTATTACACATATATTCGACAGATGGGTATCCAGTCATGTCCAAAAGATCTCACCAATTTGTAAAAATCTCAAAAACAAATCAAAGCTCCAGATCACATTGTTCAGGATATTGTCCAGATCTGTGACAAATGCAAATCTATCCCTACCTTGGACAGTATTGTATTGTAGCGCTTTAATTCCATATCATGTTCTGTTGCATTGATTATGACTTGAAATCAGAAACCATAAACACAGCACGACAAGGATTTGCTGAGGCCACAGGGCAAGAACGACACTGGAAATTTTTATAGCCACCCGAGTCACTATTAAAAGAATGCAGGCTTAATACAGTTTGACTTCTCCTTTTAAAGCTTAATGCCATATCCATCTTTTATATACAGTCTATTCACCACAAACTGGGCCGCCTACCCCAAAAAATACAAACAGACGTACAGGCCAGGAGAAAAATGTACTGTCCCCTTACAGAATCTTCAAATTGATCAAAAAAGACTGATATTATGACAAAAAGCTCTAAGGAATGTAGATTCATGTTCACGTACATCTAGGAGTGTATGTGTGCGCATGTGTCCACCGTTTATTAACGGTTGAAGACACAGATTAATCTCTTTGCATGCAACAGAGGATAAATCAATTGCACATAATTAGCAGGGGCAAGGTTATAACTGACACTAGGTTTCATCTTAATTACAGAAGTGGTTGCATGAACACGTCTCAACTTAATCACACCTGCCACTGTTCTCACCACAGCTTGATAATTTATTCTTATGGGAGCTTTTACTAATAATCATGTTTTAGTTTGTATAAAATTCATGTGGAGTTACATATGTTAGTAGGAAAGTGCAATGTTGGCCACTGATCTGATGAGTCACCAAAATTTATAACAAAGAAAATTCATATTTGTGGGGCTGTTCATTTGTAATGCTAAATATGATACAGAGTACCCTAAAAGCAAAACACACACACAGATATACAAAAAAGCCAGCAAAAACATCTAAGGCAATCCACTCTCTTGACTTCCTCCATGTATTGATGATGGTTTGAACCAAAAACTTCAAATTTGGATTCATTAGTCCAAAAAGTTTCCACTGATTTTCAGTGTAGTTCAGTCAGTCTGGCTTCTTGGCAGTCACTCTTCTACTGAGACTATTTCTGATTAGAAACTGCACGCCATGCTGCCAGGTTTTTGGCTAATAGCTCTATGGGAATTAGCCAAAGTAGAAAAATACTATTTTATGTCTGGGAAATGGGAACAATGTGACCCACTAGTAACAAAGTGCTGTAAAATTGGTTCTTTGCCAGTGTGTTGGTATGTAGACACCACACTCCTTAATCCCTTGAGTTAGGCATTTTTTCTATACCTGATGATAGATCAGTGTTAGGCGGCTTAACAAACAAAAAAAAAGGTGTCCAAAGAAAACCTTAGACACTGGCTTTGACCTTCAGAGAACCTGGAGAACTGTTCCTCAAGACCACTTAAAAAAAATACTAGTAAGTCTGAGTCTTTGGAAGCAATATAATAAGTAGTGGCTCAAGTTTTTTGCACAGTATTGTATATGAAATTGATTAAATCAATAAATGAAATGTATTATTCAAATTTGTCAGTAATATTAGCGCAAAAACTTTCTGGCAATTCCAACATAATCCTGTCTTGCTGTTTTCTGCTTAGGTTTCTAAATGTTTTTATTTTAGTTTATTTGCTGTTGCTTTCCATATTAGTTTCAGCCATTTTATATAATGTTAGGGTGTTCTTGAGGTATCCTCCAGCTCGCCAAGGGGAACGCCCCTTCCCAGGCCAACCACGAGATATATGTATTAGATATGAGAGATATGTATTATTATTATTATTATTGTTGTTGTTGTTGTTGTTGTTGTTGTTGTTGTTGTTATCGCCAGCAGGCTTATGAGATTTTATTTTGAAAGTTACAGCCGGAAGTTTAGATTTTCCTAAGACTGGTTCTGTCGCGAGCCTCCCGTACTGTAAGCCAATCACAGAGCAGAATAAGCTTTGCCGTATATACGCGCGACTATTTCCACGTTTTGATCGCAAACAGCGGAGGGCTTCGGAGTCGTTTTCTGAACCTGCTTCTCCAGGTCGCATTAAAGTAAGGAGAACATGAGTTTAGCTTGTTTTCTATGCTCCCTGCACAGGAACTTCAGTTGGCTACATTTCATGTCATCTGTAAAAGCTCGCATTACATTACGTTATTTTTACTGCACGTTTCACTTTTTAAGTTAACTGAATAAGATGGTCTGAATCTCAACATATGTAACCATTATCTAGGTAAAGCTAGTTATCCTCGGTGGTTAGGATCCTGCTTGAGGGGACACTATCTTGATTTAAAGAAACACATCCGTTAAACAAAGTATATAACTTATACCCCAGATAAGACCGAAATAATTGGGCAGCTTTGGGAATTGATACGAAATTTCCCTTTATGCACTTTTATTGTGTCCAGTGGTACTAACAAAAGAAAAAAATGTCTTTAAACTTGTTTTTCTCGTTTTTTTGAAAAGCACTGATTCAGTTGTGCCGTTACTAGTTGTTTTACCTCGAATAAATAAATACGTTTATTTATATAGTTTAACACACAAAGTATTTACTGCAAGGCTGCTAGACTCCATTGCTCTGAAAGGGTTTGTCCACATTAACCTGTGCTCCCCCATAAGCTTAATGGTGGTCTGGAATATAGATAAAGAGGTCTATATTTAGACCAAGTCAGCAGGAGGCTGTTAAGAAGCTAATCTGAGATGGGTGTTGGGGGTCGGGCAAGGCTTTCACATGTTAGGTTTATTTTGACAGTTTCAAGTTGATATATGCACAAAATGCCCCTTATAAACTCATCTTTCTTAAAGTAGAGCAGGTAGAAAAGCATAACATGCCACAAAATGTCTACATTTAGAAATTAGACAGCAGTAATTTGCCACTTTCCAGTGGTTGCAGTCAGTTCAAGTCAGACTGCAACTGTCCTCAATTCAGTTCAGTTTTAATTATAAAGTGCAAAATCAAAACAGCACTCACTTCAAAGTGCTTTATATTGTAAGGTAAAGACCCTACAATAATAGAGAAAACACCAACAATCATATAAACCTGTATAAGCAAGTACTCAGCGACAGTGGGAAAGAAAAACTGTCTTTAAACAGGAAGAAAAGAAACCTCCAGGATGGCGGTGTAGCCATTTGCTGCAAGCGTTTGGGGGTGATCGGAGGGAGACGTGGCAAAATACTCGCTGTGGAAGAGAGCCGATGTTAAATAATAACTAATGATTGAATGCAGAGTGTTGTTATAAACATGCAGAGAGTGAAAAGAGGTGAGTGAAGAGGAAACAATCAGTGCATCATGGGAAACCCACCCTTAGCAGCCCTATTCCTATTGCAGTCTAAATAAGGAAGGATTTGGGTCACCCCAACTATATACATTATAAAAAGGAGTTTTAGGTCTAATCTTATAAGTAGAGAGGATGTCTTTCTCCCAAATCCAAACTGGGAGCCAGTTCCACAGAAGAGGGCCCTGGAAGCTAAAGGCACTGCCTCCCATTTTACTTTTAGAAACTTTAGGAACCACAAGTAATCCAGCAGCCTGAGAGTGAAGTTCTCTATTGGGGTGATATGGTTCTATGAGGTCTTCAGGATAAAATAGGACCTTATTAGTCAAGACGCTGAATGTGAGGAGAAGGATTTTCAATTTCCCTGTCAGTACTCTTGCATTTTGGATCAGCTGAAGGCTTTTCAAGGAGTTTTTAGGATGTCCTGATAATATTGAATTACAGTTGTCCAGCCTAGATGCAGAAGAAGCAGTAAGGTATGAATGATGGTCTACTTTTTCAGCATCATTCTGATACTAGAGGTCATTCAGGTATTTATGTCTCTGAGACCTGTAGTTTAACTATTTGCAGGAAAGTCGCCTCTTGTCAGCTAACCTGTGCAAGCTTGCCATCAAAAATGGTCAAGTGGGAAACACCCTCAAATTCTGGCCAACCATTTAGTGACTACAAGTTCAAAACAGATGTGAAATTACAATTACGAGGCATCACCAATTTTTACTTTTTTTTTTATTTAAGGAGCCTGCTGTCCTATTTTTACTCATGTGACTGAGCCATTAGATGGCTCTGAGGAAGTAGCTTTGTCGAGCTAAGTGTTGGATGGTTTTTCAGATGAGCTGATTTAAGGTCAGTTTAACTAAGCCAACATTATCACAGGATGATGGTGTTAAGCCTGATAATATGTGTGTCCACAGTAATAATAATGTAACCCCACTTGGTTATACTAAGGCTGTGGATGCACTCAGTGTTTTATGTTAATATGTGCTTTTGTTAATAGGAGGTGTTATGATGCCGGTGGTTCAGTTGCTGAGAGCTGCATCAAAGCATGCTGGGAACAGGCCCCCACGCTGTGTTGTGCAGACGACCTCTGCAGCACATGGCGTCAGAACACATGCTTCATCCTGCACTGATAGTGACAAACCCAAAGTCCTCATTACTGGTTAGTTTTTGTCTCATACCTCTTGTGTTACTTAAGCTCTGTAATGGGAAATTTCTAGTTAACCCTCACATTTAGATATAGGTGGTTAGAACTTCACTGTATGATTTTTGTGTAACCTTTGCATGCGTAGATGAAGTATGTGTATGTGTCAGTATGACCTCGTGAAATAAAAAAACTGCTTAGCTAGGCCTTACAATGTTTCACTATGTTATCTGCTAAGTGTTTGGCTCAGAAGGATGAAGGTCAGGGCCAGCGCCAGGTGCTGGCCTGGGAAAAGATAGTAGGAGTCTTCTCTGTTCAGCAACAGCCCAGGGTGGACAAAAGACTGTTGTAACTGAAAGATACACAGAGTTTGACGATGTCATAAGCTCATTACTATGAACCTGTGATGTTTTGATGTATGTTTCCATTCTCCTGCGCGTAGTAATAAATAGTGTGACCACAGCTCTTTCTGTGTTGCAGACTTTATTTACAAAAATTCCACGACAGTTCTTAAAAGTGCTTAAACTGCTTGGTAATTTGCTTCTTTTTCTCTAATTTATCCTTGTAGGAGGACTTGGACAGCTGGGGGTGGGGCTTGCTACGTCATTAAGGTAAGAAGTTTAAATAACCTCTGATTTCCGTTGTTTAGCTATTTCCATATGTAGAGTAGTTTTCTTTGCGTATACGTGATACTGATACTGGGTTTTCAGACTGATACCAGTAAAAAAATCTGTCAATATAAACATACCAGTCACTGTATTAGTTGTGGCCACACCATTTTGTACATTCCTGCTCCAATCTGATCCCAGAAACTAAACAGGGTTGTGCTTGGTCAGTATTTGTCTGGGAGACCGCCTGGGTATACCAGGTGGTTGAAGCTTGGTCGTGGCAGATGGCTTCCCCTCCCTGAGCCTGGTTCTGCTGGAGGATTCTTCCTGTTAAAAGTTAAAAGTTTTTCCTTCCTACTTTTGCCAAGTGCTTGCTTGTAAGGGGTCACCTAACTTCTGTAGCTATACTGTAGATTTTTTTGATGTGTAAAACAAACAGCGATGGATGCATCAGGTTGTGTGACGAAGGATTCCCGCTAGCTTTATCCCAGTAAAGGTTATAATGGTGATTTACGGGCACAGAGCTGCTGTTTTGGACGCTAAAAAATTTTTTTCTTTCGCTCCACCTGAGCACACCGTCTCAGTAATGACTCCGCGTTTAGACAGACCCCGGCTCAACATTAAACTATGACATTAAACCATCCTCTTTACTGCTGCTGTTGTGTTATCAGTCTTTTTGTTGAAACACTGGAGGCTGTGTGAGCTTAATGTTGTCATACTTTTAATTCACACGCGCTCTCCTATTGCAGGTCTATTTTTGATCACAAATGTGGGTGAGCACCACAGGGTCACGCATTAGACAAAGCATCAAAGCAAGGAAATAGTTTTTTTTATAGTCGAGTTATTCAAATTACTCAATGAATCGTTGCAGACCTCTTTTAAACTGCTGTGGTGAACTGTGGTGATGCCAGTCCTAAATCCAGCAATTTTATTTACAAGAAAAATTAGAAAAACTTCCAAAAGGTGATACCTGTGAGCCAAACCTATATGGGGTGTAATGTGTGAGCTGTTGAAACAACTGTTAAAATGATATATAATGAAAGAAAGCTTAAAGACATCATGCGATCATGTCATTTGTACCGCAGACCAGCTTTTTTAGTAGAGTTACCAAAACTAATGTTTCTTTTTCAGGAGGAGATTTGGAAAATTCAATGTGATCCTGTCTGACATCCGGAAACCCCCCAACCATGTCTACAAAAACGGTGTGTGCATTGTTTTTACCTTCTCCACATATTCTACAAGTTAGTAAAAACCCTACAAAGGCCATGCGGTCTTTCTGTTTAGGAGCTCCATTCTTGCTCAGTGTAAATGCAAACCACATGTCCATAAAACTGCACTCCACTTTCCAAAGATGAGTGGGTCGACACACACAGTCTATTGTGTGTCCTGCACAGGTCCATTCATCTTCTCTGACATTCTGGACTATAAGAACCTCAGGCAGATTGTGGTCAACAATAACATCAGCTGGCTGGTTCACTACTCAGCTGTGCTGTCCGCTGTGGGGGAGCACAACGTGGCCCTGGCTAAAGAGGTCAACATCACAGGTAGACACCTCTGTAACGCGTGTACCATAGCATTAACATAGCAGACTTATGCACAGCCTCTCTTTCTCTCTAGGTTTCCATAACATATTAGATATAGCCACCGAACATGGTCTGCGTGTGTTTGTCCCCAGCACAATCAGTGCCTTGGGTCCATCCTCCCCTAAAGACCCCACTCCTGATCTGTGTGTGCAGAGGCCACGCACTATTTACGGTGTATCCAAGGTCCATGCGGAGCTGATGGGTGAGGTGAGACACTCTGTAGAGACTTTAAAAACGCATACCCGTATTTCTTCTCCGCACTTACAGCTGTTGTAGCTCCAGTCCTCATTCTGACCTCTATTCATCTTATTTCTGGTGTTTTTGAGTCTTTTCCTCCCATTATCAGTACTACCACCAAAGGTATGGGCTGGATTTCCGCTGTCTCAGGTATCCAGGCATCATCTCGGCTGACTCCCAGCCTGGAGGAGGAACCACAGGTGAGTAGACCTGAGATACATATACCCAAAGACCTTTCAGGAATAAGTGTTGGCCCTCAACAATCACATTTGCAATATGGTTAAAGTTGTGGTTCACTTCCTTTTTAAATGAACGGGTATAGAGGCTCAACAATAATTTTGATGGTGATAATATCACCATCATCACCTCCACCACTTATCTTGTATAATGTCTCTGGAAATACTAAAGGTGCAGGCTAACTGACAATGTAAGGAAGATGGCGCACCGTTTGGAAATGTTTGTTTTTTTTGCTCCATGTCTTTGATGCAGTCTGATTCTGATGGTCTCTTTTCACTGTTTTCTAGACTACGCTGTCCAGATCTTTCATGCTGCTGTGAAGAGCGGTCAGTTTGAGTGCAACCTGCGCAGCGACACACGGCTGCCTATGATGTACATCGGTAAAGCAAACTTTGATGCGTTTTGTTTTGGCGGCACTGAAGCACTCCCGTTTCGCTCACCTCTTCCTCCGTCCACCTCTCCTACCCAGATGACTGTATCAGGGCCACTATGGAATTCCTGGAGGCTCCAGAAGACGCGCTCGTCAGCCGCACCTACAACATCAACGCCATGAGCTTCACGCCACAGGACCTCACCCGAGAGATCCAGAAAGTCCTGTCTGACTTCAAGGTTACCTATAATGTGGATCCTGTCAGGCAGGCGATCGGTGAGACTGCTGGGATACCAGTGTCATAGTTTTATCCTTTCAGAGTGTTCACTGGCTACTATAATCTTCTTCTCTGCTACATCTTTTCAGCCGACGGCTGGCCAAAAGCACTGGAGGACAGCGCAGCGAGACAGGACTGGGGCTGGAGGCACGAGTACAACCTGCCGGAGCTGGTGCAGACCATGCTGACTCACATTACTCTGGGAAACAAGCTAGCGAGCGCCTTCTGAAACATTTGCAGCATTTTTGTAGCTTTATTTAAAAACTGAATGTGACAGTCTTCAGTGGCAAAATCTTAAAACATTTTTTTTTCTTTTTTAATCATCTAGAGCCTGCTGTTCGTATGTGGGTTGATGTTTTAGTTGGGAGAAATCCCTGGCACTTTAGCATCCTCCCACATCTTTTAGCCCTTGATAAGTTACCAATAGCCACAAATTCAACCCTCGACAGGATGGGTGCCCTGATCATTGCTTCAGTTAGAAGGGAGCGCATTGTTAGCACCGGTAATAAGTAATATTATGTGGGATTTCCTGCAATTGGCTGTAAAGAATTATGAATGAAATCAACAAATGATCTGATATTTCCTCACAGGAGGATTCACAGGTACACGTTTTACTAGCGTTTCATCTATTTTGAATGTCATGTTATCTCAAAAGAGAAGTTCAACATGTCATGGGTACTTGTGACTCTTCCCTGCAGAAACTCTTGTGAGGATGATTTCTTTTTTCAAATTCCCCTCCCAGATGACCTTGGATCTTTCTAACAGTGTACAGAGAACAGGCCACAGACCCAACAAAGACTTTGAAGATGATAGGCAGAAAGTCTAAAAAGGAGACTGAAATTGAGATTTACACAATATGTTTGTTAAGAAGCAAAACAAAAGGCTTTCCTACTGAACCATCAACCTGATGCCTTTCTTTTCCTCTCTGTGAATCCGTCCAGAATTTGTGATTAGTTTGCTGCTAGAGAGCGCTGGATGTTTTCACCAAAGCAAGATGCTGAACTTTTAAGAGTTATGGTCTCTTTCTGAGTGTACACAGTATGTATGTGCTGTCTCTAAGTGTGCTACCAGTCTGTTGCGGTGTGTCTTAAGGGGCACGTCTGCCACACTTGGAAACAACCTGGCTTTTAGTAAGAGCTTCACTCCCACTGTTTACTAGTGTGAACTGTGTCCTGAAACAGTGGTGCAGATAACTGTGGAAATAGTGACCCTACACAGTACTGCTGCAGGGACTGCACAAGATGGGTAAACAGAAAAGGAAACCTAGCAGTGCTTGAGGCCTTAAATTATGTGCAGCAAAGGAAATTAGCTTATAGATGCTGCTTGATCTTTGCACTGGTGTGTTTTGGGCATTTTATTTATTTATTTATATGTTTTGGGGTTGACTGAATGGATTAACATGTCAGCATTAGATAAGCAGGGCTCTTCTGTGTGGAGGTACAAAAAGAAAGGACTGGATGTTCTGTTAATGTTTGTTTTTTATAAAGCTATTATTTCAGAATTATTGCTGTTTTTTAATAAATCCTTTTTTTAAAAAAACAACAAGTTTTTCTGAATTTTCTTTGTAACTACGCAGTACTGAAAACTGACCCAATGCTGATGAGCCATTACAGCTACAGAGGGTGAATTTTAGCTTTCTTGAAAGCTTTGTTCTAGGCCTCACCTCCACTAATGCCATTCACTGAAGGTAAGCTAAGTTCAGCAGATTTTAAATTATTAAAAAAATCACATTCAGAAAAAATGAGCATCACAACATAAAAGGAAAAATAACCAAATGTAACTCTTAAAACAACAACTAGAAATTGAGAGTAAAAGTTACCAAGTTAAAAGTTTTTTTAGGTGTTAGCATTAGGTGTCTGTGTTGCTAACTAAGCTTGCTAATGCTAGCTGACATCTTAGCATTCCACCCAGTTATGGTCATGTCTGTCTGGAGAAAAGCAACCTTGCAGCAGCCAAAAAGCTATCCCTGGCTTCAAAATGTGGAGTCTAGAAACCAACCAGTGGCGTCACATTGGCTATGTCCATTTTTTATATACAGTTCATGGTAACCATGTTGCTGTGGCTGTGAAACTTGCTTTTTACCCTTTAAAGCCTAAATCATGAGATAATTAGTAGAAAATTGTAATTTCTTTGAAATTTTATAACCAGAAGGTCTTTATTGAACCTTCTGGTCATTTCTACAATGAAATATTAATTTGCATATCCATCCATTCTCTTCTGCTTAGAGACAGACAATTATTCACACTAACATTTCCACCTATTGGCAAATTAAAATCACCAAATAACCCCACTAATTGCACATCTCTAGACTGTGGGAGGAAGCCACAGTACATGGGAAGAACAAAAAAACTCCACATATATATGGGCTCATATATTTGCACATATGAGTTTTAATTTGTTTAATGTGTATTCATTACATCCAGGTTTCTTTTTTGCAATTTGTTGCTAAAAAATGTGCAGTTTATTCAGTTTTTTTGAGGAGAGTGGGATTACACCGATCATGTAGAAGTTTAAAAACTCACAAAAATTCATGTATCAAATATGACATAACAAGTGTTAAGGGATACATTTCAAATACAGAAATCTTCAAATTATAAATATAAGATGTGCAATAAAATAATAATAATAATGATGATAATACAAGCTTGAGCATCCAAAAGTAACACAGTTAGCCGAAACTGTGACTGTTACTAAATGGTTCAACATTCTTACTTCTGAACAGGTTTATTCATTGACTTCCTGCCCTCTGCTTTTCCAGACGCCGTCCATCCTGTTTTAGTTTTGGCAGTTTGTACCTTTGAATTTGTCTCTGTATTGGTAGGAGAAGTATTGTTGTGCCTCCCAGTGGCCAGAGCCTCCTGCTGCAGTTTCAGCTGCAGGATCTCACTGAGCAGATCGACCTCTTGGACTAGGCTTGCCACTATCTGGCTCTCGGTAGCCCTCACTGCTGCACGAACCAACTCCACAATGCCCTACTTGGGGAGCCAAAAACAGTGACAGTCAGTCAGTCCAAATAATTTCACTAAGGGAAGTACCTCAGATGGCGTAACCATAATAATGTTTTGGAGAGTATTAAAAAAAAGGGCTGGTTTAGAAAAAAATATTTTTCGTCAAGGAGAAAAACATTTAAAACACAAAAACCACATATTCTCGTAGCACACTGCATGATTAGATATTAGGGTTAGGGAACATGAACCTGTTTATCCAGATGCTTATCCTCTAGAAGAGTTATGTCCTCCACAGTGACCCGTGACCCCTGTCTCAAACACCTCAGCTCATTTTCCTTCTGCTCCAAGGTTGAAGTGAGACTTGCTTCATGCTGCTGACTTTCCCACTCTTGCAGATCGACGCCCTGCAGTAAAAAGGAGTCATTTTCTAAGTTTGAAACAAATTGGAACATATTAAATGGATTCCAGTACCATCAGATAGCAGCCCTGAATCTGCATGATGATTATGCAGTGCACGTTCACTAGCCGCCACTTAAAGAGGCCTCCTTACCTGTGCTAAGGGAGGGGGTGTGGGTGGCAGTTGCACCTCCAAGTGTAGCTGAGTGACAGACACGTTAGCAGCTCCATCGACCACCGCCTGGAAAAGCTTCCGCCGTGTGATGCAGGTGTCTGTGAGATACCTGGTGAAGTCATGTCGATGGACGGGGGTGAGGTTCGGTAATCCCTCACACAGCACCTCTCTCAGTAGTGACAGCAAGTTGAGTACATCAGGATCTGATGGATAGAAAACAGTCCAGAAGTTTTAAACGAGGTTTACTGAACCAAACCCCAGCAGCACATGATCCTGCACACTGTGAACAGGTGGGCCTGCATTACTAACACTGCATGAGTAATGTTTTAATAGGGCACACAGGGAATGACTCAGAGTCAATGAATCACTCAGTGTGGTATGCTAGGGTGTCTGTATTGCTTTATGCGCAATGAGAGCTTTACATCTGATAGTAATTCTCTGCTCGCCATGTAAAGGGCCACGACCTCTCGGTTAAGCAGTGTGTCCTCTAACAGGCCACTTTATAGTACACTGCTGTTTGACTCTGACCGTCCAGCCGTGGAAAGATGTCTCTGGCGATCACAGCTGCCCGGATAACGTTCGGCCAGGAGAAGCCACAGTCTGCAGCGAACACGACCACGTCGTACACAAACTCTTGATGGAAGCATCGTCGCTCGTCACTGAACTCGGGCCACGAGAAGTAACGGCTGAGCCTCTGCACACCAGCATCTCTCTGACAAACACAATCACACAGACACAAAAGTGAGAAATGTTGAGCAACACGTAGAACCAATTTTACAAGTTGTTTTAGTTATTTATTCATAAACGGTGTGGTTATGTCTTTATTTTTGCAGTTCTGCTCCAAGGTTATTACATTAACTAAAACTAAACTATTTAAATTATTAAATTTAAATAAACCAGTGACCAATAATAAAATAATGTGCGTGCATGACTTCAAGCTAACTCTCTAACCAGTCGCTTACTTTAAGATTTAGGTCAAATTATAGATTTTAGCGCCATTTTTAAAAAAAATGCTGGGACACAACTTCGTCTTTATATCGCTTAAATTAAATGTCTGGGTGTTAATTCAGTGGCCGCCTACCTGTAGCCTCGCTATCTGACCTATTTCACTCTCTGTTAGGGAATCCATCCTGATAAACACAAAGCGGAGCTCGGTTGCCATTGGAGACTGACGCGATGACGTAGGGACGTAAAGCTGCTGATTGAACGTGTGAAGCGAATTCAGTGTTACTTGTAAATATCACACGTAATTACTCAGTGCTTGTTTGTTCGTAGGTTTAATAGCGACTGTCTGATATTAAACCACACAGTCTTCATTTATGGGGCTGTTTCAGGGTTAAGAAAAGAGCAGGCTGGTAATGTAACTGGGCTTATTATCAGTCTGTGGCCACAGATGGCGGAAAGCTCTAATCCTCTTTAGCACCAACCCCAGCCCTCTCCCTTCTTTTCTCCGTCTCTCTTCTTCTGCCTTTCCTCTCCTCCTCCTCCTCCTGTTCTCCATCAAATAATGTCAAGGTAACGGCTGTTAAAATAGTCGGTAGTGTCCAATTTCCGGTTGTGTCTTTAAAAATAAAAGCTTTATTTCAGGTGCGATTTTTACCATCAAACCTTTAGGGTTTGGTGCAAATGTAGTTACCCCTTTTCACATTTTCAGAGCTCAGTTCAGTTGCGTACACACTACAATTTTGCCTTTAATTCAATTCAGTTTTATCAGTCACCTCAAGGTGCTTTATATTGTAATGCAAAGACCTACATACAAAATAAGCGTCCTAATTAGGATTAAGAACCATTCATAATCAGTATTCACAGATTTCAATATAATACAATAGTTTTAGGGTGGACCCTTCAGTTATTAAACCCAAGGCAACATTGTGTAGACTCATCACTGTGCATTACTGTGTGCAAGCAAGAGCTACGCCTGCTCGTCTACTAAGCTAAACTGTCACCCTAGCAGCTCCACTTTTAACAAACAAATACATTCTGCTGTTAAAGCCAGTTTCTTCAAGCTGAGGGCCCTTGCAAAGATTAAGACAATTCTCTCATCTGCTGATTTTGAGAAAATAATGCCAGTGCCTTCCAGAATTTTAGGATCCTTTTGTTTATTATTAAGGCAAAAAATAGATCAGCACTTTCTTACATTTTTGAACTTTTAACTCTATGCACACTCCTAGATCATTAAGGTTAACTGACTAGATGCTTCTAGTTGTTCTGGTTGTTTAAATCGGGCCTTTTTCTTTAGTTGCACCTAAAATTTGGAACAGTCTTCCTCTTCAAAGTAGGACCTCACCAGTACTCAACATCTTTGAAGCTCACTCGAAGACAGATCGTACCTCCCTTGTGTTTTTCTTTTATTTAGTTTAGTTTATGTTTTTTTCCTGTATTGTCCTTACTTTACTTTACTTTATTTATTTATATAGCACTCTTCACAGGATAAGAACCACAAAGTGCTTCACAATAATATAAAACTGATATACATAAAATAGCACAATCAAATATTCAACACAAATTTAGTTAAAAGCCAATCTAAATGAGTCTTGTTACTTTATTGCTTTCACAATAAATAAACTGATTGGACTTGATTTTCCGAGCTGTGCAGTTTGTGTGTTTACGTTCAATCCTACCGTTTTTACTGAAAGGCTTTCAAGTCATTACTTTGAAAGTCTTAATCGCTGTACTTCCGGGTTTTCATGCCGCGGACTTGCAGCGTGCGTGAACGCGCGCGCCCGCAACCTGTGCTCACTTCTCAAATCTCAGATAGCGAGCTCGCGGCGCTGTCTGCCGCTGACCACACCTGACTTTATTATCACTCTGTTATCAAACTGCTTCTTTATCGGGATCTACACTCGGACACTGATCTTCACTGGTTCCTTCCAGCATGTTTCCTCACAGGTAAGATGAACCTCTCTTTCTCACCTGTTGCTTTACGAACACCTGCTTCTCTGAACTTAGACAAAGCTGAACATCTGTGGTAAGGTTCTGTGTTTGTGTGTTTTCAATTTAATTTAATTTATTTTAGTGAGAATACAAACCCCAATGAGCAAGTGCTCATATATCCAGAAGGCTTGTGTTTGTGTATGTGGTCCAGTTGTGGGAATAAGGTCATCACATACCTGCTTATAGGATAAGAGACAAAAGGGATTGAGCAAAGGAGTGAGCGCACTTCCAAAAATAGGCCACCGCATGCGGAATAATCTCTGCTCTGTTTTCATTTTCATTTTTTCTGCTGACTGAAGTGATCACACAAGAGCAAGAGCAGAACTTCTCTCCGTTTTCAGTCAGTTTTAAGGTGAACATGTTCAAATTCAGTGATTCACTGTGTTCATATCACAAAGGAAAGTACTCCTGCAGGACTGAAGCCTATACCCATGTGTAACATCATCAGGCAAAGCGCACAGGTGATGAACTGCTTGATTTATCCTCTAGGAATACACATTAGTACCAAAACTTTCTCAGAGAGCAGCATCCTGACGCCTCACTGTGATGCCTCAGGTTCCTGTCAGCACCGGAACTACTCATCCTTGACTTCCTGTCTACCCAGAATCCCCCTGAGGGCCACCTACCTCTCCTCTGTCTCTCATTAAGGCTGTGAAGCAGATACAGATTGATGAAATGAGGAGTTACATAAATTTTACTTATGCAATAAGACACTTCTATAAAACCAAGACATATTTCAAGGACATTTTGAGCCTGTAGATGGAAATAATAAATGTCCCTGGTGTTTTTAAAAGTGTAAAAAGACGTGTTTGATTCTGTTTTTCTTCTTCTGCTCTTACTAGAGATTATTTTTAACTCCACAACACAGCATGCCCCTGAACAGCGGTACCAAACACTGCTCTGATTAAACATCTGTAACAAACCAACCTGTTGAGTAATAACAGCCAAAATATATAAATGATGATTAATTTTAAACAGTTTACCGTTAATGGCACCTTACATAAAATATATATTTTAAAAAATGTATACAGAAATTTAAATTGATGTTTTCAGATGTTTTTTTTTTATTATTTCCTTAATTTATTTACTTTTCCATTTAATTTATTTTTACATGTATTTATTCCCTTTGTATTTCCCGTTTGTTTGTTTGTTTGTTTGTTTGTTTGTTTGTTTGTTTTGGGGGGTTGTCTCTTGCTTCATTTCTTTTCTGCTTGTGTATAAACGTGATGTGGCTGCCATTCAAAGGGTATCGTGGGGTTTACATGGCACCTGTTGGCTCATGTATACACATCTTACACTCCACACTGTCAGCTGGGGAAGAGTGTTTTGAAAATAATAAGTGATTGAGGTTGTTGTTGATGACGTTAGCTTGACCACATGCATGTTGTTATATCTTCACTCCGGGTTACTAGTATAACAATGATACTCGGACCACAACGTAACTTGCGGTATTTATTATAACAGAGCAACTTAACATGGAGCTAGCCCGAGCAACAGCCGAAAAGCATCGTTTCCCATAATGCATCGGGGCAAGCCCACTACGGATCCTGTTACAACCCAAAATACACAACATCTCCTCCCCTCTTACAAAGGATGTACTATGAAATAAACAGGTGATCTACTCACAAACTTCAGTCTTCACTGGCACATGACAGTAATAGCCTCACAAACATTTCACCTCTTATTAACTGTAAGGTTACAACACCAACTCTTTTAATTGCTATCTTGGGGAGTGAGGGTGGACTACCTCAACCTCCCCCATGACCCATGGGGATTATTCTGCCCCGTTCATTTGGGTCAGGTGCCATCTAATAACTCAGACGAACAGGAGGCCGCCGCTCTCTATTGGGGTATCGGCGGTCTGTGGTAACGTCAGTCTGTGTGCTCTCTTGTGGAGCCTTTGTTCCTGACACCGAAGATGTCTCAGTCTCTCTTACAGTCTCCTTTACAGGTGGAACCACTGTTCCTGATGTGGTGGAGTTCTCTACTTGTGTGTGTGAAGGGGCTGACGAGCCGATGAGTGCATTTTCAAGATCTCCGCAAGACCCTTCTGCAGACACTGGTGCGGACCGGAGTAGCTGATCCACGTGTCTTCTCCAGACTCCATCGGCCACCTGAACTGTATATGAAACTGGACCAGTTTGAGCAATGACAGTTGCAGGAACCCACTTGTGTACTCCTCGGTAGTTCCTGGCCTGCACTGACTCGCCGGTGCTGAAGACTCTGCCCTTGACCTTTTGACCCCTGTACATGATTTGTTTCTCTTGTTGTTTTTGTACAGTGTCCTTCACAGTTGAGGGTTTCAAAAGATCAAAGGTAGTGCGCAGGTCTCTTTTGAACATTGCGTTGGCAGGAGATGTCCTTGTGGTCGCATGTGGACTATTCCGGTAGTTAAGCAGAAACTTGTGCAGTCTCTGATGCAGTGTTCCTTGGCCTTGTGATGTTTTCAGTGCATGTTTCATTGTCTGAACAAACCTTTCTGCAAGACCATTCGTTGCAGGATGGTATGGAGCTGACGTAATGTGCTGCACTCCATTAGCCTGTAGGAAAGCCTCCATTTCCTGTGAAACCAGTTGAGGTCCATTGTCAGAGACTATCTGAGTAGGAGATCCAAACCTACTGCACATTTCTCCTAGAGCTTCTATGGTCTTTTCAGTGGTGGCTGATTTCATGATGGTCACTTCAGGCCATTTACTGTGTGCATCAACAGCTACAAGAAACATTTTGTCCTCGTATGGACCTGCAAAGTCAATGTGTACCCGATGCCATGGCTCCTGTGGGAACTCCCAGGGATGAAGAGGAGCAAGTGGTGGGTTGTTCCGGACCATCTGACACGAAGAGCAGTTCTTAGCAATCTCCTCGATCTGTTTGTCCATATTTGGCCACCAAAAATAGCTTCTCGCTATTTCCTTCATTCTCACTATTCCACTATGTCCTGCATGCAGTTGCTTCAACAGTTTTGGTCGCAGTGACATGGGAATGATGACTCTCCTCCCCCACAGCAAACATCCCGCCTGAACAGAAAGCTCCGCCCGCTTTCCCAGGAAAGCCTTCAGGTCTACACCCTTACTTGCAGGCAGACCCTTAATGATCCAGTCCAGCACTGCTGCCAACACAGGGTCATTTCTGGACGCCTTTTTCACCTGCACAGCCGAAACAGGTGCTGTCTCTACCTCCCTGAAGTAGAGGATCTCAACTGTGTCAGAGACGGGTTTTTTAACAGGAAGGGGTAACCTGGACAACCCATCTGCATTGCAATGAGACTCCGATTTGCGATACTTGATGTCATAAGAATGTCCTGACAATATCAACGCCCACCTCTGGAGACGTGAAGCAGCAAGAGATGGAATCCCTGTATAGGGTCCCAGGATGGTTGTGAGAGGCCTATGGTCAGTAAACAGTGTAAACTTCCTACCGTACAGGTACTGGTGGAATTTCCGAACACCGAATACAATGCTCAGCGCCTCTCGTTCCAGCTGAGCATAGTTGGACTCTGCTGTGTTTAATGTCCTTGATGCGAATGCAATTGGCCTTTCTTCGCCATTTGGGAGAATGTGGGAAATCACTGCCCCCACCCCATAGGGAGAAGCATCACAAGCAAGCTGAATTGGGAACTTGGGATTGAAGTGGGTTAGCACCTCAGATGCAGTCAGTGAATCCTTTGCCTTTTGAAAGGCGTCTTGGCAGCTTGCTGTCCACTCCCATGCTTCTTCCTTGCGTAGCAGGTTGTGCAGTGGTTTCAGGAGTGATGCCAAGTTGGGTATGAACCGTCCGTAGTAGTTCAACAGCCCTAAGAAAGACTTTAACTGACTGACATTTCGTGGTGGGGTGCATCCACGATTGCTGTGATCTTCGAAGGTGCAGTGTGAAGTCCATTTGCATCAATCACGTGCCCTAGATATTCCACAGATGACTGGAAAAAGTCACATTTCTCCTTACGGACTCTCAATCCGTATTCCTTCAGCCTCTGAAGGGTCGCATCCAAGTTGCGCAGATGCTCTTCATCATCTGCTCCTGTACACAGGATATCATCCAGATAGCATTGCACACCAGGTAATCCACTCAGGATTTGATCAATCGCTCGTTGAAACAATGCTGGAGCTGATGTGATGCCAAAAGGCAACCTGCAAAATCTGAAAAGTCCCTTATGTGTGCTAATAGTCAACATGTCACGTGACTGCTCTTCAACGTGCATTTGCAGGTAAGCTTGGTTGAGATCTATTTTGCTGAACTTTTGTCCTCCACTCAGACCAGCAAATAAGTCATCAATCAGTGGAAGGGGATACTGCTCTGCTGTTAATACAGGATTCACGGATACCTTGAAGTCTCCGCAGATCCGGATTCCGCCATCCTTTTTGGGAACTGGAACGATGGGCGTGGCCCACTCGCTGGTCGTAACCGGCTCCAGAACACCATTCTTGACCAATGCGTCTAAATTAGACTCCACCTTGGGCCGAATGGCGTACGGCACAGGTCTAGCCTTCATAAAGACTGGCTTGGAGTCAGGCTTGAGATGCAGCTTCACTGTAATTTTTTTCATGCTGCCCAGCTCCTCACGAAAAACCTCCTGGTGTTTTCCCAGTATGGCCTGTAGCTGAGAGGAACCATGCGACAGCTTTCTCACCTCTTGCCAGTTGAGTCTGATTGTTTTGAGCCACACACGTCCCATTATAGCAGGGCAGTTCTTCTGCGTAACATACACAGGCAGCTTAGCAGTTTGGCCATTGTATTGAACAGTCACCTCTGCCATTCCTTTCATAGGCACTCGATGTCCAGTATATCCTTTAAATACTGTGTCGGAGGGTTTGAGTGGAAGGTGCTTCAGACATGTCCTATAGACATTATATGACACTAGTGATGCTTTTGACCCAGTGTCAATCTGCATTTTTACAACATGTCCCTCCAGTTTGGGCGTGACCCAAAAGCCGTCTGAGGTTTCGTCCACCTTCAGTATTCGCACAGTATTTATTGCAGACAACACTTCTTCATCTGAGGAGTCATTTGCTCTATCCTCATGAAGCTTAACTGTGTGAACATGTCTTTCTTTTTTGAATCTTGCAGTGCCTCTTTTATTCCCAGGCTTTGAGCCCTTATCCTTGCACCTTTTGTTCCTGCATGCCCGTGCTACATGACCTTTTTTTCCACAGTTGTTGCAATCCATTTCTTTGCACCAGCAATCACTAGCAAGGTGTCCTAACTTGCCACAGCGGAAGCATGGTCCCTGTGCATTTGCTTTACCATTGTCTAGTTTGTGTACTCTGTCTGTAGCATGTAGCGCATGGGCTTCTTTTGATGCCATTTCCATGGTCACACTGATATTAATTGCCTTCTCAAGAGTCAAATCACTTTCCGTGAGCAATTTCTTCTGTGCAGCTTCATTTCTTAAACCACACACGAGTCTGTCTCTTAATGTGTCATTTAAAACATCTTTAAACTCACAGTGTTCAGCTAATTTGCGTAACGATGCAACGAACATTGTGACAGACTCACCCTCTTCTTGGTTTCGCTTGTGAAACTTGAACCGTTCAGCGATCACGAGGGGCTTGGGCGAGAAGTGTTTGGTCAGTGTGTCCACGATCTCTGTGAAACTTTTACTGCCTGGCTTTGCTGGCTGTAGCAGGCTCCTTAGCAGGGTAAAAGTCTTTGGGCCTATCACACTCAAAAAAATGGGCACCAGTTTAGCATCCTGTATGTCGTTAGCCGCAACGAAATATCCAAAACGCTCCGTATATGAGCTCCATTGCTCCGTGCTTTCGTCGAAGGGACCGATAGGGCCAGTAACTCCAGCCATTACTCGGCTCCTGGTTGAATGGCACTCTTCCCCTCACAACTGTTCCTTTTCGTAACGTCTCTTTTATCCGTTTATGTTTTGGTTAACGTCACTTACGGAGTCTGCCCTCGTCGTCCTGTCCGCTGTACATTCCTCCCCGTTTAGCTGAGGAGAAAAAAAAAAACGGCATCCACCTTCGCACACCGGTAGCGTCGTCCTACCTCCGGCGCCGTCTAACACCAGGTTAGCGCGAGGCATCAGCAGGAAAAAAAATGTAAAACTCCAAAGCGGACTGCAGCGTCGGTCCAGATGTCCTCGTCGCCACTTTTGTTATATCTTCACTCCGGGTTACTAGTATAACAATGATACTCGGACCACAACGTAACTTGCGGTATTTATTATAACAGAGCAACTTAACATGGAGCTAGCCCGAGCAACAGCCGAAAAGCATCGTTTCCCATAATGCATCGGGGCAAGCCCACTACGGATCCTGTTACAACCCAAAATACACAACACATGTTTTCTTTAAATTATTATTGTAGCTGACGCTGAAATGTTTGTGTGGGTTGCCATGACAACACCAAAGTGAATCTGAGATCGTTATTGTTTTCTATTTGTTTTCTTTATTTGCTTCTCATGCTTGTGTACATTTGCAGTAGGAAAGGTAATCTATGAATCCAGTGATATATCCTGCTTATAAGAAATGTTTCTGTTAAAATATTATTGTGAAGTAGTCACTTCCTGTGAGTTGCGGGAACCGGAAGTTGTGCGCGGGAGAGACAAGACAGAACGGTAACACGGCGGACTTTTCGGAATATACAACTTTTCTACTGCTGGTCTTACAAGGCGTACACGGTAAAAAAAATCATTATGCTGTTATTTGTTTAACACTTGTGCACCTTGTGAAAGGAAATAAGTGGCTGAGATGAATATCATATGTGCTATCGATATTATTTTACTTGTTTCTAGTTTTCACGGTGCTCCATGATTGTGAGAGGAATAAAAGAATTGTGGACATCAGTACGAAGCGTGGATTCTTTCGACCAGAGTAGAAACAGTGAAAACGTGTCCCAATCCATCTGGAGGCTTCGGTGTGCAAAGCTCTTCTCATCCTGCAGCAAGCTACAGGTCTCGGTTTGCAACGCGCTTCCCCTCCTGCAGCAAGCTACAGGCTTCGGTGTGCAAAGCTCTTCTCATCCTGCAGCAAGCCACAGGTCTCGGTTGCTTCTCATCCTGCAGCGAGCTACAGGCTTCAGTGGACACGTTGCTTTGCATTTTGTGACAACCAATCGGGAGCTGCAGATTCAGCGGACACTCCAAGAAGCGGTTTTAGGCTAAAGCGTGAGTCCTCAGGCTATATTGCGCAGTTATTATGCCTCATGAGTTGATGGATAGAACATGAGCTACAAATTTGCTGTAATGGACAAGGAAGTAATAGTGTTCAAATTTCGGATTGTGTAAAAAAAAAAAAAAAAAAAAAAAAGGACAATCTGTTGAAGTTCTGGAAATTATTGTTGTTTTCTTACCTGTTGCTTGCAAGCTTCATGAAGGCTGAAACTGAAAATTTATTTGCTGTCATACGTAAGAATCTAAGCTAAGGTTCCTTTGTGTTAATTTTAATAATTCTCCGCCTATTACATCCATTCTTGTAATTACCTTAGTTATCTTGTCCTCTTCATAAGATACCCCCTTTAAAGTCTGAAAATGTCTAAAGATGTTCATAGTCACCCTGATGTTATGTCAGAAGTACAAGATGCAGGGGATTTGGAAGAGGAAAAAAGTGTAGTGTCTGAGAAATCTGAGACAAAAGCAAGAAAATCCTCTCGTGAAAGGCGATTAACGCCAAAAATGCAGGAACTGAAAGATCAAGAGTTAACTCAAAAGGAGAAGAGGTTCAAAGCAACATACGAGAAATGGAAAAGCAACGTAAGAGACATTCGCACAAAGTTAAAGCAAGTATGCTCTGAGAGTGACATGTATGATATGATGGATGAGGCTGAGAAGCTTGAGTCTGAATTAAAGGAACAGTATGACAGAATTCGACTCCAAACCTCACCAAGTCAAGAATTTCGAAGAAAGATCGATGCATGCTCAGCCGTGACGGCCGACTTGCTGCAGCTGATGAGAGTACGTCTGACTGAAGATGAAGGTGAGTTTGAAACGGTGGCGGAAAGATCAAGGTTACGCATGCTACTTGATAATGAATATGCTAGGTCCATATATGGATCCACAGCCTCCAGAGTTACTGCACCCAGCTGTCACAATTCTAACCATCTCTCAGAGTCACCTAGCATTCCAGCTATGAGAGCGGAAGTGGCTGCTCAGCTGGCTGCAAAGAAAGCCGAAATTGATATGGAAGCTGCCATCGAAGCTCAACGTCAGCAGTTGAGAAAACTTGAAAATCAGAGGGACATTGATTCAGGCAAAGCTAAATGTCTACACTGAAGAAGAGGGAAGGGATGGGACACGCAGTCCTCCATTCAGCAAAGCGAGTGATGCACACCCCTTCGCTCACCACATCCCAGATCAAGAACGGCAGGTTGTGCAAAACGAGACATCATTGGTCCAATCGCTACAAGAGTCATTAGCTCTTACTCGCTTGCCAACTCCAGAACCTTCTGTATTCTCGGGCGATCCTCTGAAGTTTACAGAATGGAGCATAAGCTTCAAAGCCCTCATAGAGAGACGATGCTCTGACCCTGCAGACAGGCTATTCTACCTGCAAAAGTACATAGCGGGTGAGGCAAAATCCTCTCTTGAAGGCAGCTTCTACAGAAAAGATGAAGAAGCCTATCAACAAGCATGGGATAGGTTAAATGCTAGATATGGCCATTCCTTTGTAGTGCAGCGGGCTTTCAGAGATAAGCTAAATGGGTGGCCGAAGATTGGTGGAAAGGAATATCTCAAGTTAAGAGATTTCAGTGATTTCCTCCAAACATGTAGTAATGCCATGCCTCACGTAAAGGGCTTACAGGTTCTTAACGACTGTGAGGAGAATCAGAAAATACTAGTCAAGCTTCCTGATTGGGTGACATCTAGATGGAACCGTTATGTCACAGAGCAGCTAGATCGGGGCAACGACTATCCAAGCTTTCATGAGTTTGCTTCCTTTATCTCTAAGGAGTCACGCATCGCATGCAATCCAGTGTCATCCTTACATGCCTTAAGGCACTCTGCAGAGGCACCAGCAAGAGAGATGAAGCGTTCAAAAGCAAACACGTTTGCCACAAATGTGAAACCCCCGATTCCATCAAGCTCCACCGCCAAATCTGACCCTGGTGAAATCAAGTTGGGAGATGCAGGGAAACCAAAGAAATGGACCACACCAACACAAAATTCCAATAATGGCCAGTGTATTTTCTGTAGTGAGAACCATTCCATACATAAATCCAAGAGGCTTATGGACATGTCTGTAGAGGATAAGAAAAAATGCATACTTGAAAATAAGTTGTGTTTTGCATGTCTAAGAAAGGGTCACAATTCTAAAGACTGTAGGAACAGGGCCATGTGTGGCATATGCAGAAAGAGTCACCCAACGCCATTGCATGAAGATCGTTCTACAGCAGCATCAACACAAGGCGCAGTTGAAGAAAGTACGTTGTCATTATCATGTTGTGTGAGTGGAGGTGAAGGTGGGAGTACATCAATGATAGTCCCAGTGTGGATCTCAACACTTAGTGCTCCGGACACTGAAACCCTAGTGTATGCACTATTGGACACTCAAAGCAGTCACACATTTGTTGATCAGGAGGTGTGCGAAAAGCTACAAGCAACAATGGAACCAGTGAAACTTAAACTTTCCACCATGATGGGGAGAGACTCAGTCGTGAAGAGTCAAAGAGTATGCAAGCTCAAAGTTAGAGGATTTTCCTCTAATGTTTCCATCAGTTTGCCTCCAGCCTACACAAGGGACTTCATTCCCCTTGACCGCACACATATTCCCACTTGCCAGACAGCCAACAAATGGAAACACCTTGTAAGCATGGCCCAGGAGATACCCCCGTTGATGGACTGTGGTGTTGGATTGTTGATTGGATACGACTGCTCCAGAGCGTTAATTCCAAGAAGGGTCGTCACTGGGGGTGACTATGAGCCTTATGCTATTGAGACAGATCTTGGTTGGAGCATTGTGGGAAGCGCACCACAGCGTGTGCAGGCTAAAGATGTGACTGGTTTTTGTCATCGAGTGTCTGTCAGAGAGGTGCCACCCATAACACCATTTGCTGTCATCAAGGCCCTGGAGTCTGATTTTGCAGACACAAAACCTGGTGACAGAAGCATATCTCAAGAAGATATTTGCTTCCTGCAGATCTTGAAAGACAGAATCCAACAAAATAAGGATGGTCACCTGGAGATGCCTCTCCCTTTCAAAGCACGTCCGCATCTCCCAGACAACAAAGGGCTGGCGTTAGTACGGCTGAAGCATCTAAAGAGGAAGCTGGACAGAGATCCCAAATTCAAAATAGACTACGTGAGATTTATGGAAGGTGTCTTCAAGGATGGAGATGCAGAGAAAGTGGAAAACCAAGCAGAGCTGGGGAAAGTCTGGTATATCCCACACCAAGGAGTTTACCACCCCAGAAAACCAGGAAAAATCAGAGTGGTTTTCGACTGCTCTGCAAGGTATGAAGGCACCTCCTTAAACGACCATCTGCTAACAGGACCTGACCTCACAAATAGCCTAACAGCCGTGCTGTGCCGCTTCCGTAAACATCCCATCGCAGTCATGTGTGATGTGGAGAAAATGTTCCACAGGTTTCATGTGAGCGAGGATGATAGAGACTACCGTGGGAAAATGGAGACACAAACTCTGAACCCAGAGAGTACCGCATGAAGGTTCACCTGTTTGGAGCATCATCATCCCCTGGCTGCGCCAATTATGGCATGAAGCACCTTGCCAGCCAATGTGAGAAAGAGTACCCCTCCGCAGCTAACTTCATCCAGAAACATTTCTATGTCGACGATGGTCTCATAAGTGTAGAGTCGGTGGGTAAGGCAATTGAACTGGTCAAAGAAGCCCAAGCCGTGTGTGCCAAAGGAAAGCTGCACCTTCACAAATTTCTCTCCAACAGCCGAGAGGTCCTTGACTCTGTCGATGTTGCAGAGCGTGCTACGGAGGTAAAGAATGTTGATCTTAATCACGAGGATTTACCAGTTCAAAGAGTGCTAGGTATAAGGTGGAATGTTGAAAATGATAGCTTCTCCTTCAAGGTGTCACTTGAGGAGAAACCAGCAACGCGCCGAGGGATTCTCTCAATTGTGGCCTCCTTGTATGACCCTTTGGGGTTTCTAGCCCCAGTCATTCTTGAAGGGAAAAGAGTGCTGCAGGAGATGTGTCAGAGAGGCACAGGGTGGGATGAGCCACTACCCAAAGGCTTGAAGTTAAGGTGGGAGACTTGGATGAAGGATCTGGAGAACCTGGAAAGAATTGAAATTCAAAGATGCTTCATACCTGACAGCATTGGCGAGATTCAAAGAGTCGAGCTTCATCATTTCTCTGATGCAAGCAGTCAAGGGTATGGCCAGTGCTCTTACATCAGAGTGGTAAGCAGAGAAAGGGTATGCTGCTCCTTGGTCATGGGCAAGGCGAGGGTTGCACCAACCAAAATAGTTACCATACCGAGACTTGAGTTAACTGCAGCAGTAACCTCGGCATCTGTGAGCAGCATGTTAAGAGAGGAGCTAGAACTCAAGGTTGATGACGAATATTTTTGGACAGACTCAAAGGTCGTGCTTGGTTACATCAATAATGAAGCAAGAAGGTTCCATGTGTTCGTGGCAAACCGCGTGCAGAGAATTCGAGAAACCACCGATGCACGGAAATGGTACTATGTTGACACAGGAGAAAACCCTGCTGATCATGCCTCGAGAGGCCTCAAAGTAGCTGACCTCATCAAGTCAAATTGGTTCTCTGGTCCCAGCTTTCTATGGGAAAGAGAGATAGCCACAAAACAGGCTACTTCAGATTTGCTGGTGGGAGACCCAGAGGTGAGGACTACTCAGGTGTTGAAGGTTGATGTAGCAAGGCAGTTTGACATCCAGAAGCATCTGCTGCGGTTCTCAAGATGGACTACAGCTGTCAACGTCATTGCTCGTATCCAGCGGCTGGCAAAGAGGATCAGGACCGCTGAGCCTTTAAGCGTGGAAGAGAGAAAGCAAGCTGCACAGACTCTCGTCAAGCTTGCACAACAAGATGCCTTTCAAGAGGAGTTAAACACACTCAGCCAGAAACTAGGAAGGCTGCCTTGCAACCACCAACTCTTTCAGCTTGACCCATTTCTCCAAGATGGCATAATGAGAGTAGGAGGAAGACTGAGGAAGGCATCTGTGCCTCTTGAGTTAAGACACCCAGTGATCCTTCCTAAAGATGGTGCTGTTACAAACCTCATCATTGCACACCATCATACCAAGATACAACACCAAGGCAGAGGACAAACCCTCAATGCCCTGAGAGCCAATGGTTACTGGATCACTGGTGGAAGTAAGGCTGTAGCCCAATACATCAGGCAGTGTGTACAGTGCAGGAGAGCCCGCGCGCCACCAGAGGAGCAACGGATGGCAGATCTACCTAGTGACCGTGTTGATCCCACACCACCATTCACTTATTGTGGTATGGACTGCTTTGGTCCTTTTCACACCAAACAAGGTCGCAAAGATCAAAAACGGTACGGCCTCCTCTTCACATGTTTTTGCTCAAGGGCAGTGCATATAGAGATGTTGGAGGATTTGACGACTGACGCATTCATCAATGCCTTGCGCTGCTTCATTGCCCTTCGTGGAGCTGTTAGGCACATTAGGTCCGATCAGGGAACTAACTTTATGGGGGCAAGAAACGAGATGGCAAAGGCTCTGAAAGAACTTGATAAGGAAAGAGTGACTGCATACCTAGCAGAAAATCAGTGCGACTTCCAGATGAATACGCCCCACTCTAGTCATGCTGGAGGCGCATGGGAGCGTCAAATCCGGACAGTGAGAAGCGTACTGAGCACAGTCCTTGCCTGCAGTGTGGGAAGGTTGGATGATGCTTCATTGAGGACATTCCTTTATGAAGCTATGTGCATCGTGAATAACCGCCCACTCACTGTTGATAACATCAATGACCCCAAAAGCTTGGAGCCACTCACACCGAACCACTTGATCACCATGAAATCCTCAGTCCCACTTCCACCTCCAGGTAAATTCGTCAAGGAGGACCTGTATGCTAAGAAACGGTGGAGAAGGGTACAGTATTTGACTGAGCAATTTTGGCACAGATGGAGAAAGGAATACCTGGCCAATATTGCTCTGAGACAGCGATGGCATACACCAAGACGTAATGTGGAGGTGGGTGACATTGTGATTCTCAAAGAGGAAGATGTTCCTCGCAATGAATGGAAACTTGCTAGGGTTGTGGAAGCACATGAGGATGATGATGGACTTGTACGGAAGGTGACAATCCAGACTGGTGATCGGAAGTTAGGAAAGGGAGGCGAACGCCTCGTCCAACCCTCAATCATTCAGAGACCCATTCAGAAATTAGTGGTCCTGGTGAAAAACAGCTAAATGGGAAAAATGTCATTCATTGATTAGATTTCCCTTCTAAAATAGAAGTTGTCATTATGCTGTACTTCATGCACATGTTATGGAGATGTAAAATCTACTGTTCATATTGTTGAATTCATTTGTTGAGAAAAGAATATTGTTTATGTCAATGCAAGAATGTTTAAAACAACAACATGGTGCTTGGGAATTACCATTGATATAATGAGAAATGCAAGTGTATTTACGTTCTCAATTGTAATAATCAAAGGTAATTGGTGGGAGTGTAGCTGACGCTGAAATGTTTGTGTGGGTTGCCATGACAACACCAAAGTGAATCTGAGATCGTTATTGTTTTCTATTTGTTTTCTTTATTTGCTTCTCATGCTTGTGTACATTTGCAGTAGGAAAGGTAATCTATGAATCCAGTGATATATCCTGCTTATAAGAAATGTTTCTGTTAAAATATTATTGTGAAGTAGTCACTTCCTGTGAGTTGCGGGAACCGGAAGTTGTGCGCGGGAGAGACAAGACAGAACGGTAACACGGCGGACTTTTCGGAATATACAACTTTTCTACTGCTGGTCTTACAAGGCGTACACGGTAAAAAAATCATTATGCTGTTATTTGTTTAACACTTGTGCACCTTGTGAAAGGAAATAAGTGGCTGAGATGAATATCATATGTGCTATCGATATTATTTTACTTGTTTCTAGTTTTCACGGTGCTCCATGATTGTGAGAGGAATAAAAGAATTGTGGACATCAGTACGAAGCGTGGATTCTTTCGACCAGAGTAGAAACAATTATTATAAACAAATCAGGTCAGCAGCTAAATAGGACACATCCAGAACAAGGAAATCGCAGACTTACAACAGCAACACTAACAGAAAAACAATCATCGGAACAGGAGTTTAGTAGGAACAGTGTGCAAAGGGGGCCATTCTCATTCCCAATGTGCAACATACCGCCGATTTGTCACGTCCCAAGGCGTCCCATAGGAACACGAAAGGTAACTTTCCGAGTCCCTGTGATACGCGCCGGATTGTGGATGCAATCCAATAGACTCCCGGCAGTAACACACATTCCAGCCTTGTATTCCAGCCCTAACCCTAACCTTAATCCTAATGATAAACACAGTCTTAATCATATTAGATAGTGTTTTCCAGAGCTATTAATGATGAGAAAGTAAAATAAATGTACATGTGTTGATTCATTCCAAAAGGTTCTCATGTTTCCGAACGCGTAACGTACAGACGGATGTGGTGACTGAAAGCGTAACATACTGAGGATTTGTCACATAGCGTCGGTATGTTACACTTTGGGATGAGAACGTGTTGGTGCAAAGACCCACTGTGTGAGGACGCTTAACCATGTTGCCTCACTGATCAACTAAAGGATGGGATAAAATAAATGCTAATAGTATTTATAACAATACTTTAAGTAATAACTATAATCCTTGTCCTGCTATATGCTGGCATCATAAGTATACATATAGTATTTTAACACCCAAATACCCACCTATGACAAGAAGAAAACAATATGTGTATACATTTATACATATGCCAATGCTATAAGGTTCTATGGGGGTGATTAAGCTTGGTGATCTAATAGTAAATACATTAGAGGATTACCTAGGCAACCATAACCTGGAACATCAAGTGTCTTTGGTGAAAGTCTTTTCCACCAGTGCGATATTTGAATGTGCTCCAATCAGGGCCGGCCCGTGGCATAGGCCGTATAGGCAAATGCTAAGGGCGCCGTCCATCAGGGGGCGCCACGCCAGTGCCACAAATGTTTGGGGAAAAAAAAAAAAAGTTGGTACTATTATTTCTAAATACAAAAAATAATCCCACGTTAATTAAAATGCAAAGTAAAGCTTATTTAATAGAAATATTATTTGTTACAACATTACGCCCCCCCCTCCCCGCACGGTGCGCCCCCTCCCTTCCCGTATCATGGTTCCTTTTGGACGTCACCACATCAAAAAATCAACACAAGATGTCAAAACGGCCAAAACTGTCAGGTGCCCAGGGAAGAAAAAAGAGAGAAGAAGAGGAGGAGAAACGAGAAAAAGACAGAGGTAGGTAACGTTAGCCTACATGAAATTATTTGTCTGAATGTGATAGTAACCTAAATTTTTAGCATTAAGCTAATGTTACATGATTCGCTAATTGCTAATCAATAAATAGCTAGTTAACTGTTTTAACGTCAGTTAATATTGTGGAGGGGGCTAAATTGTTATGGAAAATAATAATGTAACGTTAGGTAATTACAGTACTCCCACCTTTCCCACCATTCCTCATTTGTATTCATCTTTTAAGCAGGTGTTTTTTGTTTACATTGTTATTGCCTTCTGGTTAGCTAACGTTTACAGGTAATAGTCACTTTTCCACCCCTGTATATATTATAGTTGTAAGCCTAGTTGTTAAAGTGCACATCATTAATGTTAATTAAGCAATATCACATGAGAGGGAATGCTGTTTTTTAATATGAGCACTGCTGTGATTCGGTCAAAGATAATCATAACATAACATTCTCATATGATTTTATACTGTTACTTTGCATTCTGCTATTCAGCATTTCACTGTAATGATGACAATAAATTGAATCTAATCTAATTTGCATATCAGTTAAGATCACGAAATTTCCCACGTGTGGGACTAATAAAGGTTATCTTATCTTATCTTATCTTATCATACATATATCTCTTTGGTTTTTCATTTATATTATATCATTTCATTTTATTCCTGGAATCATATGTTTTTATTATTAGACTTTAATACTCAGTGGTGTCACATACTCCTCTCTTCAGATGCACTGTTGAAGTTTCTAAATCCCACCCCTGGGCCATCTACCACATCTACCGCTGCTGCCTCCACTTCAGCAGCACAACCCACCAGTGATGCAGCATCAGCAGCACAACCCAGCCATGATGCAGCAGCATCAAGCGGTCTTCCTGTTGCCTTATTTATATTGTATTTTTAATTTATTTTATCCAACTTGTTGACACGTTTTATTGTGTTTATGTATGTAAAATTTATTGTATTTCATATATTCATTTTTTATTTTTTGTATTCATTTATTTATTCATATATTTTTTTATCTTGTTAATTATTCTGATTGTGAATTTGCTTTCTTTAAGTAAAAAAAAAAGGTCAAAGACAAAGCTATTCGGTTTCTTGTGAGTACATACACTACACTGCCGATGTAGGGGGGCGCCACCTAAAATCTTGCCTAGGGCGCCAGATTGGTTAGGGCCGGGCCTGGCTCCAATCATATTCATATGCAAACGGCAGCTAAAATGACCATGTGTAATGTGGCCAGTGTCACTTATGAATCCGCAAATAATTAACACTCTGTCTCTAACACACTTTATATGCATGTTTGTGTGAGCCTCTTTTCGCTCACTGTTTTGTTCACCCTCATCGTTCGTGTCAGTACCATCTCCCGACCACAGTGGGCAGTTCTTTTCCAGATAATAAAAAACTTAAAATATGAAAAAGCTGGCAACAGGCTGTTGAAATTATCGGAGCCAATAGCAGCTAAAGAGCTTGTTAAGTTTGGACGTGTTCTTTAGGTACAGATATAGACCGTTAATCCCACTAAAAGAAAAGATAATGGAATAAGAACTGTGGATATAAATAATATGCCATCCGCTTACCCACACTGGGAAAGCAATACACAACATTCATATTTATCATTTAGAATACCTACTAGACAAATACTTTTTTTTTTCTTTCTGCAAGCTGCTGTGCAACCCACCTTGCCCTTCAGCTCCTCCTTTCATGCTGTGTCCAGCCTGATCAATGCCACAACTGTTGTCTCTGGTGCTGGTTTTGTGCTAGGTCTTGCTGCTGCTCTTTCCCCTTCTGGCTTTGTGAGATGGTGCTTTGCCAGACTGAGACAATCAGCTGGTCGTGATTGGCTCATTACAGATTTACTGCTACTCTGTCTGTAGTATTAGAGGGTTTTTTTGCCAGGGCAGCAGTTGGTGGTTTCAGGGGTTTCTAGACAGGAGGAACCCTGCTGTTAGACAGGTTGTGTGTAATTACAATCCTCCAACTAGATCCCTGTGTGTGAGGAAGACACAGATAGAGGGCGTTATATGTGCTAAAACCTGTGGCCTCTGCACCAACTCTGCAACCAGAATGTGAAAACCGACTGCCTTTATCTGACTTTATCTAAGTCAGACTTTTTTTAAGACTTTATCTACCTAACTTTGTCCTTCGGCGTCCTGTAACTTTCACGTTGACATGATTCAAATTATAATTTCACTAACAATCTAAACATCTTTGATGTATTTGCCACTTGCCTATTAATATTTCTATTCAATCTCAATAATTCAACCTCACAACTACAAATTAGCATATGTGTCTTCTGCTGCTCAGGTGCGGCATGCATAAGAGCATCACTTGCCTTATTAACGTCTTGGCCTCACCATAGCAACCCCTCCTTCTCCCACACACACACAGAGGTTCTTAAGCAGGCTTTTCATTCTATCCTTAGCCTCACCCCTCCTGTCTTCTCCTATCTCCTCAGTTCTCCTCTCTCCACCCCCACTCCCTTCCTCCCTCCTCTTGTCCATCTGCCATTTTACCCTGAGAGCTGGAGAGTGGAATCAGGGACTCTGCTTTATATGTACACTCGGGGATCGCCACCATACACACTTGCACAATTACTGCAAACCAGTCTCCTGGTCTGACTAGATATCCACAAATTTCTCTTCAGCTTTTCCATACCTCTTTGGACCATGCTTCCTGAATATGTGAGTAGTGCAACTAATACATATGGCATGGAAAAAGTGGTTGTTAATTAGTGGCAGCAGTCATTCTCCTGTTCTTTTACGACAACGGTAAGCATCTTCAAATCATTTGAAAAAGATTCTAAACGAGCAAAAACATTAAATCTGCTATAATAATGCTTTCATGGGAAAATAATAGAGCTTTATGTTGAAAAGGCTTAAACCTACAATGCTGTTTTCTGTTAATGGTTTGCTTCAGTGTAATGTGTTAAAGGCTAGTGTGAGTCAGAGTTTTGTATTGGAAAGAAAAATCTGTGTTAGATATGAAATGATCAGTCCATCGAGCAGTCCGTCCACAGCTTTTCATTTAACAGATGAGTCATTTATTCTGCTTAAATGTGAGAACTTTAAGCTTTGTTTGTCATATATAAACTGGGACTGTTGGTGTGCTTCTAAAAAAAATAGTTTTTAAGAAGTATTTGTAATTCATTAAGTCTAAAAATAGCACTGAAGAAACTAGATGAGATTAACAGAAAGTGAAAATATTCCTTTATTCCACTTCTAAAATCTGATATATTGATTCCATTAAATCTTGAATGTCAGTGAGAAAGAAGCAGAGGGTGATAATGAAACACTAACTGAATGTGTTTAAGTGTCTGAAAGCTCTAAGCTAACATTTGCTTGGATTAACTTGCCTCTTTGCTGGAAAAACTTGCTTAGTGCACATGGACATCAGCATAGCTGTAAGCCTGAGACCTTCCTTTAGTCCCACAGCATAATCACCTTCCCACCGCTTCAGTGGTTGCTTTTCATGTTGCACATCAAAAGCAACTTTGTTGTCCATTTCAGAAGAAAGCCAGAATAAGTTATATGAGATCGACTGAGTTAGTTTCAAGTGTAAAATAAACGTTACAGTCAGTTTTATTTATGCTGTTCTACACTGAAAACCTGTTTAACATGTCCCTAAATGTTGGGTTAACTGTGCCCTTCATAGAATTTTAAATGATATGTTTGATGTAATGTTATTAGGAAAGACTGAGCTAAAGAGGCATTAAGAAGCAGTGTCAACACTGATTTGGCCTCGTGAGACTTAAAAGCCTGCTAAGCCCATCAGAAGACATAACAGGAAACAATCAAGAGGCACATTGTGACCACATGCACTGAGTAGAAAAAGTGATATTTGTCTTGATGCTGAAGGATTTAAGGGTCACCACAGCAGATCTCTCAACATACACGTGAAATTAGCTTGTGGTTTTTATAACTATTATATAAGCTAATATGTGTGTCGATACAGACCTGAAACCCATCAAAACTCAAAACTAACAAGTAGTTATTTGCAGTGTTCATCTATGTTCATCCATGTGTTGTAAAACTAGAGAAAAAAGCTAAATGTTTGAAATACTCAGCATATGTTATGTAAGCCGATTGATGCTGCCTTTCCAGAAGCAGGGCAGAAACTTTTTACGTCTGTTCCAAACAGGATTTCTATACGTGTCCTAGGCCACACTAATAAAAATAGCTCCCTGTGCGAAGCTCCGCCTTTAACATCCATGTAAATCTAGCATTTGTCTACAGTTTATCTTGTTAATTCACAGTAAAGTATGTGGCTTGTTTTTGTTGAACTTTTGTAGGATTTGCAGTTCTTATTCAAAAAACAAATTGAAACTGATCAATGATCATCGATGATCGGGGGGGGGGGGGGGACTGCACAGAATATTTTGAGGGAATCCAGGTAAATGTCTTTTTCTAGAAAATCATTACAGAAACAAGACATTCACCTCAGCAGCTGTAAAAGTGACAGCTTATTATTAGAATTTAGTTGTAAACGATACAGAAGGTTTTTCCCACCAATGTCAGCTAGTCCTTTCAGCGGATGTCCTGTCCTAAATCCTCCATTAATCATCCTGATTAAGACTTGTTCTTCTTGTGAGTGTGATTAGCACGCACGGGATCAGAAAAATAAACAGAAACCTGCAGAAAAAAATAAACATGTTCTTATCTTTGTGTGTTTCCCAGGTGTATGTGAGACCACAGCATGCATTCGGTCCAGACAGGGCTGTGGAACCCCCGGCCCCCATTTAAACATGTCTTCCCCATCCCTGCCCCGCCCCCTTCCAACTCGCGCCCCGCTCACGTGAGCTCAACCACCCCAGCCAAACGGATCACATTCTACAAAAGTGGTGACAGCCAGTTTGGGGGCGTCAGGATGGCCATCCACAAGCGCAGCTTCAAATGCTTTGACGCCCTGCTGGACGACCTTTCTCAAAAGGTTAGATGAACTGTAGTAGAGACTTCTTTTGAAGCTGAATGCTTAGATGCATGCATATAGGTCAGGGGTGTCAAACATTAGGCCTGGGGACTAGAACTGAAGAGTAAAAGACTCCAATATGACCCTTGGACAGCTTTGCAAAATGTGAAGTAGGATATAAATGTATAAATTTTAGACTTTTAACTGTATTTAAGCATTTCCTACTGATAAAGACCTCTCTCGTGGCCATCCATATGACACAAAAGTAATATCACAGTGTAAAAAACAAAACAAAAACACAAGAACAGACATTTTCTGTCAATTAACAAAAATGTTATGCTTTATAATTACAGGACAGTCTGAGCAATGAACTACCACAACATTTTCTTTCATTTTATACATTTATCAAATACTTTCACTCATCTGGCCCACTAAGATATAAGGTGCGGCATGCTGTATGTGGCTTTGACTTTACTGATGCAGGTCTTTTCACCTCTTAACATCCACGCTAATCAAAGGTTATGGTTGGGTTTTGCTTTAGCCACATGATAAATAAGCAATTTTTCAGGAACTGTTGATTTCAAATTAAATCCCAATTATTTTGTCATTACATGTTCGAAACAACTGAAAATCCTACAAAATGGGGTGGATATTTAACAAACCCTAGATGGGTGGATGTTAAGTGGCTAAAACGGCGCTTGTCCTGATCAGCAGTGCTTTATACAATGTAGGGAGAGCAATACATGGATACGAGATAGAGACAGATTAACAGTCACATTTGATATTTATGTACAATTTGTCCACAGGTACCGCTGCCATTTGGTGTGCGGACTGTGACCACCCCTCGTGGCACTCACACCATCAAACACCTGGAGCAGCTCCAGGATGGTGGCTGCTACCTCTGCTCTGACCGACGCCAGGCGAAGCCAGTAAACATGGAGCTGGTCAACAAACACTCAGGCATCTGGTACCATCACAACCGGAGGCCCCAGAGGCCTGAAACGTCATCCGCAACACCACCTGGCCATTTGCATATGCCTTACAGACAGCGACGGATCTTGCTCGTGAAGAACAGCGAACCGGGGATGAGGAGGAGCGTGGTCCTGAGCAGAAGGACAGCCAGGAGCCTGAGAGCTTTTTTAGATGAGGTGTCCGAAGTGATGCAGTTTCATGTCCGCAAGATCTACACTGTAGAGGGACGCAGGGTAAAAAGTTATATTTATTTGAATTTGCATAGTAAAACTTTGCAAAGGTTGCTCATTTTAGTGAAAACTGTTGACTCTAGTGAATTGTTTCCAGATTGACAGCGTTCAAAGCCTGATGACTTGTCCAGGTGTTCTGGTATGTGTTGGCCGGGAAGCCTTCAGCCCCTTGCTGATAAACTTTATTAGGAAAACTTCAGAAGAGAAACTCCCTGGTCTGGGTCCCCGGACTCCTGGAAATGGGGCACGATCCCCTGCTACTCAAGGAATAAGGTCCCCACCTCATGGAGCTCAATCCAGAGCCAGTGAGTACAGCGAAGGACATGAAAGCAAGAAAAATGGTGAGTTTTTTAGACAACTGGGCAAGTTAACAACAGACAAGTTTTAAAAGGTACAAGAAAAAGAGGGAATACATTTTGTTAAATATTGTACTTTTCTCTTTTCCTTCAGTTAACTTTGGTCTGGAAACCAAAAAGAGCATCATTCACCCTCGTTCTGATTCCTCAAACCGCTCGGCACGTTTCTCTTTTTCCTCTGAAAAGTCATATGGCAATGGTGTCACTGCATGCCCCCAGGGAAAGCCAGCCATTATGAATGATGACATTGAAAAGCGTGTTCTGGTAAATAAAGATGGCAGCCTCTCGGTGGAGATGAGGGTGCGTTTTCACCTCCAGAATGACGAGACCCTCCAGTGGTCCACTCAAATTAAAAAATCTCCATCTCTGAGCAATGAATGTTGCCCTCTAAGTCAGGCTCAGCCTCATTATCTCCAGCAGGGCCAGTCAGAAAGTTGTTCTGACCCTGATTCAACATCCTTTGATCAGTACGGTGTGGACTATTCCAGCCAGCCGCTGCAGTGCGAGTTGGAAGGGAACCGCTGCCCGTGTTGCCATCAGAGGCATGAACAGCATTACGACTTATGGGAAAACCCTGCACACAGCCATAAATCAGCTCCTGTTCCACCCCCACATGCACCCAGCCACACCCACAGTATGATGAGACATACGCACTCTTCTAGCTCTTCCTCATCGTGCAATTCAAGAAGGGTGGTGCGCTGCAGAGCACGGCTCTCCAGCTGCGGGGGTGGCTCAGGTTCAGAGCAGAGCAAACTGGTCCAGGAGGAAATGTGTGTAACCGAGCAGGTTGAGCACAGATTAGAGGTAGAGCAGGATGGGGACACCCATATTGAGGTACACAAGGTGAGCCGGTGTTGCAGTCGAAGTGAAGTGGTTGTCGCGGACAGTAACCTTCAACCACTCAGAAGAAAGTCAGCTGAAGACGAAGAAGATCGCCCGCCATCAGCAGTCAGCAGCTCCTCACATGTCCTTCAGTCGTTGAAAGAAGATGAAGATGATGAGGACGATGATCTGCCACCAAGCATCTCACGGTGTTACCATAGCAATGAACCGTCCCCAACCCCTGAAACTCAACTGCACGAAAAGCCAATAAATGACGTCTCAGCCAATTCTTTCCACTCTACCAAACACAAGGAGCAGGAAGAGCTAGGAAGCAGGGCAGTGTCTGCAGCCTCTTCCTGTCTCTGTGGAGGAGCTGCCGCTTGCTCAGCTGGCCCAGATGAGGTAGATCAAGTCCCTTGCAACACATCTAAAATAAGCGTAACCAGGATGTCAGAATCAGAGGAAGGAGGGGCCTGTGATGATGATGAAGGGATAAAGAGGGCTGTAAGTGACTTGTCAAATCACACAGGCCTCTCAGCAAGCTCTCAAAAGTCAGCGACTTCCAGCGTGTGTCCGAATTGCGGGGGCTGCAAACGCAAGGTCGATTCTGTTTCCGGTGGCAGGGAATCACAGAGAACCAATCGTTCCAACCAAGCCTCTCCCCTTCCTAACAGTGATGATGCTGCCTCAGATGTTTCTACCCAATCCAACAAAACCAACCTCACCAATAATGGACGCCTCTCTGCCACACCAAATATCTTGGAGGGCAAAGTATCCAGTGCCATGTCTAGAACATCCAGTCCTCAGGCAACACAAAAAGAGAAAGAAAGGGCTCCCAGTGCTACTTCAGCTACAAGCCACAGGTCCAATAGATCACACAACTCTGGCTGTAAGGGCAACACTGATATTCGTGCAAAAAAAGAGGACAAGAGAAGCTTCAGCGTAGTGTCAAATCAGTCTGCAAAGTCCAGCAAGTCTGAACACACAAGTGAAGCTCCTGATATCAGTTCAAGGGAGACAGCAGTCAGCGAGAACACTGTAGAAAGAGCAGTCAGCTCCTTGTCAGCCAAATCTTGTGTTTCAGCTCAGACTGATGCATCAGTCAAGTCTCGTAACTCCACCTGTCAGTCAGGAGCTAAAGGCACATCCCAAAGTGACAATCCAGCTGTAGAAGAGCGTGACCCAAACAACAGAGCTCCCAGTAGCCTCTCTGTGAAGTCAAATGTGTTTGCAAAGGCTGAAAAGGCTGAAAGACCTGATAGTGCTAGATCAAAAAACTCAAATATTTCTGTAAAGTCCAGCATATCACAGAGGTCGACTTGCAGTAACTGTGTAAAAGCGACAGGAGTTGAAGCTACCATAAAGGTAACTGGAAAAGGAACAGAAACAGAGGTAGAGGAAAGACCAACAAGTGCAATGTCATCAAAGTCCAACCTGTCTGCAAAGTCTATTAAATCCCATAAGTCCACTAAAGCCTCAGAGCATGGGGGAGAGGGAGAAGAAAGGGCACCAAGTCAAATGTCTGGCACGTCAGTTAAATCGAACAAGTCTGCTAAGTCTACAAAGTCGTTCAGGTCTAAATGTGATGGCAATGAAATGGTGACATGTTCAAGCTCAAAGACAGCAGATGAAGCTGAAGAAAAAAAGAACAATCTTAAACTGGTAAATAATGAGAGGACACCCAGTGCAGAGTCCTCCAAATCTCATGAATCTGACAGTAATCAAAACACAGAATCAGACTCCGAAATAGTACACAAAACAGAAAAAGCTGAGAAGCGAACTGCTAGTATTTTATCCCATAAGTCAGCTTCCTCTGCAAAGTCTCACAGTACAAAGATAGAGGGAGATGACATGGTGGACAGAGCCCCTAGTGCCAAGTCCTCCAAGTCCCAGAAGTCAAATCACACAACTGCATCTCCAGTTCCAAGTGAAGCTAAAGAGAATCAGGAGAGGGTGGAAAGTGTCATGTCTGCCAAGTCAAAATCTTCAGTAAGGTCCAACATTTCTCATAAATCAAATTCAAGTGCAAATGTTGTCACCATTAAAACGCCTACAGTTGATGACGAGGAAAATGTGACGAATGAGAGAGCACCAAGTGCTGCATCAGGAAGATCAAATGTTTCATCTACAGTGTCTCAAAAGTCAAATTGTAATGGAAAAACTGATATTTCTATTATTGAAACAGCGGATGGAGACAAAAAGGTAACAAATGAGAGTGCACCAAAAATTAAATCTAATGTCCAAACTCTCTCACCTAAGCGAACACGTTCGCCGCGGATGCGCTCTCCCGATGCTTCAGCCGCATCCACCAAAAGTTGTAAGTCTCCTGTGCAGCAGTTGTTGAATGGCTCTGATGCTGGAGACACAAGAGGGCCCAGTGTCTTGTCAGTTCACTCCGCGGGCTCTGCTAAATCTGGCAAATCCAGATGCTGCTGTGGAGCCACTTCAGAATTTGATGAGGCAAAAACGGAAAAGGAGAACAAGGATAAAGAGGTGAAGCTCAAGGTGAAAAGTGAGAATGTTTCTGAGCGAGCAGGCAGTGCCGTGTCATCAGGAGGCACAGACCATCCTTTGAGTCAGAACTCAACAGAATCGGTCTCTCTTGGGTTACCTGAAGAAACATCTGCCTCAGACAGTGGGAAGTCTAGCGTCTGTGTTCACAGAAGTGCTGAGAGCAATGACGAGGGCCAGGCAAAGACCTCAACTCCCAGTCTCCCAAAAAGCCCAGAGGTTTCCACCATGAAGGAGGATGTGGAGATAACGGGGTCCACCGTTTCTCAAAAATCCAACAGTACTGGCAGGAGGAGGGGTTCAGCAGTGGATATCCCAACTATTGAAACTCCATCAGGTGAAGAAAATGGATTGCAAAAGACAGAAAAAGCAGCAAGTACAATTTCAGTCAGAAGCAGCAGGTCTAACAAGTCTTCTTGCAACTGTAAGTCTAAAGAAAAACATGCTAATGCTAGCTCGACCAAACTTGGAAATGGCAGTGAAACAGAAAATGTGAAGTCTGCTCCAGTGACAAATAGTAGCAACAGCAGGAACTCATCTGCAATGTCATTAGCAGGTGCGAAAGTCCAGATAAAATCCTCTGCAAACACAACAGCAAAAACAGTTCCTGGAAACTCAGAAAATAATGGCACGGAAAATCAAAAAAACCCTAGAGCAGCTAGTGAGGCCAAACAGGAAGAAGACACTGCATACAGTAAAGTAATCTCCTCCCAAAGTCCCTGTTGCCTCAGGGCTGAGTCGGCAGATTTAGCTTCAGTTCAGAGTAAAGAAAAAGATCAGGTCGAATGTAAGTCCAGATTTAGCACAGGGAGCGATTGTGGTAGTGTCAAAATGGCCAGCTCTCTGAAGAAAGGAACCCCTATCAAGTCCTCAAGCCCTTGTCCCTTACACAGCAAAGTAGAGACATGCAGTGAAAGCACTTTGTCTCAATCTCTGTCTGCTGCTGACTTGCTAAAGGAAACAATGGCTGCAGCACGCCCATGCAGCCGACAATCTAAAGCCAGTAAGTCCAGTGACAAGTCCAAGAGCAAGAAAAGTGGAATGTGTCAAAGACGCAGCAATCAGATGGATAAAAGAGAGGAACTGACACCTGCCTGTTTGCCCAACACGTCCCCCAGTGAGGTTGTTAGTGACTGGCTGCGAAGTATTCCTGCTAACAGCAGCATGCTAGCACTTGGCGATGAGTTTAATGAGGAAGAGCTGACGCCAAAGGAAATGGAAGAGATGCCTGGAGGAGAGTTAGCACAGGAGAGTCCTGAAGGTGAGAAGTTAGAATTGGAGGAAAAAGGTGACCCTGAAGAGGATGAAGAGAAAGAAGATGAAGCTAAATGTGAGATAGCACAGGAGGAGAAGGGCTCAGATCCAACTTCAGGAGATGCAGAGGGGACTTCTGGTCGCCCTAGTGCTCTACTATTACAAAGTGAGGCTCTGCCTAGAAGCTGGCAGTCTTCTGCAGCTGTGATGAAAGTTCTTCTAAGTTCTTCTCTGGGTCGATGTAGGAGTATGCCCGAGGTAAGCCAGTTACTTTTTTGTGACAGAAAATTATTCTGCTATACAGAGCTATAGATAAAAAGTTGCATCACCAGAGGCATCAGGAATAAAACTGCCACGTTTGTGGCAATCACTTGTGAGCAAGTGAGCAACCAAAAGTACTTGACTTGCTGGGAAATGTACCATGTTCATGATCCATTTGACCCTACATAATTAACATGCAAATTTTCAAATTTAGAAGTTATAAGTTTTGGGTTAGATATGCCAAATAAATGGTAAATGGCCTGTATTTATATAGCGCTTTACTAGTCCCTAAGGACCCCAAAGCGCTTTACATATCCAGTCATCCACCCATTCACACACACATTCACACACTGGTGATGGCAAGCTACATTGTAGCCACAGCCACCCTGGGGCGCACTGACAGAGGCGAGGCTGCCGGACACTGGCGCAACCGGGCCCTCTGACCACCACCAGTAGGCAACGGGTGAAGTGTCTTGCCCAAGGACACAACGACCAAGACTGTCCAAGCCGGGGCTCGAACCGGCAACCTTCCGATTACAAGGCGAACTCCCAACTCTTGAGCCACGATCGTCTGATGACGAATATGTGAAAATGACATGAAAAGAGGTGGATGTTAACATAAACTACCTTCAGTCCTAAACAGGCAACCTGTGTCCCTGCAGATCTTAGATGTTAAATCTAGAAATCCTAAAATTCTGCTCAGTTAATTTCAGGATTTTGAAATTCCTTTTTAACCAGTTGTAATTATTTGAATTTGACTATAATTCCTGCATTGAACATATTCTACATTCTCTGAATGTTTTCTTTTTGATCTTAGGTGTCTCCGGTTTATGGACGCCGACTAAGCACATCAGCCAGGGGTCTTTTGGACTGTTTGGCCCAGCTCCAGCTCATTGAGCCTTCATTGGGCCCTGGCTGTGATGTACAGAAGGGTCGCAGCCAGCAGTATGAAGACATAATGGCTATCCTTCATTCCCTGTGGCTCACTGAGCCTGGGAACATCCAAGCCAAGGAGACAAAGGAGAACAAGAACAGTAGCCCAGAGCAGGTGACACCACCAAGGTCCTCATCTGGGGTGGATATGAGCAGTGGCTCTGCAGGTTCAGGGAAGGGAAATGGCAATCAAGGAGGAGATGAGACACCTCCAAAAGAGAGAGAATCTCTACAAGCACACGAGGTAGCAGAGAACATTGTAGAAGAGGAGGAAGAGGGAAATGAAATGGCAGGAGATACAGATATTGAGACAGAACACAAGGAAACATTCACAGACCAAGCTAAGGCAGACACAGTAGAGGAACTAGTGCAAAGTGAAGAAGCTCCTCAAAGAAGCGAAAGCTCCAAACCCTCAGAGTCATCAGACAAGACCTCTGCCAAAGACAGTTCCAAATCTCCCACCGATAATGAGCACGAGACATTGGAAGACTCTAGTACAGGCACACCCCCAACTGTTCTTCGAGCATCTTTGGCCAAAAGACCATCCCAAGACCCTGACCCAGTGTGGGTACTTCACCTTCTGAAGAAGCTTGAAAAACAGTTTATGGTCCACTACATTAATGCAGTGGCAGAGTTCAAAGTTCGATGGGATCTAGATGACAGTCACATCCTGGACACCATGATATGCGAGCTGAGGGATGAGGTGAGCCGACGCATCCAGGGCAGTATTGAACGTGAAATGAGGAAGATTCAGGGTCGAGCGGGGAGAGGTGGTAGGTCACCTCGGCCGCCACAAGGAACACATCTCTCCAGAGAGTCCACTACAACAGAGAAGAGACGTCAGATGTTGAAGGTAAATCTACCACAAACTGTCTTCATAGCAGAGGATACTGCTTGGATGACATAAATTGTTGGATTTAATTTTTGTTTGTTTGTTTGTCTTTTTAGATTATGAAGAAACAGTCGGTGAAGACCAGCGAGTCCCTCAGCGACGGAGAGATGACGGGGGAGTTCAGCGACCAGCGAAGTGACGACGAATACTGTCCATGCGAAGCTTGTGTTCGCAAGAAAATGGCTGCACGGCCTTTCAAAATCAACCCGCTAGCGGCTGAAGCACCGGTGATGAAGGACTTTGACCTACTTAAGATACTTCAGCTGAAGAAAAGCCCAGCCCCTGCAACCGTGCCGCAGCCTGCGGCAGTGGAAGACGAAAGCCAGGCGGCTGTAGACGACGATGGGAGGAATTTAGACGTAGTCCAGGAGGAAGAGGAAGACGAGGAAACCAAAGAGGACATCAGAGCTGTTGTTGTTTTAGAGGAGACGATTGCAGAGGAAGATGAAGAGGCTGAAAAAGAAAACGATGACAGTAAAGCAAGGGAAGAAGAGGAGACAGAAGATGAACAGGAGGAAAATGAGGAAAGTGATGCAAGCAAAGAGGAGGAGGAAGAAGAAGGAACAAGTGGTGAAGAAGTGAGAGAAGATGAGACATCAGAAACTGGAGGGGAGGATGAAGAACATCAGTGTAAGTGTACCAGAAACGAGGATGAGAGTGACCAAGAGGAGGAGGGAGAGGAGCAAACAGGAGAGGATGAAGAAGAGATGGGAGAAGATGAAACAGAGGAAAATGAGGGAGACACAGGAACTGGCGAAGAAGAGGAGACAAGCGACCAAGACACAGTAAAAGAGGCGTCAGTGGGCAAAGGAGAAACCCCAGAAAATGAAGAGAGTGATGAGAGAGTAGACGATAAAGAAAAACCCACCGAGGGTGAAAGTGTGGAAGAGGGGGAGGATAGTGCCGCAGAAACGACAGAAAATGAAAAGTCAACATTGTCAAAGGAGGTTGCAGAGAGGGACAGTGCGTCAGCAGAGGGTGAAGATGACGAGGAAGACAACACAGGAGAGGGTGAATCGAGTGAGGAACAGGAAGGGGAGGCATCTGAAAAGGAAAGAACCTCACCACAGGTAAATGTGAACCATGTTTTTACTGAAGTTTATTCAGTAATTATTATGTATAACACAAAGGATAGCATTGTTTTCTTTTTTTTCTTTTAAAGGACAGTCACTTTCATGTTAGTAAAACAGCACTGCACTCATGGAAGTTTAACCGCATTGATTAAAGATGTCAAATAGGCCAACAAACATGATCAGACTGACTCTCCAGCTTAATTTTGACTCCCCTTTAGTGCCGTGCAGTACCGCAAATTATTGTATCAATCCAATACAAGTGAATACAGAATACAAAGTGAATACAAAACACCACTGAGTCCCTGAACAACAAACTGCGCTGTTCCTTAAAGAGGAATCTGACCTATTGCATCCTCACCACTAATTCTAAGCCTGTGGGAAAAGATAATCTCGCCATCCAATTAGAGAGCCTGAACAAATCTGTTTTGTTTGGCACCAACATGAAGCTTCCGCTGATGGACGTATGCTGCTTTTGCCAGTTACAAAAAAAGCTTCAACATGTTAAAAATACTTTTAAACTGTGTATTTTTGCCTCCATCGGAAGCTGAAACCAGTTAAGGATCAGTTTGGTGATATTATTTACTGGCACCTCCCTGCACTGATTAACTCATTTTAATCTCACACATTAATTTGGTGGTACTATGTAAGCATCTTGTAGATGTAATTACAGCACTCTAATGCCCAATTCATCTAATTAAAACTGCTCAGAAATCATTTATTGTTATCTCATTTAACCCTACAGGGGCAGGACGCGATTCCAGCTGCCTGCATGACCGAGGGAGAGGAGGCAGACGCGGAAGACTCGGACATAGATAGCAAACGTTCAAGCGACACCACTGCTGACAAATCGGGATCGGAGGAGAAGGAAGAGAGTGGAGAAGACAAAGATGAGGAGGAAGATGCTGTTAAAGAGTTCAAGCTAGAGGAAGAGGATAAGGCAAATGGAAGCAAAGGAGAGGATGGTGCTCTTCTGCATCAGTTCACCAGAACCTCAGTGGAGTCCCAGCCTGGCTCATTGGAGGACATCGACGCTGAGTCCCCACAAAATCCTGTGGACTCCACTGAAGTGTCCAAAACGGCTGACAGCATATCCACAGGTGGTAGCAATGGCCAGAGAAGGAGCCGGTCACCAGCCAAGGTCAAGCAACTCAAACCGAAAGAGGGTTAAGACAAACTGGACAGTTTTTGGATACACCTCAGGACACTTTCAAAGACTATTCGCCAGGTGAATCCCCAACTTAGTGACATAGTTTTAAAAACATAATTTGCTCTTCCTGGGACTACACTGGATCAACATAGGCATTTTTATAGGTTTAAAGACTCACTTAAAAACTTGAAGCACTTTATTAATCCAGATCTTGTTTAGGAGGAACAAAACTGATTTATGTTACAAAAGCAAAATGAAACTTGAAACCAGTCTATCGTACATTTATTGTGTTTATAATGGATCTGTGTATATTTTTGAAGTTAACTGTATGTAAGAAGGCATATGAGAATATATTTTTGAAAAACTAACACTTGGTATCTATGGGTGACTTATCAGAACTCAGTTTTGTGCTCAGTGGACAGATTTATTGCTGTATTGAATGGAATAGCTTTTTATATTTACTACACGTTTGCTCAGCCGTGGCAGTTGTATTTACTTGGGTTATCGGTTCAGTTCTGCGATTATTTCTTGGAGCTGTATCATTGAGTCAGTGCTGGATTCTCAGGGTTTTGGTCACCCAGCTTGCTTTGATTTTTTTTACCCTGAAAAACATACTAGAAGTAATCCTTGAAGGTCTTTTATAACTTGTGGGGTTTTTGTCATATTTCACCCTGCTTATAAAACAAAGTGACTGGGTGTGCATCAGAAGTTAGTGAGGGTGGTCTCTGCCGCTGCAGCTACGGAAAAACCCCAAACTATTCTACTCTACTGCTCTTCAAACCATGTCTTCATTATATATATATTTAGTTGTCAAAACTTGTCATTAAGTGTACAAAGGAAGTCATAAAATGTCATTGTCGTGGAGATTTAAAAAAAGGTTATTTCCTAGCTTACCTATTATTTAACTACTTGTTTAAATCTTTAACCTGTTAAATCAATTGTTTAAACCTATACAAGTCTGTAATGTGATTACATTAGAATCTTTTTTTTGAAAAATAGGCTTGTTTGCTTTCTTGCTGAGCTAGTATGAAGACTTATCAGCACTATCAAGCGTACACACTTAAAAGCTAGAATTAGCTTAGCTTAGCATAGCTAATTACTGACCTTTAGAGTGTCTAATAAACTAATGTCATTTTTATTGTCCTCTAAACAAAGCTAGCTCACAGTTTCCTTTTTCTTCCAGTGTTAAGTTAAACAAAGCTCATTAACTCCCAACTTTGTATTCATTTAGCATTTAGCTTGCATATATAAATGTTTTCTTAGTCAATTCTTAGCAAGAAAGTAAACAGCTGTATTTTTCAAAATGTCAAAGTATTCTATTTTCAGGTACCTTCAAATAATACATACTGTACTTTAATAACAATGTATTATCTTTGAATTCTTGACAGTTAGAATGTGTTTTAACTGTGCTGTACCTCACTGTATTTATGTAATCCTATTACTGTGATCATACCATAAATGCTTTTTGTCCCAGGAGAAACAGTGCGCAGCATGTAGCTGCAGGAAATTTTAGGAGACGGCAGCCTGACTTTAAGGTTGATGTAAACCTTTCTCTGCTGCTTTGGTAAAGGAGTCTCCTTAGGTGTGTGTTACATGCTGTAGATACTGGCGGAGTTTGCACACCAGCCATGTGGAACAACAGCGTGAAGCGTGTTACTGATGCCTTATTGTATCCATGGTTACATAGAGGATGATCGACACAAACAGAGGAGGAGATCACACTTAAGTTAGTGGCTCTCCATTAGACTCACAAAGCCTGTTAAACAAGCTGGAATGAGTCAAAGCTGCTGGTAAAGGCTTCAGGCTTACTCTTCAACTGTATATTAGAGCAGGGACACTGCACACGGTCAGTGTGTGCTCAGGACAGTGAGAATGAGGCGCTTATCTCTTACTGCTTAGTTTGACAAAAGCCTCCTATTTTGTGGCACCAAGAAGGTGTGTGTGCCTATGCTGTTACTGGTCTGTCTGTCCGTCCACTAATCTTAAGCATGACAAAGTGAACATCATGTACTTAGAGCAAATGATTATATGAATGTAATGATACTGACAGAAATAAAATAAATGCACTGAATGGTAATTCTCCAAATGTTCTATAATAATCTGGACACATTTCTGTAACTCAGCAGTGTTTGATGGAGCTGAAACTCCAAGTCAGTTATGCAAGCATGTATCGTGGAAGTACGTCTATTAGTCAGATGAAATGAAACTAGAGCTCTTTGGTCATAGAAACATTGATTATGTTTAAAGAAAGATTGGAGAGTGGTCTTTTCTTTAGTCTTTAGTTTCTCCTACACCATGCAGCGCATCGGCCAGCTATTGATGTCCATTGTTGTTGATCAGCTGCTATTGCTTCGGCTTCATCCAAGTTAATGCTGGCATGCTCCAGATCATCTATTATGGTCCGGCACCAGGTGGTCTTAGGACCTCCTCTTTTGCGTTTCCCTCTATGTGGAAACCATGTCATGGCGACTTTGGCTGGCCGGTGAAGGAGTAGGCAAAGGAATTTTTCTGCAAACCGAAATCAACGTTGAGCAACAATATCGGCTAGGGGAAGCATGTCTGCTCTTTGTAGCACCTCTTTGTTCATTATCCGGTCCCAGAATTTGCTGGAGGCCACGTTGTTGGAGCACGTTCAGCTGACGGATTGTTGCATTTCTTGATTGCCATGTCTCGCTAACGTAGAGGGTGATTGGGATAGCAATGGAGTTGAACAGATGAATCTTGATCGGCGTGTTCAGTAAAGTTGAGTTCCAGATGTGCTGTAACTCCAGACACCATGCCAATCCTGGAACAGACATCTCGATCGGAGACATCGTCGTTTGAGATAATGCTACCTAGGTAGCAGAAATTCTCAACTTCGTCAACTTGTTGCTGTCTGATCATGACTGGTACTCAAATGTAAGCATAACCCACACGAAGTACTTGTCTTCTTGGCGCTTATTCATAATCCGGTCTTCGCTGCCTCTCGTAAGTTCTTGTTGAGTGGAGCCTATGTCCACACTGACAAGTTTCCGCTCTTCTCAACAGAAAATACATTTGATCAACCAATCCCCACGTGTCCGGCAGGCACTTATTAGTTTCGTGCTGTATAACCCAATTGTTACGATATTACTTCAGGGAGCAGACATGACACCGTCTTAGGTTTTAGCCATCACTTTTTTATTGTCTCCACACCACCCTCCGGTGGCTTCCACATGAACTGCACCTTAAACAACAACTGTTCACTCATATCATGACATCCCCCTTTTTTTTTTTTTTTCAACAACAGGGGCAAACAACAAAGTAACTCACAACACCACTCAAGGCCCATGACCAGAGGGAAAAAAGAAAGGGAGAAAAAAAAATGCCTCTTGGCATACTCACATTTCTCTCTAGTGAACACTTTTTTTATTTATTTTTTTTATTTTTAATCACAGCATGTGCTCAAAACATAATGTTCATTTTATTCCTCAATAAGCCTTCTGGGCTTGGAAACAATACGTCCACTCGCAGTTTTGGGTGGGGAACTTGGAAACTCTGTGGGAGTGACATTTGTACTTTGCATGTCCATCTCACTTTGTCCCTGTGTTTCATCACACTCATTTTGCTGTGTTACGTTTTGGTTGTCCCTTGACTGCCTTAGAAACTTTCTGTTCCTTCTATATGTCTGTCCATCAGGCATCTGAACAACATAAGATCTTGGATGTTCAGATAAACCTGTCACCTGAGCTGGATTCCATACACCCTGTTGCCACATTCTGACAGTGTCACCAACCTGCAGTTGTTTAAGTGCTTTGGTTCCTTGGTTAAAGTATTCTCTCTGTTTCTGTTGTCTTGTTTCTAACAACTGCTGCACTGTCTTAGTGACCATGTGGGGTTTCAATCTTTGCGATGTTGTTGGAAGTCTTGTTCTTATGCGTCGACCCATTAGCAGCTGGGCTGGTGACGCTCCAATGTCCTCCAACGGTGTACTCCTCAGATTCATTAATGATAGATACGGGTCATTCCCCTCGGCTTTTGCCTTTTTTAACAAGAGTTTCACTGTTTGTACTCCTCTCTCTGCCATTCCGTTTGACTGTGCATGGTGGGGGCTCGTAGTGTTGTGACAAAACTCCCACTCTTTTGCAAAGTCTTGGAATTCACGGGAGCTGAACTGTGGTCCGTTGTCTGAAATCACCGTTTCAGGAATCCCGTGTCTGGCAAATTGTGACTTAAGATGAGTGATAACTGTTGCACTTCTTGTGTCTGACTTCAGCCACTCAACCTCAATGAACTTGGAATAGTAATCCACTAAGAGGAGATATTCCTGCTGGTCAAAAGTAAATAGGTCCACACCTATCTTCTGCCAAGGTCTTTCAGGAACACTATGTGGATGTAGTGGTTCTTTGTTCTGTCGTTTCTGGTGAGTACTGCACACATCACAGCAGTTCACCATCTCTGTGATACTCTGTGACATTCCAGGCCAAAAGAGTACTTCTCTCGCTCTGCGTCGGCAGCTTTCAATACCCAAGTGACCCTCATGAATGCGCTTTAGCATTTCTGCTCTCAGTGCTGCAGGAACAATAAGCTGCTCTCCTTTGAACAGAACTCCATCCACTACTGAAATTTGTTCCCTGTAATTCCAATACGCTTGGATTTCTGTTGCAGCTTGGTTTCTTGTTTCTGGCCATCCATCCAGAACTGTCTCTGTAAGTTTAGTCAGTGTCATATCATTCCTTGTTTCCTTTCTGAATTCCTTTAGTTTTGCACTTGTCACAGGTAAGTTGGAAATTACCATGTGCACCTGGTCTTCTATCTCATTATCAGATGAGCTGGTCACTGGCAAATATGCTCTGGATAATGTGTCTGCGATGTACATTTCACTTCCTGGCTTGTACTGTACTTGTACCTGATATTTTTGCAGTCTCATTAGGAGTCTCTGTATTCTTGCTGGAGCACTGCTCAACGGCTTTTTCATTATCACTTCTAGTGGTTTGTGATCTGACTCCACGTTCACTTCTCTGCCATACACATACTGATGGAAACGCTCTGCACCAAACACAATTGCCAACATCTCCTTTTCTATTTGTGCATAACGCTGTTCAGTCTCTGTTAATGAGCGTGATGCATAAGCAACTGGCTTGCCATCTTGTAGTAAGACAGCACCGAGTCCACTTTTAGAAGCATCGACAGATAGTGTTACTGGAAGCTGTACATCATAGTATCTGAGCACAGGAGCTTCAGTAAGAATTGTTTTCAATTTGTTGAATGCGTGCTGATGCTCACCTTCCCACTGCCATGCAGCATCATCTCTGGTAAGGCCGCGTAATGGCGCTGTGTGTTGTGACATGTTTGGAATGAACTTTGCTAGGTATGTCACCATACCCAGAAATCGCTCCACATCTTTTTTGCACTCTGGTGTAGGCATTTTCTTTACTGCCTCTATCTTGCTCTGATCTGGTTTCAAACCATCTGCCGAGAAGATGTGGCCAAGGTATTTAATTTCCTCCAGGCCTACCTTGCATTTGTCTTTGTTCAGCTTAAAATTTTTTGCTCTTGCTCTCTCCAGCACTTGCCTCAGTCTGTCGTCATGCTGTACTTTAGTCTCTCCCCAGATCAAAAGGTCGTCTATGTATGTCTCGACGCCATCAATCCCCTCAAACAGCTGCCTCACCGTCCTGTGGAATACTTCTGGAGCTGAATTAATTCCAAAAGGCAGGCGAAGGAATCTGTAACGACCAAAAGGTGTGTTGAATGTACAGAGACGAGAGCTGGCTTCATCCAATTTAAGTTGCCAAAATCCTGAGCTTGCGTCCAGCACAGTGAAGTATTTGGCCTTTGCCAGTCGGCTCGTTATCTCTTCAACTGTTGGCAACTGGTAGTGCTCTCTCATGACTGCTGTATTGAGATCACGTGGATCTAGGCAGACTCTCAGTCGTCCAGTAGCCTTTTCCACAACGACGATTGGATTTACCCACTGGGTAGGCTCTTCAATTTTTGTAATCACCTCCATTTTTTCCATTCTGTCCAGTTCTACTTTGAGTTTTTCTCTCAAAGTGACGGGGATTTTTCTCGGTGGATGAACTTTTGGTGCCACACTATCATTAATTTGAATGGTGTGTTCTCCCTCAAGGCAACCTATCCCCTCAAACACATCAGCAAATTCTTTGAAGATGTCCATTTCATCACTTTTATTCAGTGCCATCACTCTCTTGATGAGTCCCATTTCTTCACATGTTTGAATTCCCAGAATTGGCTTGGTTTCTGATTTTACGACAATGAACTCCAAAGCAAAACTTTTCTTTTTGTATTTCACTGCCCAAGTGCACTTTCCTTTAACTGCTATTTTGTCTCCGGTGTATGTTGACAACCTGACATTTGTGGGTCTAAGCATTTGCTTATTTCCTATTCTTCGTAGTAGACTGTAGGGAACCACATTGGCTTGTGCACCAGTATCAAGTTTGAATTTCACAGGTTTGTGGCCAACTTTTATTTCTACAGTCCATTCATCTGTTCGTGTCTGTGTTTTTGCATTTACAGCTCCAATGAACAGACTTGCCTGCTGATCCGTAGCTTCATCGGCGACAGTGTGCACTTTTCTCGATCTACACATTCTGGCAAAGTGATTCATTTTCCCGCAGTTCTTGCACTGTTTGCCATAAGCAGGGCATTGGCGTAATGCATGCTTAGTTCCACATCGTTTGCAATTAAACGTGCTTGCTTGGTCTTTGTCATTCAGTTTCATCTTACTTTGTCTGTCTTTTTTGCATGTCTGCTTATGTCTCACTGCATCTACGTCTTTACTTTCATGTGCAGAGACTTGAGCATTTTGATCCTCCTCATGCATTTGCTTGATTTGAGCTTTTGTGGTCTCAGCTGCAATGCAAAGCTGAACTACTTTTTCGAGAGTAATATCATCTTCTCTTAACAGCCTTTCTCTCATTGCATCCGATGTAATTCCACACACTACCCGATCTCTGATGAGGGATTCTTGCAGTTGTCCAAATTCACATGACTTGGCCCTTAGCTTTAGCTCCGTGATGTACTGGCTAATTGGCATATCCCCTTGCACACACGTGAAAAACTTGTACCTTTCATAGGTTATGTTCTTCTTTGGGCTACAGTATTCCTCAAATTTCTCCATTATTTTCGTCAGCGTATGCTCATCACCATTTTCCGCAAACGTGAAGGTATTATACACTTCAACCGCTTCCTCTCCAGCAACGTGAAGAAATAGTGAAGACTGTACCTTGGGTGGCTTGCTAGCACCTCCTGTAGCCGCGAGATACAGCTCGAACCGTTGCCGAAACCGTCTCCAATTTTCCGAGAGGTTCCCTTGCAGCAAATCAAGTCCAGCTGGCGGCTTAAGCCCTTCCATGTGTGCGACACTCTTCTATAGCCTTATCAGTTCACTTCTGACACCATGTTACGATATTACTTCAGGGAGCAGACATGACACCGTCTTAGGTTTTAGCCATCACTTTTTTATTGTCTCCACACCACCCTCCGGTGGCTTCCACATGAACTGCACCTTAAACAACAACTGTTCACTCATATCATGACACCAATAACACCGCAATCCCCACAGTGAAACACGGTGGTGAGAGTATTATGATGTTGGGATCCTTCAGTGTGTCTGGAACTGGGAATCTTGTCAAGGTGGAAAGAATCATGAAGGAGAAAGGATATGTGAAGATTTTTAAAGAAAACCTCAAGCAGTCAGCAGCAAAACTGTGTTTGGGTCATCACTTTATTTTCCAACATGACCATAACCCAAAACATATGTTGCTTCTGGTGAAGAACAGTGTATCTAACATGCCTGTTTTGGTGTGTTAACCTCGTTCCAGGATCAACATTGCAACTAAGCAATCATGTTGTCATAGCTTCGCAATGTGGATAAAAAAAGAAGAAAAATACCCTTCTTTATATAAAACTTTCTTGTCAGACAAATGGTAAGAATTTGAAGTGTTTTCTTTATTAATTTTATTGATATAATGAATATATTATCAAGTTTGGTTTCCTCTTAGCCAAATTTAGGTTACTAAAGTTGGTTTGCTAATGATACTTTTTAATAGCATTAGTTAACTTCTTGACTAAAGATAATTGAATGCTCAGACATATTGGTTAGTTGCGATGTTGATCTGGGACTATTGTTATTATGATGTTGGGACAACGCCAACACGGAGATATCAGATCTTGCGGTGTGTGTGAAAAACTGCCCCAGAAGACCTAAGTGAATGTGACTGACTGGCCAGCACAAGGCCCTGATTTGTTTAATAATTCTGTCCTCATCTGTAAATGATTGTTAAATGCAGTGAAATGTCTAAAAATGTCAGTTCCTCTAATGGCCACTTGAGGTTGCTCCAAAAGTGAGTTATACCCACAGACCACCATGTTAAAATGCCCAGCTTTAGAGTACTGAAACGCAAACTTACATTAATAAGTCTAGTTACATGGTGATTAGCTTAGGTTAGCATGGCATCTAACCAGAAAGAAACAGCTAGCATGGCTAAACGCCTATAAACTCAAAAGCTACAGGTGAAAGGAACTTCCACTAGTAGCGGTTTAGAGACAATTAGACACTTTGATTGTGTAACAAATTTGTTTCTGTGTATAGATCGAAACCCAAGAAATGAGAGAGAGCAAGATGTGTCCTTCTACTTTCAGGTTATTAAGCTACGCTAATCACTTCCCGGCTTTAGTCTTACACATAATAAAGTGCAATGATCTCAGGCCCTTTACTTCCATTTTTTCCTGCACTTGTTAACATCATGCTACAAAATCAAACAGCCAGTAGTGTAAGTAATAAATGGTTTATGAAGTAAAATCACTGTGATTTTATAGGTGGCAAACAGAAATGCTGAGAATTGTGTCCTAACGCTTTCTGATCCAGACCTGATGTGCACTTCATCTTCTTGGGACCTCCTTCTCTCTCGGCTTCGCCGCTGTGTTTGGCTCTCCTCCAGTGGAGTTCCAAAGCTGTTCAACCTCTCTCTCAAGATACTCACACATAAACCACGCTAATCCCCTACCTGTGAGTAAGTTGAGCAAAAGAGGGATTGAGATTGACTTACATCACACGGACAGATCCTGCTGAGCCTTTAAATTCCAGAAAACACTTACAGAACATAGAGTGTCAGGCTTTCTAACATAGTTTAGTGAATTTGAGTCAAAAAGGCTAAAACTTTCATTATCTTAGAAAACACACTTTTTTTAATTTACTTATTTTATTTCAATCACATTAAATTAAAACAGAAGTATGTTCATTTAAGAGTGAGATAAAAGTGCTCAAATTTGTGTTTTGTATGTAAGATTTTAACTTAACGGCCTCCGTTACCACATCCACTGAGCCACGGCTTCCCTAACAATTGGCTGCTGCTTCAAATGTGACTCCGCCTCCACCAGTGACCAACCGGTAAGTAAAATGACCAAAGCCAGAGGGACCACCTTAAAAAGAGGGAGACAACATGATACAGCCGTTTAGTTCCTCTCTCTTCAGTTATTCAGCTCTTTATGTGATTTCCGTACCAGAAACCAGATTTTTCTTCAACCATGTGGGTCATTCTACATAAAGTAATTTATTCAATTTAATTCACTTTTATTTATATACTGCAAAATCACAACAAAACAACAACAGTGAGACAAACCCCTACTAGCAAGCGCTCAGCGACAGTGGGAAGGAAAAACTCCCTTTTAACAGGAAGAAGCTTCCAGCAGAACCAGACACAGGAAAGGGCGGCAATCAGCTGTGACTGGTTGGGGGTGAGGGGAAGAAGACCAAAGTTAACTTCTAAACATGATTCTTTCTATGTCACAAGCATCTTTGGATCAATGGACAATCTGACGACGAGCAAAATCAAGCAAAGAGATGAGGAGTGCCACAGCAGTTGGCACTTCCCCTCTGAAATGGAGTAAAATGAGTAAAAGTGAATGTGATGTAATCCCAAGAGAAAACTATCACAGCCTGAGACCCTCTTGATTATAAGAACTTTGATAAAAACCTCCAACCTCTTACACAGAACCAATGAACAGCAATATAGTAGTTTTCACAGCTATAGGCTAATGTGTCAAAATAATATTATTTTAAAAAGCGGTTGTTTTTAAATTCTAAAATGTGTTTCAACATATGTTTGTAAAGCTTTTTAAAGCACTTACGTATAACTGAAAGAGGTAATGACAAGAAGAAACCGTTTTTAAAATCGGGTTTCTGGTATGGATCTGTCAGCAACATGCACATCACCTCTTTACCTTGGTGCTGTTTCTGGCAAAGCACGTGTGTGTGGTGATGTCAGAGGATGTCATCTCCAGTGTCAGCATGTCTACTCGGTAGATTGCCTTTAAAAGAGCTTCCTCACATTTTTCCTCTGGACATGTAGAAAGCTTCTGAAAATAGAATGATTAAGCCTTAATTTACCTCTAAGTTCTAGTAAGTTATAGTCTTCTTTGCTGAATGTGCTGCACGTAAACAGAAAGAAAAGTAAGAAGATGGACTTATTTAAAAAAACAAAAACACTTTGCCCTGTGGGTTCCCATCATGTTGTTTATTGGTTACTAAAAAAAAGGGCATAGTGTGAAAATTGTAGTCAGTAATCATGAAAAGGACGGAGCACAAACAGTACACCCTGTAATGCAGTGTTTAAGCTTTGTTAGCGTTTTACATCACAGTACCTGGAGTAAACGCGTGGCCCTGCGGTACAGTTTAGTGTTGGTGACCTGCAGGTCAATCATGTGGTTCTGGTATATCTTCCCCTTTAAGACATGAGCTCCAGTGCTCACAGCGTTCAGCACCAGCTTGGTGGACAGCTCCCGCTGCTCACACAGAAAAGTTATTGATTTTCCTTCCCCTGCATTTATAAAAACCACACTGAGAGGAAACATTAAAGAAAATAACCTGCCATCCAAAATAAGATCTACAGAAGCAAGAAAAATTGAGAATCAATAAAGACTACTTTTTTTGACACTCCCTCCTTACACTGTATTTATCTCTTTATATGGGTGCAAACGTCTCTAAGGAAAGAAGGTGGCAGAAATATAATGGCAGAGGCAGAGCATTTAATATTATATTATTTCTCATGCTTCAGTGAGTTGTTGGGCTAATGTGTGTCAAAGTGTGTGTGTATACTGTACCATATGCTGCAAGGTCCCTGAAACAAGTGCTTCTTGAGGCCAAGTTATCTTTAGTGTAGATAAACACAGTTTTTTGATGTCGTCCTGCAAAGAAAAGATACCCACATTAATACCCAAGTACAGTTGTTATAAAAGGTTGTGAACCTTGATTTTTGTATCAGTTAATGCTAATATGTTATCTGATTTTCATATAAGACACAATTGTAGCCAGACACCATCTGACTACACTATACCCAGACACATTCATGATCACTCATGGTTCAGGCTGGAAGAACTTAGTCAGACGTTTGTATACAATACAAACCCACTAATGTCCCACAGTAAGCTGAACCACGACCAGGCCCTTTTGGTAACCATCAGCTTCTGGCTTAATATTTGATCAGTCTTCCTGGCAGAATTCATAGAGTTCATTTAAATTGGTAGATTTACTACCACAGACCTGACTTTAAACTAATCTTTTTTACACTGGGAAAGAGAAACTACCAGTTGTAGTCCATCCAAAACATTCCCTCAAGGAACTCCTGAGACATTCAAGGTTAAAGTACAGGTTTGAGATCAAAGATGTACTGAAATTTCATCCAGGTGTTCCTCAGATGTTCCCAAATTGGAAATGGAAAGAAAAGAGAACCTGAACACATAATGCCTCTAGCAACAGCTGTCACTGGCACATCCCAAGTTTGCAACAGAGCACTTCGGGATGTTGTTCCGTTGACAGATGAGAAAGAATTTGTTGTGATACCTCAGGGCATGGAAAACCTGTAATTACTGAGGGAACAACTGATTTAACAGTCTATAAACATATTTTAAAGAGGGCTTTGAGTGCAGCAGTACATAACCTGAAACAAAATGGCTAATGAAATGAAATTCATATTTTTAAATGCCAAAATACTGATGAACTGAAATAGTTTTGTAGCTGATGGAGGTTGTTATGCTAAGACCCCCAAGGTCTTACAACATCTTGGCTCATGCTAATGTCAAAGCAATGCAGTTAAACCTTGAACAGGTGTTCATACATGCAGTGCGCACAGCAGTGTGCATGTTTGTAAAATCCATCAGTCAGCACTGTGCGTGAAACACGATTCAAGATTAACGTGTGAACACAGACCTCGCTGTAGGCTGAGTGATTGTCAAGTCACTGCCAAAATGAAAAATACAGCTTATTTTTTAAAATGACACTTAGTTTGGGCTGGACATGTGAATAACAGTGCAGTTTGTGTGTTATTAGTTTAGCTAGATCCTCTCTGTCTCTAATTGTGACTCCATAAAGATCAGACAATAATATTGCAGCTCCAAAACTTCAGACATCTACTTGTTGTAAAGAAGCTGCTGTGTCTCCATCAGCCTGGTGATAAACAGCATGGAGGTTGGGCGTCTTTTCTCTCACTCTGCGGGCCATGTTACCCACTTCAGTGGCGTCATCTGTGGAGAGAGGCTGTCAAAACACTTGCTGCTCTGGAAAAAATCCAAGTTACAAACAAAGCGCCGTCTCACCGGAGTGCGTGTAGATTAGCAGCACAGTGTCCGTATCAGTAAGACACGGCAGGATCAGATGTAGGAAGTCCTCATGTGCTATGGAGAACTTGGGGCCCTACAGGAAAGACATAGCTTCAGAGAAAACTATGGTATAGCCAGGACCACTGAAGAAGAAGAAGACTGGTATTAGCATCTCTCTGCCCTGTCACATGTTTATAATGAAAGCAAAGGGCAGCGTGGCCTCAGCACAGAACAGAACGGCAACGATGACAGAAGATGTGGAGCTGAGCTGGAGGTGGGTTGGAAGGTGGCGTGCAGCAATAACAGCTGTGGAAAGCTGTTCACCGAGGCGTGCCATGGTTCAACTGTTTTGGGGGGGGGTTGTATTCTTAGTCAATATTTGAGTTTCAGTTTTACTGTTTTTACACTTCAGAGAACTTTGGGGTGTTTTGCTTGTAGAGGCTTTGAATCTTTTTTATTTTAGTATGTATTCTAGTTTTTGGTTCTCTGGGTGTTATCCATGTCTGTCACTGTCATGTCTTAGTATTTATTTGTTCAAGGTTAATCTTTATCTATTTAAGTCAGTTCGACTTCCTCCCTTTTCCCTCATTTCCGACTTTCACTCTTCCCTGATAGTTTCCACCCTGTGTCCTGTTGCCCTAATTAGTGTAATAGGACACGCCTCTCTTTGACGGGGTGTCTACTAATAGTATGTTTCCCCTTTTTTTCCATTGTGATATTCTTGTGATTCTTCTGGAAGTTTCTTCCTCTTAAAAGGGACTTTTTCCTTCCCACTGTCGCCAAGTGCTTGTGCAAAGAGGGACATCAGATTGTTGGGTTTTTCTCTGTATTAGTGTAGCGTCTTTACCTTACAATATAAACCGCCTTGAGGTGACTGTTTTTGTGATTTGGCCCTTTAAACTGAAATAAAATAAATTGAATTCAACGTTTGTTCTCTTGGACTGCCTCCTTGCCTCCTGTATCTTGGATTTTGGGTCCTTTAATAAGACTTAATGATTCACACAGTTTGCAAAACTGTAGCAGTATGGCTATATCACATTTTCCAGTTGAATGTGTAGAAGGATGTCAGATGATGCAGGCTAAGTTTGGCTCTGTTCCTTGCATTCAGATTATTTTGCTAATACACATTTATGACTTGGTGGTGATCTGGTCATAAATGTTAGTAGAAAAACATCTGGAGCCATAAGTTCGGTCTTGTAAGATCCTGGGGATCCACTGAGGCTGGGATGCTAGGAAATCAAGTGTAAGTCAGAACTAGTCAGAGACAATAACCCCTTGTACTACCTGCTAGCTAAATTTGTGGCAACAGGCACCTCAGCATGCACTTGCTAGCTGTAATGCTTTATAAATATGTTATTTTTCTCTGTTTTCTACATTAATCTTGCTCATTTTTTTTTTTACATTATTCCGAGGGGGACACAAAGAAGTGGTTGTATTTTAGTCAGCTAATCTGTGTAGAATGAATTCTTTATGTTTCCTAACTGGGGACCTAGATGTGGTTCTCTGTTCAACATTCATATTAGCCCATTCATATAATCCCTACCCTGAAACAGGTGAATGCTGGAGCAAACATGTAATTTTATGTCTAAATGACTGATAGAGTGCCCTGTAAGTCCTACCGACACTGATATGAAAATCTAATTAACACCAACAAGCGGTATAATTAAAAAAAAAAAGATTAAGGAACATTGAGCAGATACAGCAGTGTGTATTTTACTCTAATCCTGCTCTAGTCTCTGCTCTGCAGAGACAGATGTGTCATTGCAAGGTACACAACAAGACCTGGATGTTAATGTTAATTGGATTTTACAGGATTTCAGACATGTTATTACTTTGTGTGGCCTTGTTTCAAACCCACAGACATGTTAGAATAGAAATCTCCATGCTTGCAGTCAGCTGGTAGTGGCAGGATTTCTGTAGAAGAAGAATCTGTGCACTTCACTGTGAATTGATTGAGCATTGTGTGAAATGAAAGATTTGATGCAGTAATTACTTAATCGTTTATCTTTTGTCTAAATAGATGTTATTACATTGTTTTCTTTCACACACCAGTGAAGTTAAGGGACCGTCATTGTTATTCAGCTCTCTGTATCCTCCTCTGATGAAGCCTCGAACGTCTTCATAGTCTGTGCCCCACACACACACACACACACACACACACACACACACACACACACACACACACACACAGTTTCCATCACTAGTTGTGATGCGAAACAAAAAGAAAAGACATTTTCTTTATGGCAGTGTAGTTTGGCTCCTAATGAGGACATCGCACTGCGCTTACCTGCACCAAATGTGGGGCTACACTCACTGGCATCAATGAGGCCCAGCAAAGCCAGCGAACCCCAGCCCAGGTAATACACGTGCCTGCTGCACCGCAAACTGAAACACAGCCAGACGCACATCAGACTGAAACTGCCGACCCGACATGAAAAATGTCACGGGGGGAAGTTCAGAAGCTTTCTCTACTCACAGCAAACAGATTGCCAAAGGAAGCTGTGAGTATGGCAACATGTTAAGTATCTGTAGTCATTTTTGCTTCTATGCTTTTTGTGCTGATTCAGTTGTAACCTGCACTAACTGCTAGAACCAGTGTGCTGCTATAAATCAACATACTTCGTTTTCTTTTTCAGTGAGTTTCGAGGCGTCAGTTAAAGATGTCGGATGAGATGTTCTACCTTTCTCCCGCTGCCTCCACCAGAGTAGTGATGCCATCAGGCTGAGAGTACGTGACAGCCAGAGTTCTCTCATATTCCATCATGTGCTGCAGAACACCACTATTGAACAGACACAAAAACAAAGCACAGAGTGCAGATTTTTGTGTCTATCATCATGCCAAACAGATTCTCTTTTCTGTAATGACCTCTAGAGGTCAGCAAAACCCAATAAAATACGCTGTGGTGTCCTCCAATACACATAACAGCTTTTCTATAGGCTCAAAATGTGGTCATCGTGGCTCAAGAGTTGGGAGTTCGCCTTGTAATCGGAAGGTTGCCGGTTCGAGCCCGGGCTCGGACAGTCTCGGTCGTTGTGTCCTTGGGCAAGACACTTCACCCGTTGCCTACTGGTGGTGGTCAGAGGGCCCGGTGGCGCCAGTGTCCGGCAGCCTCGCCTCTGTCAGTGCGCCCCAGGGTGGCTGTGGCTACAATGTAGCTTACCATCACCAGTGTGTGAATGGGTGGATGACTGGATATGTAAAGTGCTTTGGGGTCCTTAGGGACTAGTAAAAGTGCTATATAAAATACAGGCCATAAATATTTTGTACTTGTAAATCAGGATTTGTATGTGTGCGCGCGTAAAAAAGATTTTTCAAAAAAAGCGCCCCTCCGACAGCCAAACCCATCTGTTCTCTGATTGGATTGTTACATTTGTGATTGACATGACATTGACCAATAAGATGAAAGGAAGAAAAATAGGGTCAAAATTTGTACTTGTAATTTGCAGGGGTTTTTTTAGCTAAGTCCACACACAAATCTTTTTTACGTACACACGAGTTTTTTTACACATACAAATCTTTTTTACACACAAGTTTTACACATACAAATCTTTTTTATACACACACAAATTTTTTTTACACATACAAAACCGATTTACAAGTACAAAATATTTATGACCACATTTTGAGCCCATACTTTTCTGCTTAATCTCAACTTGCTGGTGATGTCAGCTTCAAGGACATTTCAGTAAATTTTCTGTGGGTTATGAGAACATGAGCAGATACTAAATTGATACATGCAACTGACAAGCACACAATGTGAGTTATTGTGAGTAAAGTTGGGTTATTATGGAGACCCAGAAGTAACTGTACATTCTGTCTTTTTATTATTTTCTTAAATACACATGAAACTATTTTGGTTCAGCTGTTCTTGTATAGTCTTCCAATCAGTATCAATCAATCAAAAATGATAAAAACCTATAAAAACCCTGAAAACCATAAATTTCACACCCGAGTCTCGACTCTCACAGCCTGGTATCAGACGGCCCGGTACCAAACGACTCACGGACCAGTCTCTGCCTGGGGGTTGGGGACCGCTACTCTAAGCGACTGGCGTGAATAACGGGCAGAACAATTACATTCTCCTCCACTAGAGGGCAGTACAACTACCTGCTCTAATTGAATGGGTTGCCAACTGCCAGTAAAATAGAAGAAGATGAAGAAGAAATTACATAATAGTGAGACAATGCAGCGCATAATAGCAATAGATAAATATTTGAAAAGAAAAAGTAGCCAGTCTGACCTGGGTCCTGGAGAAAACTCCGACCCAGATGAAGGCCCTAGCATGAGTGCTGATCAGAAGAAAGCAAAAAAGGTATACTGGGGACAAACTGAGCCAATTCCGCTATGCCTGGTGTGAGGGGAAAAATTATCAATATGCTTTTTGTGACATTTTTGTTTGGTGGTGCGGTTCTGAAACGCTGCACTAGATGGACTAGGCCTAGTCCAAAATGTATGCTCACTTAAAGCTTGTGTTATTTATGTGGTCTGTGTATTTGATCGAAATCTATTGTTTCACTTAGTAGAATTTCTTTGCAACACAGGAAACTTCCATAAACATAAACTGTCAAACAAATGACACAGACTGAGGAATTTCTAGCAGATGAGAAACACGGCAGTTCATCCCCCAGGCCTAAGGAAGGCTTTAATATGTAACTGGTAATATATGAACCAGTGGCACCATCATCTAAATCCTTACTTGTAGGCCACTTTGAAGTAGGTATACAGTGGTCCCTCGCTGTAACGCGGTTCACTTTTCGCAGCCTCGCTGTCTCGCAGATTTTTTGGGGGCAATTTTGCATGCTGCTTTTTGGGGTTTTCTGACAGCACGTTGTGTTCTGCGTCCTGATTGGCTGTAGACCATTGTCAATCAGAATCAGAATCAGAATCAGAATACTTTATTGATCCCTGGGGGAAATTATTTTTTGTTACAGTGCTCCATTTTAAACCAACATTAAGACAAGACAGACAATATGCTAACTAAGAATAGTACAATATATACATATATATACATACATACATACATAAGTCACTTATAAATAAATAGTTGGAAAAGAAACATGTGTAGTTGTAGCAGCAAACAGTGTGTTAAGTGGATGCGTTGTACAGGGAGATGGCCACAGGCAGGAATGATTTCCTGTGTCGTTCAGTGGTGCTTTTCGGTAATCTCAGTCTCTCACTGAACGAGCTCCTGTGACTGACCAACATGTCATGGAGTGGGTGGGAGGTGTTATCCAACATTGTCTTTATCTTGGACAGCATCCGCCTCTCCGACACCACCTTGAGGGAGTCCAGCTCCATCCCCACAACATTGCTGGCCTTACGGATCAGTTTATTAAGTCTGTTGGCATCTGCGACCCTCAGCCTGCTCCCCCAGCATGCAACAGCATAGAGGATCGCACTGGCCACCACAGACTCATAGAAAATCCTCAGCATTTTCTGGCAGATGTTGAAGGACCTCAGTCGCCTCAAAAAATAGAGACGACTCTGGCCCTTCCTGTAAAGTGCTGTGGTGTTTTTAGCCCAGTCCAGTTTATTGTCAATGTGTACTCCAAGGTATTTATAGTCCTCCACAATGTCAACACTGACCCCCTGGATTGAAACAGGGGTCAAGTGTTTCCTGGTCTTCCTGAAGTCCACGATCAGTTCCTTGGTCTTTGCCACGTTGAGCTGCAGATGATTCTGCTCACACCACGTGACAAAGGAGTCGACCACAGCCCGGTACTCTGTCTCATCATCCCTGCTGATGCATCCAACCACCGCAGAGTCATCAGAAAACTTCTGAAGATGGCAGGTCTCTGTGCAGTGGCTGAAGTCTGTGGTGTAGAGGGTGAAGAGGAAGGGGGAGAGGACAGTCCCCTGTGGTGCCCCTGTGTTGCTGATCACCTTGTCAGACACACACTGTGGGAGACGTACATATTGTGGTCTTCCTGTCAGGTAATCAACAATCCAGGACACCAGAGAAGCATCCACCTGCATCGCTGCTAACTTATCACCCAGGAGGGTCGGCCTGATGGTGTTGAAAGCACTGGAAAAGTCAAAAAACATGACCCTCACAGTGCTCGCCGGCTGGTCCAGATGGGTGTAGACACGATTGAGCAGGTAGATGATGGCGTCCTCTGTTCCGAGACGAGGCTGATAAGCGAACTGAAGGGGATCCAGATGTGGTCTTACTATGGGTCGCAGCTGGTCCAGGATGAGCCTTTCCAGGGTCTTCATGATGTGGGAGGTCAGTGCCACGGGCCTGTAATCCTGGGGGCCACTGGGACGAGGCGTCTTTGGTACAGGGACGAGGCATGATGTCTTCCACATCACCGGGACCCTCTGCAGACTCAGACTCAGCATAAACAGTTTATGAAAGACTCCACACAGCTGGGGGGCACAGGCCTTGAGGACAAGGGGACTCACTCCGTCTGGTCCAGCAGACTTGCCTGAGTGAAGTCTCCTCATTTGCATCTCAACCTGGTATTGAGTGAAGGTGATGGGTGGGGGAGGGGTGTCAGGAATCTCACAGGAGGCAACATGTGAAGAGAGAGGCTGGCACAGTGGTGTGGCTCTGGATTCCAGGCTGACTACAGGTGAGGTTGTGGGGGTGGGAGCAGACACTGTGGTGTCGAATCTATTGAAAAACAGATTCAACTCGTCGGCTCTATTCTCACCTCCCTCAGCTCCCCTGCTGTTGGTTGGCCTGAATCCAGTGATGGTCTTCAGGCCCCTCCACACCTCTCTCATGCTGTTCTGCTGGAGTTTCCACTCCAGCTTCCTCCTGTAATTGTCCTTAGCCTCTCTGATCTTGTCCTTTAGTAACACCTGGACCTTCCTCACCTCCTCTTTGTTGCCCCCTCTGAAAGCCCTCTTCTTGTTGTTGAGGAGGGCTTTGATGTCCTTAGTCACCCACGGCTTGTTATTTGGGTAACAATGAACAGTCTGAGCTGGAACAATGGAGTCGGTGCAGAAAGTTATGTAGTCTGTGATACACTCAGTAAGCCCATTGATGTCCTCAGCGTGAGGCTCACAGAGTGTTTCCCAGTCGGTCACCTCGAAACAGCCCTGTAGTTCCGCTATTGCCTCCTCTGACCACCTCCTAACAGTCCTGGTGGTCACAGGTTCCCTCCTCACAATTGGCACATAGCGGGGGGTGAGGTGAATCAGGTTATGATCTGACCTACCAAGTGGGGGGAGGGAGGAGGAGCTGTATGCATCCTTGACGTTAGCATACAGTAAGTCTAAAGTTTTCTCTCCCCTGGTGGGACAGTCCACATATTGTTTGAATGTTGGTAGTGTATTGTCCAGTGATACATGGTTGAAGTCACCCGAGATCACAATAAAGGCACTCGGGTGCTGAGTCTGTAGCCGAGCTATGGCAGAGTGGATAGTGTCACATGCAGCTGTGGGGTTAGCAGAGGGGGGAACATAAACAGCCACCAAGATGACGTGAGAGAATTCCCTGGGTAAATAATACGGCCTGAGTCCAACAGCACACAGTTCAGTGTCCGGGCAACAAATCCTTTCTTTGATTGTTATGTTGGCAGGGTTACACCACCGGTTGTTAACTAAAACAGCAAGCCCACCTCCTTTACGCTTACCGCTAGCGATGCTGTCCCTGTCCGCCCGAACAGTGTGGAAGCCTTCCACGGAAGCATTCTCATCGGGAATGACCTGGTGCAGCCATGATTCGGTGAAACACATCAGGCTACACTCTCGGTATTCCCTCTGACTCCGTACCAGTGCTGAGAGCTCGTCGATTTTACTTGCCAACGATCGCACATTTCCCATCACGATAGACGGCAGACACGGTTTAAACCTCCTCCTCGCTTCGAGCCTCCGCTGTCTCACCGTCACCTTTTTTCTTCTCTTCTGTCCTTGACCTCTGCATCCCCGATGTGTTTTCCTCCAAATTTCAGCTGGTACTTCTGCGGGCACTTCTGCGGGCCTGGCCAGCGAGCCAGCCGGCATCAGGGCGATCAGCTGATCTCTGGAGTAAACAGTCCGTGCGTGTAGGAGATGTGCCGCGGTCCCGTTCCATGATAAAAGTAACAGTTCCACGGCCACCAGAAGAACAAAAACTCTCTCAATCCACATGATTGAGTAAGAGATAGAAAACGGAGGAAAATACAAGTCAGAGAAAAAAAGAATACGTAAGAAAAAAGAGCTAAACTAAGAGAAAAGCAGGAGCGACTGTAACAGGCTGCACGCTGGTTGGCGCATGCGCACTGGAGGGAATCAATCAATCTCCTCCGTGCCGTGCTTCCAGTGCAGTACAGAATGTGTTCAGCTTGTCAAATTTACATAAATCATTGGTCACTAGCAGTGTGACTCTGAAGTGCTGCACTGTATGTTTGTAAGTTTTCTGTCCCTTTAGCTAATCTTGTGGCACACTTGCAACAGCAACATGCCAAGAGTTAGCATGTTCATGACATTACATGGCATATGACACATGACATATGTCTTCCAGCTTACTTATGTGTGATAGGTGTGTTGGAGGAAGTGGCAGCATGAGCAGCAGAGAAGGCAACTTCCAGGAGAATCTTAGTTGCACTGCCTCCCTTCATCCTGGAGGACCCACTGATGGCTTCGGGCTGAACAGACACACACAGTCACCAGCCAATCATAAACACACCGCTCACTTACTTTTTTGAATATAAATGCACATCGACCGTAATGTGTAGGGCATCAAGTTCAAAAGGTACAAGTACCCCAACTGCTGGGTTAATGAGGAAGGCCTTCTGGCTTTTTGCAAGTTCTTGCATCCTTTGTACCACACTGTGAAACGTGAAGGTGCAGTCTTGTATGGGCTCATCTCTACATACATAAAGACAGTTTGTTTCAAAGACAAAATGGATATTTATTCACAACTTATCACATATCATACATTCATTGCAAATATTTAAAGTCCTGTACCTGGCCTGATGTGCAGGGTTGAAGCCAACCAGCACAGGTGTGTAGACTTCAGGGTGCTGCAAGCAGAAATCCAGCTGCCCTGCCACAAATGGAGCCTATGGGGGCAGAAATCGCACACACGAGAAGTTAAGAGTTGTGAACGCCAAAACTCAAAAGGTTGATCTCGAGTTACCTGCAGATTGAATTGTTTCTCAGGTATGAGCAAGGTAAACCTTATTTGCTATACACTATTCAAACTCTGACCTCAGAGCTGAGGCTGACTTACAGACAGTCCACAGGAAATGCCAATGAACAAGACTCGCTTCTTTCCCTCACACACCTGCAGAGAACAACATGCTGTGGTCAAAATGCTCTCACAAAACACAAGACACACACTCCAGGATGTCCCAGACCTTCTTCAGACTGAGCACGCCCAGTCTGGGGTCGTCTTCAGGAGCCTCTTGAGAGGAAAGCAGAGCTCTGAGGACATGATACCAGAACATGTATGTGTGCATATGTCAGGTTAATTACAGGATTTTAATCAAGCAAAAAAATTGCTGCTGGTTATATTCTGTTTACACAACCCCAACTCACCTGTCTCCTCCTGCAATGATGTATGAATACACTTCACTTTGGTTCAGCTGACTCAGTGCTTTGTTGAAGCCTGACTAACAACACAAACAGACAATAAACACACAATACAGGAAGCATTTTTTTTCCATGAGCAAGAGAGATCTGATCACATAATTTCATTAAGAGCCATTTTCCTCATATTACTGGCAGGGTCTGTTTCGTTCTGCTCTGGCTCACTGTGCACTTGATTTTCCATTATGAAAGTAACTGATACGCTTTCCAGAAGCCTGAACAGCGCAGAGAGTATTTCAGGACAACTTTTACCGAGATCAGGAAAGCCAGCCGACCAGAAGTGCCACAACCGCTCATCACAACACAGCTCTCCTGAGGATCCTGTTAAAGACACAGAAGGCACAATAGCCTATGCCCGACTGACCGACGCAAATACAGATCCAAATATTGAGGGAGGAGAAAAAAAAGGCACCTTTATTATGACCTCGACCCTTTTAGCAACCTCCATTAAGGTTTTCAACACTTGGTCACTCAAAAGCCTCTGAAATGAGATTTAAAGAAAGAAATTCTCAAAAGGAAATTTTGAGAATACATTTTCCCATCATGAAGGCTAGTACTGATATACCTGGTAGGTCGTTCCTGCCTCTTTCTGGAACATCTGGGAATCACAAACTTGTAACATCTTCACAATGCTATAGGCCGAAGCTCGGTCGATGTCACATGTCAGGGGGTTAGACTTCTCTGAAACAGGAAGTGAAGGCTCATAATCTGCGGACTAAGAAACAACAAATTAGACTGACGACTAACTGACTTCTATCTTTGAAAAGTGAATCCAACATGAAAACAATTGCATCATTTTGAAGGACCATCAAAGCCCGATCGCTGTGACTGACCTCAGGCTTATATAACAATGAGAAAAATGGCCCTCTGCCTTGACCTTCCTGATGAGTTTATGAGTTCAAATCAATCATTTCACCTCATGGTGTATAAAACATGTTCATTTTATACATGCCGGTCAGTCTCAGTGTCACGGTATCCTCATTGACTAAAGACCTGTGATTAATAAGTTGTTAGCAGTTTCACAATCACTTCTGCCTCATGCTGGTCACATCCAGTTTTCAAACAGCAAGATGGCGGCGGTAAAAGTTCTCAGCACTAAGCTTCAAAACAGGACTTTTATAACTGTTATAACTTTAAAAAAGGTGGCCAAGTAGTTAGGTCCATCTTTTATACGGTTTATTACGTACCTAGAATAAATAGATGGCATGAAGCAAACTACGTTTACCTGAGCTAGCATAAAATGAATGAAGCAAGTAAGATCCAGCAGTCAACTACTTTAGCTAGCATAAAGTAGCTAACATGAAGCAAGGATGAGCCAAATGGGGAAAACGTAAGGTTGGTTACCTTAGCTAGAATAAATACTGTACAGCACAGTGTCAGCACCACGGAAATACACGGATACATCCGTAGGCTCGAGACACAATGCATTTTTGGGACTTTCAGGTGTATGGACCAATGTTTTATTTTCTGAACAAACCAGAAATCTTTAATGAGCAGCTAGATTTGTCTCGCATTAACTGGCTGAGTTAATGCCAGTTAATGTGACATCGAAGCAGCTGTAATCCACAGCTGTGTGTGTTCATGGAGCTTGCATTTTCACCTGCTGGACATCACTACACCTGACAAGTTTAACTGTCTTCAGAACACTGCAGAGGCCTTATTGACAGTATTTGGCTCTAAATATCTGTGTGAGCAGATTTTCTCTCACATGAGTCCTCAGGTAGCGGTCTGAATGCTGGACACTCGGAGACCAGAGATCACATAACATGTGTGTCTCTGTATTAACAAACATGCCATATTGGCTTAGTTTATTTTTCTTATCATTGTTGTGAGGAGGCCATAAATAGCATTTGTATTTTCTGTTGTACAGACCCTTTGCTGTTATGGATAAAAAGTCTTTTTTTTGTTTCAAAATAGCTGATAACTATTTGCTGATAGCTGCCAACATCTGCAAACAAATATAATTCGATAAAGTGGTTCTATAGATAGTGTGTAACTGTTCATATAGAGCGTTATTAAATTTATTGCTAATGCAATCATATGGCACACTGACCTCTGAGGAAATTTTAAATGGCACTACCCCTGATATAGCACCTTTCAAGATAAAATCACAAAGTGCTTTACAAGGCAGAAAACAGACATTAAGTCCACAGATCTCAAACTCAAAGGGAGCGAGTTCCAGAGTCTGGGAGCCGCTGATACAAACGCTCTGTCACCTTTTGTTTTTAACCTTGTATGCTGGACAACAAGCAACCCCTGGTCACAAGACCTCAGGGACCTGCTGGGGTGATAAGGAAGAAGAAGATCACTTATGTAAGTTGGAGCTACACCGTGCAGGGCCCTATAGGTCATGATTATGATCTTAAAATGGACCCTGAACTTGACAGGGAGCCAATGCAGCTGAATCAGCAGGAGAGTGGCATGGGAGTATTTGTGATGCTTTATCAGAAGCCTAGCAGCAGCACTTTGAACACCCTGCAGTTGTTCCAGGGAGGCATTGCTTAAGCAAGTAAACAAGGAATTACAATAGTCTAAGCGAGATGAAACAAAAACATGAATAATCATTTCCAATTCGGAACGTGACACAATGGGACTCAGCTTAGCGATATTTCTTAAATGGTAAAAACAAGAGCGAACCAAAGATTTAACGTGTGTGTCCAGCGTCAGAGCTGGATCAAATGTAACACCAAGGTTCCTAATGGAGGATTTAATATAAAAAGCAAAAGGGCCTATATTATTAACCACGTGGGGAACAAATTTCTCAGGAGCAAAGACAATGACTTCCGTTTTATCAGCATTTAGTTGAAGGTAATTACCAGCCATCCACTCTCTAACGGAATCTAAGCAGGACTGCAAGATTTGGAGCTTAGAAACATCAGGTGGCCTAAAAGAGATATATAGCTGAATATCATCTGCATAACAATTATATGAAATATCAGAGAAAGAGCTAAGAAGTTGCAGAAGAGGGAGTAAATACAACAAAAACAATAACGGTCCCAAGACAGAGCCCTGAGGCACCCCATAGGCAAGAGAGCTGACGGAGGATCTGAACTTAGAGGTAGCCACAGAGAAAGATCGATTTGACAAATAGGATTTAAACCATTCCAATGCGGTACCCGATACACCCACCCAGTGGTTTAATCTATCTAACAAAATAAGATGATAAACAGTGTCAAAAGCAGAGGTCAGATCCAGCAACATCAAAACAGTGCACTCTCCAGCATCACAATTCATCAAAATACCATTAGACACTCTAAGAAGTGCAGTTTCGGTAGAGTGAGCCTTACGAAAGCCAGATTGAAATTTATCAAGAATGTTATGTTCATCTAGAACAACTGTGAGTTGCTTGGCCACAACCCTGTTGTCTGATATTGAAATTTGTTTGATGATCTGAACTAAGTGTAACAAATATGGACAAAAAAGAAAAACTTTTTTACAGCACTGCATAAAGAAATGAGATGTGGATCACGATTATAGTTGCCAACTGTCCCGTTTTAGCCGGAACATCCCGTATAATGAGCAAAATATAATATATTGACCTTACGAATATTAAATCTGATTTGACTGCAATTGTATCAGGCGAGTGTTTTATAGTGTTTGTGCCCAGTTAGCGACGGTCCCTGACGAACAACATGTATGAGGAGTAATGCGTGATTCGTAAAATTACGACTCCGTTTGGTCTCCGTAGCATAGAAACCTGGCTAATTGATGCCTGTATTTGCAGTATTTGATTTGAATATTTTTTTATTTTTTGCTTGTTTGTGATTTCTGTCATCATTTACTGCATTTTTCTTTATTGATTTAGATGAGTTATTGATTAACCGAATGCCAAAGTTTTACTGTATTTTTACTGTAAGAATATGAACACACAGTGCATATTTACACTATGCCCAGCTGGCTGTGCACGCCAGAGTCTCCATTATTTGATAGTTTAAAAGTTAGCAACCCTAATCAAGACTTTTTCACAATAATGTATCAAACCAAATCCTGTCTGTAGCTATACACAATATTTACCACTATATTTACTGTCAAAAGCGGTGTTAACCTTCTCATCTAACTCTTTGCAGGAAAAGAAATCACTTCCCTAAATAGTCCGCCGATTTCTATAAACTTACTTCCCATTGACGTAAAGTGGAAACACCATAAGTCCAGTCTAATCCTGCCATTGTCCACTTTATCTGGCAAAAATGGTCACTGGTAACGATTTGCAGAGAAAACAGAAACTGCGAGCGAAAGGGGGAAGTGGGCGGGACCCGATTTAACTTTGCTCAACTTCCAGGCAACTGAAAAGTGACAACGAATGAGAATGAAGAATGCCGTTGATTGACACATGACCTGGTAGTAAATATAATAGAGCAGGGGTCACTAACAGGCGGACCGGGGTCCGAGTCCGGACCCAGTCGCCATCCTATATGGACCCGGACCTATAGTTAACAAATTATTAAATTATATTTAATTTTGACGGGGCGATTCAATTTTAAGCGGTAACCTTACATTGTATTAGACCAGGGAACATACAAACCAATTGTGTGCGAGTTAAGCCACCCACGTGACACTACTTAGCCAATCACATCTGCGCATTCAAGGCGATCGCAACTCTGAGTGCAGACACAGACAGACAGAGGAAAGACATGGTGAGAGGTGAATGACAAGCGAGACGATTAACGATACAGTGAGACAAGACGTGAGCGGGAGTCACAAGAGGTAAAACAACTATGGCGCTTTCAAAAAAGAGAAAAGTAGACACCGAAAATAGAACTTTCAAGACTGAATGGACTGACGCATATATGTTCATTCTTCCGGCCGCAAGCAGCAAACCAGTGTGTCTCATATGTTCAGAAACCGTGGCACTGATTAAAAGTGGCAATGTCAAACGCCACTATGAGACAAAGCACAAAGCTTTTGAACAATCATACCCACCCAAGTCTGAACTCAGGTCCCAGAAAATTAGCAGTCTCAGAGCCCAATATGATCAGTCCACAAGGATCTTAACCAATTCTTTCACCGCCCAACAACGTGCTCATGAATGTTCCCTCAGAGTTGCTTGGATTTTAGGTCAACACAAAAAGCCCTTTGCAGGTGTTGTCAAAGAGTGCATGAGTGCAGTAGCAGAAACATTACTTGAGGGTAAACAAAAAGAAGAGCTTCATGACAAAATAAAGCAAATATCTATGTCAGCATCAACAGCCACAAAGAGAAGTGAATTATTAGCTCAGGATGTGCTATCCCAGCTGGAAGAAGCTATTCATAAGACACCATGTGTAGGCTTGGCTGTAGATGAGTCCACTGATGTGTCTAACAATGCTCAGCTGTTAGTTTATGTAAGGTTCTTCAACAATGATAAGAAAGAGTTCTGTGAAGATCTGCTAGGTGTAACTTCCCTTCACAGCACTACAAGAGGAGAGGATATTTACCTGGCCATTAAGGAAATGTTAACAAAGCGAGGAATAGAGCCAAACCAAGTGGTTTCAATAACCACAGATGGAGCCCCTGCTATGATGGGGAGAGAGAAAGGAGCTGTAGCAAGAATGAAAGAGGACAATCCCGAGCTAATCTCTTATCATTGCATTATTCATCAGTCAGTGTTATGCTCCACCCTGTCAGACGAGTATGCTGAGGTGATGAAAACAATGATGAAAATGATTAATTTTCTCAGGGCATCTTCTTCTTGTCAGCATTACATGCTCAGGGAATTTCTCAGAGAAGTTGATGCACACGCTGATGATCTTCTGCTTCACAACAATGTGAGATGGCTTAGCAAAGGCAGGGCATTGGAGCGATTTTGGTCCATCAGAAGTGAAGTAGCAGCTTTCTTGGAAGAGCTGGAAAGTCAAAAAGCAACAAACTTTTCTCTCTTTTTAAATGATGGGAAAAACATGGATATTGTGGCCTTTTTGGTTGATATCACTTCACACCTGAATGAACTGAATTTGAAGCTGCAGGGCAAGGACAATTCAATTTGTGAACTGATGACAGCTGTCCGCTGCTTTCAGAGGAAACTTGAAGTGTTCAAAGAAGACCTGCAAGGAGACTATGCACACTTCCCAACAGTGAAGGAACAGGTTCAGGGACAGAGAGATGTGTCCTCTTTTGTTGACTTTGTTGATAAGCTGATTGAAAACTTCAGCAAACGTTTTGATAGCTTCAGCTTTGGACAGCAGCTCACCATGTTCATAAAGAACCCATTTGCCATCACTGATGTCAGAGGGTTCTCAAAGGAAGTCACACAGCACTTCAAGTGGGCAAATGCTGGGCCTCTTCAAATGCAACTAATTGATCTCCAAGCAGATGTGGCCCTGAAAGAGCAGTTTGGAAGAACTGAACCTGCCACTTTCTGGCCCCAATTGGTCTCTGAGACAGCTTTCCCAAATCTGAGGAAAGTAGCCCTGTACATCTTGACCATGTTTGGCTCCACATACAGCTGTGAGGCAGCTTTCTCCACAATGAACATAATAAAAACTAAATATCGTTCCAGGATCACCAATGAGCACTTACACATGTGTATGAGAATGGCCCTGACACCATTCCAGCCCAGATTTAAAATCCTAGTAGAGCGAACTAAAGCTCAGTTCTCTCACTGAACAACAGAAAGTTGGGACGTGGAATATAAGGGGGTGAAAGAAAGAGAAACTGTAAAATTGTTCAAATGTTTTGATGTTATCTGTTGAAAATGTATTGAGACTGTTTAGTCGAGATGTAAAATGTAAAGAAAAAGGGAAACTTTTTTTTTCTGAAATTAAGCACTTTGTTTTAAGATGCACAATTTAGCCATTTTATTTATTTTCTCTAATTCATTTTAAACAGCAGCCCTATTTCTAATGTAGGCCTACTGTGTGTTTCAGTGTTAACAATAAATTTTGTTGAAATGTTTTAACTTGTATTTTCATTGATTTGACAGTCTATTGTTCATACATTCAGATATAAATGAAAAAAAAAAAAAAAGGTTGCTTCTCTATCACAATCATAACGTAAGTTAGACATTATGATGTCCCGGACCTCTGCTTGAGAAGATTTTCTCCAACTGGACCTCCTCAAATTTTAGTTTAATACCCCTGTAATAGAGGGTCACCCAGGCAACAGCAGCTTGGAAAGTCCGCCGTCAGCTTCAAAACGATACGTGAGGAACGAATCGCTTCGTGCGTGGAGGCAGCTACAGTCCTAACAAACGCTCCAGCCTGTCTGTTTGTTTACAGCATCTCAGAATAAAAACCACAAAGGGCACCGCTCTGTCTGTAGTAGCAAAGTTCACCTACTTGACCTTTGAGACCGGGAAAAGGGAAACACAAACACACACACAATCACCACTATGAGCACCTGTGTGTTTATCTGGCAAATGTCATTCCTGAAAATAAAGTGTAGCCGTCTCTCTTTAACGGAACCAATGATCAAACATTTCCGATCCCTGGTTTTAAATCATGCTGCCACAGTAGCAGTTAACATGGAGATCAAACTGAAAGCTCAGCATTAGAAAGTCTTTGATCTCAGCTCCGAGAGTGCTGGCGCAGTTTAAATAAGAACCTCTTCTTCCATCATTATCCAACATGCTTTTCAACCCTACAACGTACCAAAAGACCCAACTGATTCTCAGCAGTGAAAATATTTACACCACAGCAGATTGTGGAGTCTAATATATTTCATCACTCCTCCAAACTCCCACCAGTCTCTCGTGGCTGCCGGCTAATTGCTGTCAGCGACACTGCAGAGAGGACATTTTTCACATCATGTTCCATCAACAAAGAAAAGACTAATGTTATTTCTCCTCGCACTTCATAAATCGTGTCGCCTCTTTTCTCTCTCTCTCCCACATGAAATGAATTAGAATTTTCAGTGAAGGCCTGTGACTTTGTAGTGATGCATTTGTACTTCTCATTAATGGCTCACACTGTTTATTAAAGATACCAGACATCTGAAGCACAGTTTGACTCAATCAAATATGACTCAGTCCAACACCAGAGCTGTGCGTGGGACTCTGTGGGAAGTCACAACCAGGACATGTCTCCACCATAGTTTGTTGGCTGCACCAACTCAGGATATTGAGGGGTAAAACCACAGCTACAAACAGCAGAGCTCAGCTGTTCAAAGGAAAAACAGGATTACGTGATTTGATACAATCAGGTAATTTAATCTAGTTATCTCAATCAATCCTCCAGTTTCTGTTGTTTAAATAATTTAAATCGGATAAGGGTTACTGTAAATAACCCTGAATGCGTTTCCTTGCACCTTATTTTGGCACTCATTCCTGTTTTCTACTACCAACTTCCTGTCCGTGTGTAGAAGCTTTTATTTTGATGGGACGATTTCCTGTAAAACTGTTTTTGGCGCAGTTTTCAGCAGCAGTCGCGGGAGTTTAGAAAAGTGATGGCCTAACGGAGCCTATGGTGATTTCTTTTGTCATTAGCAGCCCCCTTGATAGAGGCACAAGGTATGGTTATGATGTAAATAAGGAGACGTTTAGATGTTTTTGTGACAGTCGCTACATTTGTTAAATGTTACGTTGAAACGAACTTCATGTTATAAGGTTTACGATTGTAAGAGTGTGGATTATTTTGCTTACACGCTGTTTCTGTGTATACATCCCCAGCTCTTACGGTGAGATTGATGGTTTACTGCCATTAAACCTTCAAAACGTCATCAGTAAAGTGTCATCCTTCATTCGGGGGGGGTTCGCTACAGTAAGAGCTTACTTCCGGGAGCAGTAAGAGCTTGCCTCCGGGAGCAGCGAGAGAGAGAGCTTCCTGCGATCGGAACGGTAACGGCACGGCACGGAGCAGCAAGCTACAGCAGCGGTCCGGTAACAAGCAATTGCTCTCAAAATGGAAAATATAGAAGGAGGTCAGTTAAACGAAAAGGAACAACGAAAGGAATTAACATGCGAAGCTGATGAAACAGCTAATGAAACATTCCCAAGGCGGTCAGAACGGCCCAGTGCGCCCACAGAGAAAATGCTCTTATATCAAAGGGATGAACAGAATAAAAGAGAGAAGAAACTGCTAACCATTTATGAACATTGGAAAAGTCAGGTCAGAATATACAGAGAAGACCTGAAAATTGATTTATCAGATTCACGGTTAGCAGAAATGGCTGATGATATTGAAAGGACAGTAAATGATATGACAAAAGCATACAGTGAATACAGAGAGCGTAATGAACCATCCCATGTCATAAGGCGCAAAATGGACTCTTGTGAATCAGTGACAAAGGACATTATGAAAATCATATCTGAGCGTTTAGCAGCTATAGATGAGTATGATGCAGATAGAGAAAGGCAGCGCCTCCATCAGCTCTTAGCCTATGAACATGCTAAGTCCATATTTGGTACTGCATCACAGTCAAGTTACCAATCTGAAGTAAGCATTGCAGCCAAAAGAATTGATGCTGTTGCAGAATTAGCTGCAAAAGAAGCTCAGTATAAAATCACACAAGAAGAAATAAAACAAAAACAAAAAATAAGAGAAATGGAAGAGAAACACAGGAGGGAATTGGACGCACAAAGGTCTGAACTAGAGCGTTTACAAGCAGAAAAGGAAAGGCAAGCAGCACGTGCAAAATTAGAGATTTATGACAAGGAGTTTAAAGTTGATATGGACAGTCAGTTAATGTTACAGAGCAATCGGATGTCTGTTATCAACCAAACCTTGCACAACCAGCCTCAGAGCTCTCTACAGGTTCATATCACCCACATGTGGAACAATATGCATCCATCCCTGTCAATAATCCTCTACAACAACTGCACTCACAAATTGTCACTCCATCGCCTCCCACAGACGTATTGCAGCTGGCTAAAGCTATTCAAGACAGCATAGCAGTAAGCAGAATTCCAGTGCCTGTGCCCATCGTGTTCAGCGGAGATCCCATCACCTACATCGAATGGAAGGCTTCCTTCATCTCACTGGTGGGCCACAAAGGTATATCTCCAGCTGAAAAACTGCATTTGTTAAAAAGGTATATCACTGGTCCTGCTCTTAAGTGTCTTGAGGGCACGTTCTACCGCAGTGATGAAGAGGCATACAAAGATGCATGGAAAAGACTTGACCAACGCTACGGTCAGCCATTTGTTGTTCAAAAGGCATTCAGAGACAAACTGTCAAAGTGGCCTAAAATCCACTCAAAAGATGCAGAAGGTCTACGGGTCTTTTCTGATTTTCTCACAACTTGTCTGCAAGCAACACCACATGTAAAGGGCTTAGAGATACTAAGTGACTGTGAGGAAAACCAAAAGTTATTGCATAAGATTCCAGAATGGCTTGCAACGCGTTGGAATCGTCAAGTCACAGTTGCTCTTATGAAAGGCAAAGATTTTCCCTCTTTCAAGGATTTTGCAGAGTTTGTAGCACTCGAGGCAGAAATTGCATGTAATCCTGTGACTTCTTCATATGCACTCTATTCATGCAGCTCATCCTTGGAGAAAAGATACGTAAGGGAGACCAAACCAAACAGATCTGTGACTCAAGTCTTCACTACACAAGCCACAGTACAAGGAGAAAAAACTAAGTCAAATGACACAAGGTTAAAGGTGGCCTGCATGTTCTGCAAAGATGAAAGTCATCAGTTGTCAAAGTGCCCAAGCTTCTCAGAGAAGTCACTAGACCACAAACGGACATTTGTGAAGGAAAATAAACTGTGCTACGGGTGCTTAAAGGTGGGCCACAATGCCAGAGACTGTCGTCATCGCCACAAATGTGACACTTGCAAAGGACGACACCCCACCTGTTTGCACAATGAGAGTCACATGGCAAATGAAAGGCCTCAGAGCTCTACAAACGTCGCTTCAACCACAGAAAATGATACCATGGCAGCCACAGCTCTGAATGTTACTAAGGTGGGTCAATCAGGTAGTACCTCCATGATTGTTCCTGTGTGGGTTTCCACTACTCAGAGTCCTTCTAAAGAGCAGCTTGTGTACGCTTTATTAGACACACAAAGTGACAACACATTTGTCAGTGAGGAGATAACTAACCAGTTACAAGCAGCATCCCATCCAGTTAAGCTAAAACTAACCACGATGCTGGGAGTTCGCATGACAGTCAAAAGTCAGAGAGTAGCAGGGTTACGTGTGAGAGGTTATAATTCAGATGTTCACATTGACCTTCCACCATCCTACACAAAGGACTACATCCCATTTAACTATGACAACATACCCACAAATGAAACTGCAAGGCAATGGCCCCATCTGTCAGAGATCGCTGATCAGATACCCCCTCTCCTGAGTTGTGATGTTGGACTACTCATTGGATTTAACTGTCCCAGAACTCTAGCTCCAAAACAGGTTCTACTTGGAAAAGACAATGAGCCATTTGCCATACAGACAGACCTAGGGTGGAGCATTGTTGGTGGCTCATCAGAGTCAAATGAAACTGAAACAAGTCTGTGCCATAGGGTCATGGTAAAGGAAATGCCTGCTGTAACACCAATGGACATGATCAATGTTCTTGAATCAGATTTCAAGGACACAAAGGCATGTGACAAAACGGTCTCACAAGAGGATCTCGTTTTTCTGGAAAAACTTAAGGAGGGGATAAAGAAAAATGAACAAGGATACTGTGAGATGCCTCTTCCATTCAAGCAAAGGCCAAACTTACCAGACAACAAAAGGCTTGCAGAGATCAGACTGGAACACTTAAGGAGAAGGTTGAACAAGGATGAGAACTACAAAAATGATTATGTTGCATACATGAATGACATAATTGAAAGAGGAGACGTGGAAGAAGTACACAACGAAGGAACACAAGGTGAACAATGGTACATCCCCCATCATGGGATTTACCACCCCAAAAAGCCCACAAAACTGCGTGTCGTATTTGACTGTTCAGCCAAACACAATGGAACAAGTCTCAATGATCATCTCCTCCAAGGGCCAGACTTAATAAACAATCTGACTGGCATTCTCTTGAGATTCCGGCAACATCCTATTGCCTTAATGTGCGATATAGAAAAGATGTTCCACCAGTTCCACGTCAGTGAGAGGGACCGGGACTATCTACGTTTCCTCTGGTGGAAAAACGGTGATACAAGCACACAACCTCAAACATACAGAATGAAGGTACACCTTTTTGGTGCGTCATCATCTCCAGGCTGTGCAAATTATGGACTGAAGTACTTAGCCAAAGAGCACTGCCACTCACACCCAGCAGGTTCACAGTTCATTGAGAAAGACTTTTATGTCGACGATGGAGTTACGAGCACAAACACAGTGAAAGAAGCAATGCAGTTGGCACAAGAAGCCAGAGAAATCTGCCGCAAAGGTAACCTGCGTCTCCACAAGTTTGTTTCTAACAATCACACTGTTTTGCAAAGTATACCTGCATCAGAGTGTGCTGTAAACATTAACATAAGAGACTTGACATTCAAAGACATGCCACAAGAAAGAGCACTAGGCATCCAGTGGAGCATTGAAAAGGACTGTTTCAAATTTGACAACACACTGAAAGTCCAGCCAGCCACACGCAGAGGTATTCTATCCACTGTTGCGTCAATCTACGACCCACTTGGATTTTTAGCGCCATATGTGCTGAATGGAAAGAAAATCTTGCAAGAAATGTGTCAGCATGGTGTCGGGTGGGACGACCCCATACCTAATGCACTCAAGCCAAGGTGGGTGAGTTGGCAAAGTGACTTTGTAAATCTAGACAAGCTAAACATACCTCGCTGTTACCTGCCTGCTAACTTTGGTGAAACTAAAGAAATAGAGTTGCACCACTTTTCAGATGCAAGCTCAAGTGGTTATGGACAATGTAGCTATCTGAGGGCAAAGAACGCTAAAGGTGAAGTTCACTGCTCTCTGGTAATAGCAAAGGCTCGAGTTTCTCCAACTAAACTGACCACAATCCCCAGACTTGAACTAACAGCAGCTGTAGTTTCAGTCTCAGTCAGCAACATGTTATGGGAAGAACTGTGTTATGGTGCAAAGGAGTACTTCTGGACTGATTCAAAGGTGGTGCTAGGCTACATAAACAATGATGCACGTCGTTTCCACACCTTTGTAGCTAACAGGGTTCAGAGGATCAGGGAAAGTACAAGCCCTCAGCAGTGGTTTTACGTGCCATCAGAACTGAATCCAGCTGACGGTGCTTCGAGAGGTGTAACTGTCAATGAGTTAAATAAGTCTATCTGGTTCACTGGCCCCTCCTTTTTGTGGAAAAATGAACTGCCCACAGCACAACCTGTCGAGCCGGATCTGACCATAGGAGATCCAGAAGATGAAGAAGGGAGTGTGGGAACGTCAGATAAAGACTGTCAGAAGTGTGCTGAAATCCATGAAATCCAATGCACCGTTGCCCCCACCTGGTGCCTTTTCAAATGAGGACCTGTACAGCAAGAAGAGGTGGCGCCGCGTGCAGTTCCTTGCAGAGCAGTTCTGGAGCCGCTGGAGATGAGAATACATTCACAACATCATTTCAAGGCAAAAGTGGCACTCACCAAAGAGGAATCTAAAAGTAGGTGATGTTGTGTTGGAAATGGATGAACTGGCACCCAGAGGGGAATGGAGACTTGCAAGAGTTGTAGAGACTGTCAGTGGAAAAGATGGACTTGTGCGAAGGGTAAAGATCTCACTTGGAGAAAAGAGACTCAATAATAAAGGTCAACGCTCTACTAAACTATCAGTTGTTGAGCGTCCAGTACAAAAACTTGTATTGCTGTTAGAAAGTTCCTAAGGTAACTCCTACATGGGTTATTTTGTTTGGGAAAATTATTCATTTTGGTTCTTATGTAAACCAATTATTCGCAATTTTGGTGGGAGTGTAAATAACCCTGAATGCGTTTCCTTGCACCTTATTTTGGCACTCATTCCTGTTTTCTACTACCAACTTCCTGTCCGTGTGTAGAAGCTTTTATTTTGATGGGACGATTTCCTGTAAAACTGTTTTTGGCGCAGTTTTCAGCAGCAGTCGCGGGAGTTTAGAAAAGTGATGGCCTAACGGAGCCTATGGTGATTTCTTTTGTCATTAGCAGCCCCCTTGATAGAGGCACAAGGTATGGTTATGATGTAAATAAGGAGACGTTTAGATGTTTTTGTGACAGTCGCTACATTTGTTAAATGTTACGTTGAAACGAACTTCATGTTATAAGGTTTACGATTGTAAGAGTGTGGATTATTTTGCTTACACGCTGTTTCTATGTATACATCACCAGCTCTTACGGTGAGATTGATGGTTTACTGCCATTAAACCTTCAAAACGTCATCAGTAAAGTGTCATCCTTCATTCGGGGGGGTTCGCTACAGTTACTTTGATCCAAAATATTAGGAGTACTCTGATCCCAGCAGAGGGCTGGATTCAGACTGGATTGCAAAGGAAACGTGAAATAAAAACTCAAAATGTTCTCAGCAAACAGTGTAAAAATAGTGATGCAATTCTCTTAACTCTGACTTTCTACACTGCTCAAAAACTTACACTTCGAAAATACATCAGCTCTAAATGGGAAAAAATCATGCTGGAGACATTGAGGGCTAGCAGGAGAGACCATGCGCTTACCTGCTGCTCTCTGGCAGGTAGCTCCATGCCCTCCTGGGTTTTAAATGCACCTTAGAACACACATGCATCAACACTACAATGAGCGGGTGGAGGGAGGTTTGGAGTCTTCTCCCACCCCCATTCTCTGCGACCTGCTGGAGCGGGGGGGCTAGGAGGAGGAGTTGGCCGTCCGACTGCGGTCTGGGGTGTGGGGCCTCCCTGCTGCTGCGGAGTCGGGGCGGTCTGCCTCTCCCCACCGCAGAGAAAAGGGTAACACCACCTGGGTCTGGGTGCAGTTCCCCCCTCCAGGGGCAAGGGTACCTAGACCCGGTTCGTAGAGTACGCTTGGGGAGTATGATCGTGTGTACAGCGTCTCATCATTTCTGTCTCCACGTTGGTTGAGTGTGGAGTAAGTGCATATGAGAGCATGAGGGTGGGAATGGATGTTTGTGTCTGTGTGTGCCTGTATGTCTGTGTCTATATGTCAGGTTGGGTGTCAGGCGCCACCTCTCTGGGGACATCTCAGGCCCTCCAAGGTTTGGAGGCCTATCTCCCCCTACCACCACTTCCCCTGCCAGTGGCGGACTCCCTCAGGTATCGGTGCGTTGGCGGTTCTTTGTGTCTGGGGATGGGCGTCCAGGTACACACCGGCTCACTCCTTGGCGGCCGCTTATCGGGGCCTGGAGCCTGGGGCTCGCTCGGGCCACTTCGGAGGTGGGGTGCCCCCGGCCTCTCGGCCTGGGGCTCGGTCACTCAGGCACAGCTGGCTGCCGGCGGAGCTCACGGGCGCGTCACTGCAACTCCCCCTGGCTTCTGCTCCGCGGCTGCTGAGTGAGCCCTCATCTGGGACTCTCCTCAGCTCTTACTGAGACAGTGGCGCGGCTGCCCCTCTGTTGGTCTTCCTTGGTATCTTGTGTTCTGGGGGCCTCTGGATGTCTGGAGTTTTGATCTCCTCCATACCTGCTTCATACCCTGGAGGACGGGGCTGTGGCTCCCCACACTCCCTAGCAGATCGTTACATGGAGAAACCTTTGGAATGCAAGCATGCTGATCCACACAGGTATGCACACAGGTGTACACACGGGTATTTACAGACGCGGACTACAGCTTTCTTGGCTGCTGCCCCAAAGCACATTGTGCACTGTCTATCTTGCGTGCTGCACAATATAGTTTATTATTTAGTATCTACTGATATCTACTGCTAGCTAGTTTATTGTGATGGTGCTGTTTTTTTTATTATGTTGCTCTTTGTTGTTTGCTTTCTCTTCTGTTTTTTTTCTCCATACAGGTGACCCAGGTGTTTTGGGTTTTTTTTGTTTGTTTTTTTTTCTTTCTTCCCCCCCTTCTCACCGTCTCTTCTCCCCTTCGGTTTTCTTTCTCTCCCTCCCTTTCTTTCATTCTTTCTCCCTGTCCTATCCCCCAGTCATGTCTGTCCTGTTTGTAGCAACTGAAAATAAAATAAATTCATAATTATAATAAAGGGTCAAATGGACCAATATGGCAAGGCCATGATGATCCACTTGGTAAAATAAATCCGCTTGGCATCTTTCTTGGCCTTAAGACAACAATTCTGATGGCTAAAGATCCAAACGGGACACAAAAAAAAAAAAAAAAAAAAAAGGATTTAGGTCAGATGAGCATTAAGAACAGTCAATGGTATCAATTCCTTCATTCTCCATAAACTGCCTGCATATTCGTGCCACATGAGAGCAGGCTTTGCTGAACATCAGGAGGAACTCAGGACCCCCTTCACCAGTGTAGGGTTTGACAATTGGTCCAAGCATTTTTATACCTATTATACCTAATGGCTCTCAGGGTGTTGTAGCTTAGCTTGTAAAGGTCTGTGTGTCTCTCCAAGGATATGCCTCCCCAGACCATTACTGACCTACCACCAAACCGGTCATGCTGAACAATGTTACAAGCAGCATCTCAACAGCTTCTCCAGACCGTGTCACATCAGTCACAAGTGCTCAGGATGAACTTTAACTCAAGTGTGAAAAGCACAGGGCACCAATTTCAATTCAGTTTATTTATACAGCACCAAATCACAACAACAGTTGCCTCGAGGCGTTTTATATTATAAGGTAGACCCTACAATTGTCGTGGTCTGGGTGAGTGCTGGGGTTTTTCCACTGAGTCACAGTTCCACCCCTGGGAGCAGTCGCTGCTTTCCTGCATGTCTCCACACCTGCTGGCAATTGAGCTGCCAGTACTTAAGACCAGTGCTCATCACTCCTCTTCACCAAGTATTCAGCTAAGCACAGTTAGTGCTGGTCACCATAGTGGGTCACTGAAAGAGATTTTGTTTGTAAGAGGATTATATCCAACCTGTGCTTTTTCTTCCATCAGCTATCCTGTTGTCTGCCACCTCCATCTCCTGGCAATACACGCTTTCATCCTGAAGCTGGTTTGTGCTTGGCAGCTCTTTGCGTCACAACACCTCTCGGATTCACCCACCTGCCTGCCCTCCTGTCACAGTACTCAATCGGACCACCATCTCCTGGAGACCAAAACTGCTCACTCGGACCACTCACCCCTTCCTTGCCATTCCTCCACCTGCCAAAGTAAGAATGTTTCTTTATGGTTCATACTCACCAGGATTTACAGATTCGGTCACTAAAACTTGTCTCCTCTCATTCTAGTGTTCAGAGCCTCCAGGTCATGTTTCCTGAAGGCCAACAAAGATACCCAACTCATTTACTTTACCGGGTAAAGTAAATCCAACCTCCCGGGACTGTTTGGGGGCAATCTGCTAATTCTGGTATTCTGTGGCAAATGTCAGTCATCCTCCATGGTGCTGGGCAGCGACCAGGGTCCACTAGAGGACATTGGGCCGTTAGGCCACCTTCATGAAGTCTGTTTATGATTGTTTGGTCAGAGACATTTACACCAGTGACCTGCTGGAGGTCATTTTGTAGCTCTAACAGTGCTCATCCTGTCCCTCCTTCACAAAGGGGCAAATATCGGTCTTGTTGTTGGGTTAAGTACTTTCTCTGGTCCTGTCCAGCTCTCCTGGAGGAACTGTCTGTCTTCTTGAGTCTCCAAAATGCTCTCGAGACTGTGCTGGGAGAAACAGCAACCCTTCTGGAAATGGCATGTATTAATGTGCAATCCTGGAGGAATTGGACTGCGTGTGCAACTTCTGTAGGATCCAGGTATCGCCTCATGCTACCAGTAGGGACACTGACCCTATCAAAATGCAAAACTAGTGAAAAAAAAATAGTCAGAAAAGATGAGAGAGAAAATGTCAGTGGTCTCCAGCTGCAAAACCATTCCTGTTTTAGAGGTCGTCTCATTGTTATCCCTCTAGTGCCCCTGTGGTTCATTTCATTAACATCAAAGCAACTGAAACTGATTAACAATCCCCACTGGTCCCTAAATAACCAGTTCAATATCCCAGAAGTTTAACTAGCTTGATGCTATACTCTGACTAAAAAGGGTTCCTTTAGCATTTTTAAGCAAGCTATTTAGAACTTTAGGAGTTTTTATTCATTGCTATCATAAAGAAATTAAATATACAATGAACTGTGAGCATTGTGGTAAGGTTGAAACATGCAAGTTTTACAGTACATGCTTTCTGAGGATCTGATCTCTGATGATTAATGAATGTAAAAGTCTCTTAAGAAATTAACTAGTTTTGCATTTAGCTAGGAGTGAAGACTTCTTCTCTGGAGAGAAGAATAATCTGGGTTTGACGGTTGTCAGAACGGTATCTGTCTGACTGCAGTGCGCCAAGTGCAAAGTTTAATGGAGGGGATATAATGGTGATGGACTGTTTTGTTTTCAGGAGCTGGGCTCAGCTCCTTGTTCCAGTGAAAGGAACTCTTAATGCTTCAGCATACCAAGACATTTTGGACAATTTCATGATCCCAATTTTGTCGGAAAAGTTTGAGTCCTGTTCAAGCACAACTGCACACCAGCACACAAAGCAAAGTCCAGAAAGACATGGATGAGTGAGTTTGGCGTGGAAGAACTTGGCTGGCCTGCACAGAGTCCTAACCTCAACCCAACAGAAAACATTGGGGGGAGTTGGTTTAGGGCCCGGATGGCTTGGGGATAGAAGCTCCTCTTGGGTCTCTCTGTTCTTGCCAGGATGATGCGGAACCTTCTACCGGATTGCAGAAGTTGGAACAGTTTGCCAGGATGGGACGGGTCCTTCAGTATCTGCGCTGCTCTAGTCCGGCAAATCCTGGTGTAGGTATCCTGAAGCGATGTCAGACTTGAACACAGGCTGGTATGTGGTTGCCTGCTCACCAACTGAGCTAAACTGGCACCAGAGTCAGGACTTCCTGACCTCTTAAATGTACTTCTGAACGAATGGTCAATGGTTCCCATAAACACTGACTTAAGCCTTCTCCGAAGGATTGAAGCTGTTATAACTGCAAAGGGGGAGCAACAGCCTATTAAACCCTGTGGATTAAGAATGGTACGGATAATTTGGAAAAGGCAATTCTTAGAAGTCTTGACTAGACTCATTTTGATTCCTGTGTCTTTAGGATTTCCCTCTCTTAAACCCTATTTACTTTCACTGTCCAACTTCCAGATGCGTGCCAAAGAGCAGCCATTGCAACTCATTGTGTGATCACTTACTAGCTGTACTTCCTGGTGTGCTGTGCCTAGCAGATGACTTTAAGAAGGAAGCCATGAGCTCGTCACAAAAAAAACCAAACATTTACCATTTTAAACTTTGGCCGTATTTTTGTTTGAACATCTAACAGTGTGAGGTACTTTTGGCTGTTCTGTTATTTCCCAAGAGGTCATCACAGCAGAGGAATCCACATGTTTGATTTTGCACAGATTTAATGGTGCTGTCCTCCCATTTTCCCAGGCTTGGGACCACCATCGGGAGTATACCAGGTTGTGACCAATAATGCTAGGGTTATGTTTCCCAGACTAAAACTGGATTTCTTTCGTGTGAATGACGTAGTGTAAACCACTACACCACAGAGCCATCTAAGCATCAGACAGTGTAGCATTACAAATATGCTAAAAAAAATATGTCCTGCTTCAGTCCTTGTTCAAGACTCTCATCCTTTTGTAGGGTGGCTGTAGCTCAGGCGGTAGAGCAGGTCATCTACTGATCGAAAGGTTGGTGGTTCGATTCCTGGCTTCCCCTAGTCTGCATGCCAAATATCCTTGGGCAAGACGCTCTCCAATGCATCGGAGTATGAATGTGTGAATGTTAGCTTTAAAAAAAAAAAAAAAGCACTTAGACAAATGTGCTTGGGTGAATGCACAAGTTGTATAAAGCACTTTGAGTGCTCAGAAGATTAGAAAAGCGCTATATAAGCGCCAGTCCATTTACCATTTTTGCTTTTACTCGTGGATATTCCTATTAAATAACCACAGCAAACCTGTGGGATGTGGCAGAGGTCACATTACAAACAGGGTTGGGAGAACAGGAAGTTAATGAGGAGCCACCAGTTCATTTTTCCCTTGGGCCACCCTATCAGTTTAAAAAATAGATTTGTTCTGCTGCATATTTCTGTGAATAGTAGAAGTTCAATTTGGTTGCCAGATAGATAATTTACTTCTCAGATAAACAGTCTTAAAGGAACAGGGAAGTGTCAGAGGCTTTATTTCACACACTTAAACTAAAACTAACTAAATTTTAATTTGTAGGAACCCAAGGATCAGTGGTCAGTCAGAGCTGACTCTTTAATTAACCTAACTGATGATGATCTTTCCCCACAGAGCTGGAAACAGATGGTGAAGGAGGCAGAAATGCACAGGACATTATTACATTTCTTATTCTTGCAGGACAAAAACGGCCTTCTAGTCTATCCAGGTCTCTCTTTACTGTCTTGAATTGGCACAAATCTAACATGCCACTTAAACTGTAAATGTCTGCATTTGTGTCTGTGGTGGCAGAGTAGAGAAGCAGCTGTGCTGCATTTTTCACAAACTGAACACAGCGTCCCCACTGAATGAATCAGCAGCAGACTCGTTGACCAGCTGATAACAGTGTCTGAATTTGTACATCCTACAGTCTGAGGAAATCAAGCACAACGTGTCTTGTTCTCTTCTTGCCTCAGCTGCTGAGTACAGTCAATTTCCTTCTATGTCTGCTCATATTGTCTCTCAGCAACTACAGGATGTTTACTCTGGCTTTCAAAACTGACATGTTTTCGAACCTGTTCACAGAAGCACCTCGTAAATAGTAAATTCACCTGAGCTAACCCCTGCATTCAAAACAGAGGGGTTAGCTCAAGGTCTGTGTGCACTGTCTGACTGCAGTAGGCAGCGGTTCACTGACCTTGACAGCAAACCATAAAAGGCCCTTCGATTTTGAAGGAGCTGCAGGATCTCCTTCTCATCATACTTATTCCCAGTATGATTCTTAATTCTTGACAAATCATCCACCCCGGAGGAGCAAGAAAGCCATCAACACGTAAGTGGCTCTTCATATTATCAACCATAAAACCCTGGAAGAGAAAATTGTTCGTGTGGAGGGGAAAACATGTTGTTTCTTGGAGCTCTGCTGTAATTTCTTGTGTGATGTTGTCACCAAGTCAAACACAAACCAGTGTCGGGTACTGTAGAACCTCCCTGAATTATAATGCAACATTCTTTATTTAAAATACTTTTTATGGATGTCTCCTCTCTAACTTTGCCTTTTTTTTTTCTTCAAGTTCAATTAGGAGCCAATGGAATGAAAGCAAGATGCAGTTTTGTAATAAAAAAAAAAATCAGTTTCAAACTGCTTCTGTAAGGCAAACAGAACAAATATGAAGTGATCAGCTATGGCTGTAGATTTACATCCACAAAAGGTGTGTCTCTAGATGTGCTGTTTTTTTTTTTTGTTTTGCATTTTTTGTTTGTTTTTGTTTTTTTTCTCCAGACATCTCTCTCTTGGCATTTAAGAGGTTTACATTTTATACAGTCATCCTGAAATAGTGGTATATTTAAAAAAAAAAAATCCTACACAAAATAAACCTTTACTTTATTCTTCACTATAGTACAAAGACAATTATGATGCTTTTTAAACTTTTTTTTTATTATTATTATTATTATACGGTCCTTACAATACAAAACACCTTAAGGTGACTGCTGTTGTGATTTGGTGCTATATAAATAAAACTGAATTGAATTTACACACTGACACCTCGAGTTATTGTTGGTTTCACCTTAATCAGAGACTTTATTTGCTTCTGTACACATGTCAGAAGGTTTTTGAGCAAGACTCTGAATTCCAAAACCAAAAACATTACAGATTCTGCGAAATGAATGTTCAGGATAGATAGGAGGGATAAAGAGATGCTTACCCGTGAATTTATCTGTAATAATAACCTTGTCCTAAAATGGATAAAACAGAAACAAGACACAAATTTGTTTGGCTGATGACTTCTGCTCAGGCTCAGCAGTGAGATCGAGCTACAAAATTATGGTGCGATGGCATGTGCTCCTGTTGGAACCACAAATCTTTAAACTTTGTTTGTTGTTTAACAAAAAAGCATTGTTGTGGGCCTGGGTACTGGGACCTGGTTCAGCAGAAGAGGGGCCTGTGAACTGAAGACTCTGCCTCCCATTCGACTTTTAAATATCCTGGGAACTACAAGTAAACCTCTCAATCTGAGAGCAAAGTTGGATGATATGGTACTACGAGGTCCTTAAGACAAGATGGGGTCTGATTATTCAAGACCTTGTCTGTCAAGAGAAGGAATTTCAGTTCAATCTTTTCATTGACTCAACAGGGAATCAATGAAGAGAAGCTAATGTGGGAGAAATATGCTTTCTCTTTTTGTCCCAGTTAACTAAAGATGCTGTCTTTCAAATCAATTTCATCTTATGGTTCTTCTTTTATAATATTTCCACTTGGATATGCCATAAGTCAAACATGTAATGGGATGTAAACCTGAAAATAACTCTGTAGATGTTAAGAGGTAAAGTGATATCTTGAATGCAGAACATTTATGTAAATTGAGTCGATATGCATAGCTACAGAGCAGGATTGCCACTGGATCTGAACACAGTTTACCACCACTGTAGGATTCTATTTAGAGGCTGAAAGTTGTTAGCATCCTCCCCGGTAATCCTCCCTACTGTGCTTACATCTTCAGCAGGGTGATCTCTATCTAGAGCCAAATGACAACCCACTTTGGATGCATTTTTTTCCCACCGGTCTGTGCACTGTAAGCACAGACCGGTGGAAACTCTGTGCTCCCCACTGCAAACAAGCGCACGTCTCTTGCTGTTAGATTTGTAATCAACTTCATTTTCCGACTCAGCTTTTCCTCTAAGCTGCACAAATCACTGTCCTGTACGCTGAATGGAATGAGCTGAATTGTCTAATTACATCTATATCTCATCTAGCTCCCTCCACAGTCACAGCCACATTAAACTTCCTATTTGTGTCCTCATGATTCCCATCAGCTCAGAACAAGGCCACTGTTTTGATCTTCAGAAGTTCACTGCTGATGTAACTACCGCTTCCTCTCCTTTGTCTCGAGCAAATCATCGGCACGCGTTTGATCTCAAGTCTTCTGGCATCTTTGCAAACTCATTGGGATAAATATTGTATAGGAGGCTGCAGCTGCGACCTCAGCTGATTCTCTGCCCTTTTCCAAAAGACTGGGTGGAATTACCCTCGAGTCCAGGTGTTACGACCTGTATGACTAAATACCTCGAGTGTTGCTGTCACTCACTCACTCCTATTGCTCACATGCAAATGGCTTTACAACCATCTCCCTGTCCTTCAGCCAGCCACGGTTGTCATGACAACAGAGCGGCTAATCTCCAGTGGACAGAGAGAGAGAAAGAGAGTGCATGAGCTCGCACAGAAACGTGCTTCTGGGGACGCGGAAAAGGCGTGCGAGTGTGATGAAGAGATGCAGTGCACGCTTGCTTACGTCTGTGTGTGTGTGTGTGTGTGTGTGTGTGTGTGTGTGTGTGTGTGTGTGTGTGTGTGTGTGTGTGTGTGTGTGTGTGTGTGTGTGTGTGAGAGAGAGAGATTGTGTGAGCTTTTTTTAATAATAATAATGGAGTATGATTGGAAAAAAACACACATGTTCTCCATCCCACTGAGAATTCCTAAATCAACTGTTCCCTTCTTCCTTTTAAAAAAAATTCTCTCCTCCCATTTTCCCTTCTCCTGACCTTCATCATCTGTATCTACTTCCCCATCCTAACTTCTTTCCATTTAAATCTCCTGAATGTGCTCATTTTTAATGTCATTTCGTTGTTTTGTTCCACTCCGTTTCACCATACATTTTCTGGCCTTTTCCCCCTCTTCTACCTCTGACACAACCTCTTCATCCCGTCAACAACAATTCCTTAATCTTCCACACTCATCCTCTCTCTCTTGCATTCATCCCGTCAGCCTTTTCATCCTCTCAAACTGCTTCAGCTAAACCTTCTTTTCTATCTTTGTCTCTCTCTCTCTCTCTCTGCACACCTCCTTTCATCCATGCTCTCATTTCTACCCCCCTCCGTCTCCGCGCATACATATACAGTGTCCATCCATTTCCTCGTGTTCCTAAATCCTTCCCTCTCTGGCACCATGGTTGCCTAGCAGGGATCTCTCAAACGCACATATGTTAGGGCTGATTAGGCTGGCACAGCCACTGGGCGCTCGGCCCACTGGAGGAGATGATGGAGAGATTCGTGGAGAGTGTGAGGGAGTCATGGAGAGCTGTGTGTGTTGGGGGGAGGGGGGGTATTGATTGATTGAGCGTCAGGTGTTGGGAATTTTTTCTTTCCAATGAAAAACTACTTGGAAAAACAGTCCATATGTTCCCATACAGTGCACGACCATAGTCCGTGTGCGCGCGCTCGCTCGAGCGTGTGTGCGGATGTGGATCGGGGGGTTTGAAGTTGTTATCCGGTAGAGGGCGGAGTGAAAGCGTAAGAGAAGTGAGGAGAGGGGAAGCAGGAGCTGCAGAGGGCTGGAGCTGCGGAAAGGAACGGAGCGGACATGGGTGGCAGCGGACGCCGGGCATCTGCAGCCTGAGTGCTGGGGGCAGGAGGAGCAGGAGGGCCTCCAGTTGACTGAACAGGAAGGTTTACATTAGCAGAGCCGCAGTTAAAGAGAATAGCCTGCTGTCCGTTTAGCGCCCACACACACACACACACACACACACACACAGTCACTCACACATCTTAAGAACAGCGGGAGATGCATTACGTCATAGCCTCTCATTGCCCTAGATGACCGCGCGCGCAGGACGGGGAGGATGCGGGGCTGCCGGACTAGAACGGTAACAGATTCCGCTGCTGCTGCTGCTGACCGCGAGCCCCCGGCGGGTGTGTGTCGGCCGGTAGAGAAAGAAGAGGAGCCGCCGTCGCGCGGCCGCCGGCTCTGATGGCTCCTCGCGCCCAGGGCGGGAAAGAGTCACAGCAGTCGCCGCGGAGCGAGAGGGTAGGGGACAGCAGGTATCTGGGAAGTGACGTGGTGTCCGCGCCCCACAAGAAAGCAAAACGGTGCGTTTGTCGTGCATCTCGCAGGAGGGCAGGAGCGGGAAGGCGAACATGGCCGCACAGTCCGACGGCGGCAAAGCCGGGGTCGGGTGCGGCGGCGGCGGGGGTTTCGCCCAGCTCTATGATGTTGACGCCGAGGAGCCTCTGGACTCCGCGGCGATCCACATCTGTCAGTGCTGCCGCTCTTCCGCTTGCTACTGGGGCTGCCGCTCAGCTTGCCTCGGCTCTCTGCTCGGCGGGAGTCCGCCTGCCGGAGGGGTCGGCATCCGGGAGACTCACTGCCCGCCCCGGGAGCAGCTGTGGCTGGACTGCCTCTGGATCATCCTTGCCCTCCTTGTCTTCTTCTGGGACGTCGGCACGGACCTGTGCCTGGCGATGGACTACTACCAGAGGCAGGACTACCTCTGGTTCGGCCTCACTCTTTTCTTCGTACTGGTGCCCTCGGTACTGGTCCAGATTCTGAGTTTCCGATGGTTCGTGCAGGACTACACCGGCGGGGGGCTCGGGGAGGTCGAGGGGCTGACCAAGCGGGGCACGGTGGTTCTGGGGTGCCTGTATCCTGGAAGGGACCGCCTGCAGCTGGCCACTATCTGGCTGTGGCAGGCCACCATACACATCCTCCAGCTGGGACAAGTGTGGAGGTAAGAGGGGGAGGGGGGCAACACAAACACACCTGATCCTTCTCTCGCTCTCTCTCTCTAACAGGCTCACAAAAACTTAATGCTCCTAATGAGCAGAGCAGGGTGTCCACTTGATGTGGCTACTAGAAAAGACAGCTCGCTTCACAGTGACAGGCAGGAGAGAAAAGCGAGAGGAAGACATGGAAAGGCTCTCTGCGACTCCCTCTGTGCTTCAGTTGCTTTCTGGGAATGACAGGAAGATATTAAGAGAGACAGTCAGGAGAACAGAGAGCCTGATTTCACACACAAACTCTGATCTGTTGAAACTTTTCATTTCTGACTCATCCTATGAAAAGCTAATTCAGCAACTCGCTGACCGCCCTGCAGTAAGAAAGAGTAGAATTCAGAGCCAGAACAGAACCTGAGTAAAGCATCTGCAGTTGCAGAGTAGCTACAGTTAAGCCTTCACACAGTGTAAAGAAACAAAGTGAGCCACATCCTTGTGTGTTTTAAGGGCTGACCGAAGCGCTCTCCATGGTGCTGAACAGATTCCCAGCATTTCCAGTTTTTGGTCAAGGCTCTTCCCTTCTGAAATGTCAGCATGCCTTTGCGTGTATCTGTGTGTGCGCTGACACATGTCAGCACGTGTGTGTGAACAGTGGAAAAACGGTGTCAAGGCTCTTCCCATGAGTGTCAGCATGCATGGAGAGTACAAAGAGGAAAAGCATCTGCGCTTTTGGCAGCACATCTCTTACTCTCTCTCTCTCTCCCTCTCTCTATTTATCTCTCTCTCTCACACACACAGACACACACATATATTCCCACAGTTGGACAATGTTAGGTGTTAATTGTGCTAAAAGCACTGTTGGGGGAAAAACTGAAATACACACACTTCTTTTCATTGTGGGCTTCTTGCCTCATATAAGCATGCAGCTTGGTCTACACACACAAACACACACACTGTAGTTATAGAAGTAACACGAGTGCGCTGGTGTTTTTTTTTTCCTTTCCAGCTTCCCAGTCTATGTAAGGACAACGTTTGCTCTCTTCCCTCCCTCCTCTCTCTTCTCTCTGAGAAGACTTCTTAATGGTGTCCACTTGCCCCTGGGTGGGCAGCAGGGAGAGTAGAGTAGTGTGTGTGTGTGTTTACGTCCTACTATGCTGATGTGCTACACAGCTTCTGTGCTTTGGTTGTAGGGTTAAATCAACCCCTCTCACACCCATACACACTTACCAGTATTTGTCCCCCCTTGGCCCTCAGAATGGACTCTCCCACCTGGAGGAAGGGCTGGATGGGAAGGAGCATAGAGAGAGGGTGGGGGAGAAGAGGGCGAGAAAGGGTGGTTATAGCTGGGGAAATTGAGAGATGGAGAGGCCGTGGAGAGGGAGAGATGGGGGGTGAGGACATGCACAAGTGGAGTGAAAAAGAAGGGGGAGGGGAGAAGAAGGAGACGTGAGAGTGGTGGGGGCAGGGTGGGCTGGATGGAAGATCAGCTGTACTTGGTTTGAGACCACCTCCTTCCATGTCAGGCCATTAAGGAGCTTGTCTGCTACACTCAACACTGCAGACCAGAGCTCCTGTTTACAGAAGCCAAACAAATGATACTGATTATTTATCCTTCACTGCTCTTGAGTCAAGGACACACATCCTTCTGGCCTTATTTTAAAACCAAAACATCTCGAAATGGTTCGTTTGGGAGGGCCGGCGTGCTGTAAATCGATGCACATGTGGGCATTTTCTTCCAGGGACGCTGCATTATTTATGGGGCGTGAATTAACCTCCAGCTCTAATAGGCGTACTGTACATAATGTAGAAGTGCACGTCTGCATGGAGGACACCCATGCATGGACTGCAGCCATGCACGGGGAAGCTGAAGGATTTTATTTTTACAGCACGTTTACATTTGTGTGCATACTCCTCTCACACACACACACACGCTCAGTGTGGCAGTGAGGCAGTTTAATTGAGATCACTGCCTACATCCCGCCCACATGTGCTGTAGTTTCCCACATCCAGCACGTATAGATCAGCATCTCTTCAAGGCTGTTTATAGAAAGGTTAAATTCAGTGTAATGAAGTAATGAAGGCTAGAAATATTCACAGCCACCAATCAGGTGAAACAGGAATAAGTCAGAGTGTTGGTTTTGATTTAGTTGCCCGATTAGGCGAAAGAACGCAAGGGAAGATGTGACCTATTAGGCTCATTTCCAGCTCCTTATTCTTATTCCTGGACTCTGGTAGAGTTCAAAATAATCCATATCTGTCTGATACGGGACCTTGATGAAGTCCACGAGTTTGACTGCCGTCTGAGACCAGCTCTTTTGGCTCCCTTTAAACCAGCTTTTTCTAATTGGCCGGCCCTCCAGCAGGCGGGAAGCTGCTCGTGTGCCTTAGATGACCATATTAGGGAGATCTGCTATCAGTGACAGCATGCAGATTTTTTTATTTATATTTTTTGCATCTAAAGGAGGTGTGTTAAAAATAAGGCCTGAGGGCCAGAAGTGGCCCAGCACAGGCTCCAACCCGACCCAGTGGACATCTTTGGTGGAGTCTGAAGGAGGGCGTAAATTTTGAATTTATCTATATTTTAATAAAGTTGACATCTTGTTCACCATCCATACTACATCAAAGTAATGAAGTAATAGATTTTTTCATGATCTACTATAGAAATTTAAGTTTTTTTCAGTTTGTCCTCAGTAAAATATAATTAATTAATTAAAAAAGATATTTTCTGTGATTTAACAAAAACATTCTGCTTCAAACGTACAGGACAATCCAGAACTTTTACTGTTATTTTTACACATTTATTTCTTACATTTTAAGCCCAAAGAGTAATTTCTTTATCATGTAGAAAAACTAACATGTACTGTTGAATTTGCACTTCTTCTTTATTACATTGTGATATCGCAGAGATTTAATGTGCAGATAAACTGCTTTACACTTTGATCTTAAGTGAGTCTGGCACACTTAAGATCAAAGCAGGCCGTACATGGCCCACGACGTGAAATGAGTTTGACTTCCCTGATTGAATGTGTGTAGAAAAGCCTGACATATGCGTGTTTGCCCCTCTGAACCCCTACAGGTACATCAGGACGCTGTACCTAGGCGTCATGTCGCGTCGGCAGAAGGAGCACCAGCGGCGCTGGTACTGGGCCATGATGTTCGAGTACGCTGACGTCAACATGTTGCGTTTGCTGGAAACGTTTCTGGAGTCGGCGCCTCAGTTGGTCCTGCAGCTCTGCATCATGATCCAGGAGAACCGAGCTGAGACGCTACAGTGTAGGTGGTTGGATGGATTTACAGACTGCACTGTACCGGCGTAATAGCATGTTTTCGCGTAGCCGGCAAACAGCATGCAAATGAGCAGCTGCTCAAGTGCTAATTATCAATTTGCACCTATTGTGCTTGATTATGTGTAGCTGCAGATGGCTGCTGGATTTCGCAGGTTTTTACTGTTGTTCAGGTTGTCAAAGATAGAAAGCGATGTGCGAGTCAGACTCCATCATCCTCCTCTTCCGTGTTGCATGCATCATCTTGGGCGGCCACCCACTGGTGTTATTCATCGCGCTCACTCTGGAGTTTTGGGACACAGTTTACCTTAATGGAAAGATGTGACGAGTACACAAGGGGGCGGATACACACGGCAGCTGGGACATTAAAAATAACTTTGTATTTGAGACTCGTCATTACCAAATGTCTCGGTCGTGACACGCACTACCTCTTACTTATTGTATGCTCACACCATTACACAAAACAACCTTCCCCCCTCTCCCTCCCTAGTGAGTCATTATAATGTCGTGTTTATACAAAACAGGAGAAGCATGGAAATCATCCACCTCTGTGTCTCCCTGCAGGCATTTCCTCCTTAGCCTCCCTCCTGTCTCTCGCCTGGGTTCTGGCCTCCTACCACAAACTGCTCCGAGACTCTCGTGACGACCAGCGCAGCATGAGTTACCGCGGGGCGCTGCTGCACCTCTTCTGGCGCCTCTTCACCATCTTCTCCCGCGTCCTCTCGCTCGCCCTCTTTGCCTCCCTCTTCCACATCTACTTCGGCATCTTCGTGGTGCTCCACTGGTGCGCCATGGCCTTCTGGGTGGTGCACGGAGGCACTGATTTCTGCATGTCCAAGTGGGAGGAGGTGCTCTTCAACATGGTGGTCGGCATTGTCTACATCTTCTGCTGGTTCAACGTGAAAGAGGGTCGGACGCGATACAGGATGGTGGCGTACTACACCGTGGTGCTGGCCGAGAACAGCATCCTGACCGGGCTGTGGTGAGTTTAGCGCCGTTTGCATTCTTTGATATCCCTGATGCAACAAGCGTAAAATCGTAAAATATGTTTTTTCACATAAATATCACAGAATGTATGCAAGAATATCCAAAAACTATAAAAGGTAGGCGTACCTCTTACTTCACAAGGAGCTACCGTAAAGGCACGCAGGTTCATCCAGCTTCACAAAGCTAAATGGCAATGATCTGTATAATGATCTCTTTCTAATTCTCTTATAAATGTTTTCTTCTCCTTCCTTTGTAATTTTGGAGTTTTTTTTATCTTTTCTATGCTGCCTGTGTTCTCTCAGGCTTTCCTTTCATTCTTTACTTCCTGTTTTATTTTGAAGGTTACTTGTTCTTGTTCTGCTGAGTATTTAATCTGTATTGTATCCTGCTCAGACTTCAAATTTATTCTGAAATGAACAAGTAAACAGACACATTTAAAGTATACCATAAGTGCTTACCAAGGCTTAGCCCATTTACAACACTAGCAAGGTAAGCCTATATCACAATATTCATGTAATAAAAGGCTAGTAAATGCTTTCGTGATGAGTTTACTGCCATACTACTTGCAATATAACTAATGGCCACATGGCCCAGGGCCAGTAAGTAGTACACCGAAAAATTGTTTTGCCAGTTGATGACAGTGTTTCTGGCAGCCAGAGTTATCACAGTCATGGCTTTATTGAAATTCATCCATCTTTTCATGTGCTCTCATCCACCACCAGCATGCTTTACATGTTTGTGCAGTCGTTTTAATATGCTAAAGCAAAAAGCTGCGTGTATGCAAACAAACTGCTTGGTTAAATTTGACAGATCGCTTTAAAGTTTGGTGCCCTCCTCCTGTCCCTCTAGCAGTGCCACCTGCAGCATGCAGGGGCTTGTCTAAAAGAAGGGTTACTGAGTGTACGACTCTACATTTATTTTAAAACGATGATTAGAAATTATTTTGCCGATTTAGATTATTAATATTAAGTACAACTCCACTAATAAACCATGTTTTAAAATACACACTGGGCTACCCATCAGTAGATAAAACAATTATAATCAGATTTGGGGGACCAGTGGGAAAGATGGTTTAATGCTATAAACACGTGTAGATGTACACCGATTAATTTAACCCCTGTACTGTCACCTGTCATCCTGTAGGTATGCCTACAGAGATCCAGTGCTGACCGACTCCTATGCCGTCCTGGCACTGTGCAGCGTCTACCTGACATTCGCAGGGGGCGTCCTGGTCATGCTGCTGTACTACGGTTTCCTCCATCCTGCCACTGCCCACCTCCAGCCAAGTCCCGCCTCATCCTGCTGTGCCCAACTGCTCTGGGGTCTCCCTCTCCCCCCGTCAGCCCCACCCACAGCCCCTCCCACACCAGCCCACATGGCCAAGTCACAGACGGAAGAGGATGTGGCCGAGACGTGTCTTCCCGTCTTCCAGGTGAGGTCTGCGCCCCCCACTTCCAAGCCCGAGGGCCCGCTTATAAAGATCGACATGCCCAGGAAGCGTTACCCAGCATGGGATGCCCACTATGTAGACAGGCGCCTGCGGAGGACTATAAACATCCTGCAGTACATAACGCCAGCCGCTGTGGGCATCCGCTATCGTGATGGACCCCTCCTGTATGAACTGTTGCAGTATGAGTCCTCACTCTGACAAACACACAAATCAGCACACACACACACATATACAGACAAGTACACAAAAGCACATGTGCACCATAAAAAAACATGTATGTATATGTGGATGTTCAGATTTAGAGAAGATTTAGAAACACGTTCATGCACAGAAAGTCACACTTGATATAAGCACATACACACACAGAAGCAATCTGTCACACTTATATGTGTGCGCACACACGCGATCACACTTACATTCCTTGCGGGCACCTGCGACCTGTGAGTCCCATGGCCATGACTCAACAAGCTGCTTCGGCGCGAGTCCGTCTCCTCCTCTCTTAAACCTTTTGTCACTCTATTTAACTTTAATCGTCCCTCACTTGGTCTCATTTCCTTAATTTCACATGTGCGCGCTCCGCTGCAAAGAAAAAAAAAGTAAAAATATGAAAAATAAGCGTAGTTTTACGATGGAGTCCTTGACCACCGCAAGCCATTTATGTTGCACGCGTTCACAGGTTTAAGAAGAATAAAAGGATGTGACACAATGACGGTCACTTTTAATAAAATGAGTTGTAACATGTCGTTATTAGTCTGGTCAAAAGATAGTGTATATATTTTCTATGTACAGAGAGGATGTTTTTTAATCTGTTGTTATGTTGTTGTTGGACACATCAGTTTCTCGACATCACTGACAAGGTTAACGGGGAGAGTGGCCGAGCATGATGGAAAAGATGGAGACAAAGTGGCAGTAATGGCATCCAAGGCACACTCAAACAACAATTTTTACATTTGCAGCCTCAATTTTAAAGAATCTAAAATTTTAGCTAAAGTCTCTCAGAAGGACAGTTTTAGTTTAGTAGATTTACTTGTCTTGTCAAAGGCAACAAGTAAAATATTAGCACTAGAGAGTTGACTAGCTTAGCTTAGCTTAAAAAAACTGAAAACAGGTAAAAACAGCTAGCCTGGATTTCTTCTCCTAAAGTATCTAGTAGCTAGCATCTTGTCTTATTTAAATTATACAAAAAGATAAATGTAAAAAATAGTTTTTTGTGAGTTCAGAAAGTAGCCAAACCATCTACCATTAAGAATAATTGCACATTTACTTGCTCCTAAGACAGTAAAAGAGTAACTCTTCGAATTTTGGAGTTCATGTGCTTGTGATTCAAAATATGGAAACAAATTCATACTATAAAAATTATAATTCTTATTGATCAGGGCTTTTAAAAGAAATGTGTTAGTTCATACCTGACCTATCAGGGTAATCAGGGGAGTAAGTTTTCCAGCTAATCTGGGTTACTTTGTGTAGCGCAATAGTAGATGCTATGTTATAAATTCATACTTATCTAAATAAAGAAAAGCATGTATATGAATTTGTAGCAAATGTTATTTCTATCAACAAAATAGTTACTTTTCTATGCTCGTTTCTGCCTACACGATGTCAACAACTCAGCAAGTCCTGCCACAAAATCTGACTCGAGATCTTGAAAGCTAAAGGTTTCTACCTGTTTTTGGTTGTTATGCTAACCTAGGCAGTCTGCTTGCAGGAACTCATATTTAATGGAGAGATAAAGAACTAGTACAACTTTCCTCATGTAACTCAAAGGCCAATTGAGCATAGAACAAAGCAAGCCCAACTATATCCTTAAGATAGACTTGAAAAAAGTATGTTGAGGGCAGTTAGCAACATGTTAGCTGTAATGTGGAAAAATGAAAAACAGTTGCTTCTTAAAGCATATTACAAAAGCACTAAAATAATTTCTTCCTGAACATTTGGAAAAGTAAAAAGTAAAGTCCTAGATGATGTTGGTCATAACCATATTGCTCATCTGGGAGGGAAATAAAGTGTGAAATTTGAATGCCATCTTAGGGGAAGTTCTCCATCATTTCCTTTTATGCTCCAAGCAGTTGTGGGAGGTCTTTTTATATCATAAAAATAAAGGTAGATTCAAGAGTAATTGTTTTTAATTGAGGTCTACTACATTTTTTTTGTGTGATAGCTTAATCATGTTGGTCCCACACTAACAGGGTGCTGCCACTGAAAATGACATAAAACAGTTTTGGACTTCAGACATCACAACCCTCCCAGTGACTTGTCTTCTCCTGTTTCGTGTCCAATATCAACTCCTCCAAAGCCACCCACAGCTGAGCTGTGGTGTATGGCTCATTATTTATTTCTTTTGGTTTGTTTACCCCTGTAATCCAAGCTGTTACATTGGCAGGCGAAAACACATGAGCTGAGATATTAGTCATCAGCATGTCAACGGGAACGGTGCAACTCCTGAAATCTCACGCTGTGGGGGGGGGGGGGGGGGGGGTGTTTCCTCTGATCCCGTTCCATGAGCCCACTTTCTCCTGCTTTCTACAACCGCCTTTGCTATGAGGGCTGGGTATAGAGAGAGTTAAAACTGGGGTACGTCAACAAATTTTGTAATTTTGGTAAAAGTCAAAGTCTTTCTGAGAGCGACTTGCAAATATACGTAATTTATTAATTTATTAGTCCTCAAATTATAATTCTGTGATTGATTTCAACCAGTGACCCAGAAGTATGAGAATCTTTTGAATTATTGGTAAAACCTGCAATTTTAAGGTATCACATTAAAATTTGGTTGTAGAAAAGCTTGTCGGATATGACCAGTGCTCCCTTTCCATGGCCACTGACTCTGAAGATACCAAGGCATTCTCAAAAACAGCCAAGAGACAATATCTTTAGTTTGTCCTGGGTCTACCCAAGGTCTCTCCTCAGTAGTCTCACCTAAGAAACTTCCAGGATGCATATTAGTCAGATGCCTGAAACACCTCACTTGGTGTCTTTATATGCTGAGAAGAAACATCTCTACTCTGAGTCCTTACCTTATCTCTAAGGATGAGTCCAGACAGTCTTTTGAGTCTTCTTTCTGGTAGTTGTATCCACCGTTTTATTCCTTCAGTCACTATTCACAGTTTGTGGCCAAATAGTTACGGATCACTACAAACATTGTACCAATCTCTGGTCAGCCTCCCAATCCATTTTCCCCCATTCATGAGCAAGACCCCAAGACACTTTAACTCCTCTATTTGAGAAAACAGCCTGTCCCCATAGCAAAGTGGGCAATCCACCTTCTTCTGGCTCAGAACCATCGCTTCAGACTTACAGGTGTTAACTATCAACCCCGCTGCTTATTAGCTGTGAACCACTTAGTGTCTGGAAAGCAAAAAAGTCAGCATCGTACTCAAACAACCAAGACGCAATGTCAAGACCCAATATCCTCTGTCCTTGGCTGTTCCTACAAATTTTGTGCATGAAAGTTCAGAGAAAAATGACAAAGTTGGAGCAACAAAAAACCAAAACTTAGCGATAATGATAGTCCTGATCCTTACCTTGGGAAACATTGCCAGCTTTAACCCTAAGGCTTGTTTAAGGGTTAGGGTCACATCTACCATTTAGCGCTTTCACCTGTTTGGTGAAATGCAACCCTAACGGCAACCCTACCACCAAAGTGGTTCACCGATGAACTAGCGGATGTTAAGAACACCATTAATGACTGATAAAGTTAATCAGTAGATAAAACTGTAATAATTACCCCAGTGTGGAATTTTTTTAAATTTAAATAAGGAGACTAAAAGCAGAAATACAGCGTCCCTTTAAGTGTGAACGATAGGTGGGCTCACATTATTTTTCTGTGGTGCTAGCCGACTAACAAAACAGACAAATCAGTCCATTTGCTGCGATCCGGCGAGTAGAAACATTAGTTGCGAACGCGTAACAGAAGCAGCAGCATCAGTGTTCATATGGTGCGACACTCTCGAGCTTCAGAGTCAACTGGCTGCTAATCCCACTTCATATGGTGCAAATACAAAACACACATGTACTTATGGTGCAATAAGGGCAGATTGTCTCTTTGAATTCTATGGTGCAACTTGAGTACTGCCTTCAGTTATCAGCCAAGGCTGTGCCAAAGGCTCCGTCCAAACGGACAACTGCTCTTCCTGTCCTGCAGAAGCTATGCAAGTCTCCAACATGGGGGAGATGTGCTTAGTGTACACACACACACACACACAGACACACACAAACACACACGGTTTTCCTCTGAAGCAGGGAGAGACACACAATGAAAAGCAGTGTAATAACATGGGATGTATCCCTACCTCACCGCTTGAACACACACAAACACACTCACACACCAATGTCCAGTATTCCCTTACCCCTTTATAATTTGGGAACAATATTCATATGGTGCTATTGAGTAAAGCTAGATGGGTTTTTGTATAGTTGTGGTTACAGTGAAGAATTAGCCAAATATGTGTATCAAACATTCAAATCGATGAAACAGTCTAATTCCTTCATGTTGACGGCGTATGTAAAAACAGCAACACTTTCCGTCTCTGTGAAACACATCAAAGCAACAATGCCTTATCTGCTCGACTGAAGTGGAGGTGGTTTCTTTTTTTCTTTCTTTTTTTCTGTGTGTGTGTGGTTTTTTTTAAGATATGAGTCATAGGAGGGTGGTGCTACTTTTCTGGTACACTCTGATCTGGACATGCACTGTACATGAAGAATAGCGTCAACACGCAGAAATCAAAGGAAAACAGCGTCATGTGCCATTTAGAGAGCACAGTCAGGCATCTCCTGCTCGTTTCACAGAAAAACAAATAATCTCGCATGAGCGATCTGGATTTGAGAGTAAGTATAAATGGCCAAGAGTCACAGCTTATATGTTTCTGAACAAAGAGCAGCTGCCCCGCTTGTTTTTTTCCCACAGCATTAACCGCTGATTTAATTTTTTTGATCCAATCCACAGCTCTTTGCACCCAGAGCTCCAGCCAATGAGAAATCAGGTTTATTATAGCCAAATCAGGTTAGAAGCAACCAAATAATACAATTCTCTCTCTTTATATGGAACTACTCATAAGGAGCGTTCAGACTCAGCAATAGCCTCATGATCAAAGTCCAGGTATCATACATCAGTCTCGGTTGTGTCACCCAGCAGTCAAAAATCATCCACACTGGGCCTATGACTGAGCCTGCGCGCTCTGAGTGATAAGTTTCTTCCCTCATCGAGAAAACCAGAGCCTTATTCATGCCCACACTGTAAGAGAATTTAAATCCAGTAGGTGTTATGTCACTGTTGTATGGCTTCACATCCACAGCTATGCAAGGTTACAAGCAAGAAGGTTCTGGCCTTAGATAACCTTTACAGAAATACCACATCACTGTTCTCACGCGTTGCTTGTTTTTATATATATGTTTTAGGCTTTTTTTTTCTCTTAGGAGGAAGGAATAAACCATAAAGTCTTGATGTGCAGAATTGCAAATATGTGATGTACCATTTGTTTACAGATTTTAAGCTTTTTGCATTTTTCTTAAATAATTTGGTGATTCTTTTTTACATTGTTCTCTATCAGGATTGACTTCTGATGGTTTAAAATTGGTCGGGAGGGGAAAACTGTACCTTGGGAATAACTGGGATGAATGCCACCTCCCGACTGAGGAATGTGTATCTGTGAAAATGAAATGAAAACCAAGGAGTTGTTTTTCCTTTGGATAAAATACATAAATGTTCCACTATCAGGGTCTACAAAGCATATGAGGCCTGTGGTAAGGCTGTGTGTGTGTGTGTGTGTGTGTGTGTGTGTGTGTGTGTGTGTGTGTGTGTGTGTGTGTGTGTGTCTGAGCACAAGCTACCATACCGTGTCATGAATGCTTCATATATTCTTTTGCGTGCTTGGTCTAGAGCTGTGAAAGTATGGTTTTATTGAGGCCAGATGTTAAGTTGTTTCTGATCTCAGACCAGTTTTTACCAGATCTGAGACCGATGACAATTCAAATCCTTTCCTTGAGGAACCGAAGAGGTTTGGTAGTTTTGGCACAGAAAATGAACAAAAAGGATTTCAGTGGTGTGACTCAGGTTTGGATACTATAAGCACAGGGCAGGGTCAAACTAAACCTTAACTTGGAAGTACCTGTTAGACGTACCATGAGCTTTTATTTTGTTAGGGTCATGCTTTTCTACCATGTTCTTCAGCTTGGGGGGAGAAAAAAAGTAGCTCTAGCGACTTCGATGTGCAAAAGTAACTTTTATTTTCTTGTGGGTGGCATTTTGATTGTAAATACCTTTTTCTGGTAATCCTTCTCAGTTGGATCTATGTTCCATGGGTTTGCTTAGATGGCTCTTTGAAATGTACCGATAGTAAATGTTCTTTCTAAATATCCAGAATGTAAAACGAGAGAAGAAAAATTCAGCCTGACTGGAAGCTGTGTTTTCATAGGAATCTGTGCCATTGTGTTGTCTTGAGTATAAGCACACTGATATTAGCTCTGTGGGTGGGATGACGTTTTTGGAGGTGATTTGCCAGACAACTGTGCTCCTTTTTTTTACTTTAAAATAAAATAATTATTAAGCAATAATTTATTTCAAAAGAAACCTTCACAAGAAATGTTTATCATAATATATAACAAAATAATTTGTTATACATTATGATTTTAGTCACAGAAAATTCAGAGAGAAGACTTTCATGTTTATGGGGGGAAATTAACAAGACAAAATAATGGTAAATGTAAAAATAGAAAAAGTTAACATTCTGACAACTAATTTTTTTTTTTTTTAAACCTTAATCTTGATTTCTGAGTTCAATCTTGCACATTTATCACTTCATCAATTCAGGTTATCTTTGCTTACATATTACTACAAAAATGTCAAATTAAAAAATCCATTGGGTAATTATTTTTGCTTCAGTTTAAAGTTTAACGTACAAGGAAATGGCTAATTAGCTAGCTAGCTAGTTCTGGCCAAAAAGCTAACGCTAACGAAAAAGTTTTTCGCACAATTGGTTTTGTTTGGAATAAATAACATAAAAGATATAAAATAATAAATCGGAAGTATTCATTTATTATAAAAGAAGACTTCTCCCACATCTAATCTCTGTACAAACCTTATCTAGAGAGTTTGTGACTTCTAGT